>NC_138233.1:1558003-1788402 GCF_964197995.2 Scardinius erythrophthalmus
GTCTATGAGGACATTGGCGTATCTCGAAAAACATGGCCGCCATCGACCAATGAAATTTGAGCACCTATTAGACAAGGTTAACGGAGGCCGATCGGAACGAAACTCGATGGGCATGTTCGACTCATGGCCCTAGAGGTCTCTAAGAGTTTTGAAAGAAATCGGCCACTAGTTGGCGCTAACGAGTTTTATGGCTCTGTAATCACGTGGTGTTACACTTATCGTCACAAAATGCATATCATCTGATAGATCTGCTCATGCTGAACAACTTTGCCTCAAGAACTAATGCTGTCAATTAAACCGTTTATTAAATATTCGTAATTATGTTAAAAACCTACTTTTGCAAACTAGTCCTAGGTTTTTCGCCCGATCGAAACCAGACCAGTCTAGGACAATTCTCTGGACACTCTAGATCAATAATTATCAAAAAAAAGTTGAACTTTTGCATGTAGATGGCTGTAATAGGGTCATTTAGAAAAGGGGCATGGCAAAAAAACACTAAAAAGCCTATAAATCCTAAATGAAAACTCAGAACTTCACAAAAATTGGTGAGCATATGTGACATAACATCATTAACAAGCATGCCAATTTTTATGGAGATCGGACCATAGGTGGCGCTATAACTGCTAAAAAGCTTTAAAACCATATATTTCCTATGGTATTTCCTGTAAATGGTCTTTTCCATCTATTATGTCAGTAGTTACATGCTTGCTAAATAAAACTTAATCACTTTTGATGCTTTTGTGCTTAAAGGCCTTAACTGCTTGAACCCCGATAAATGCTGCTTGCAGCTTTAATTATTATTTTTCTTCTGCCGTAAAACGCATCGTGCAGCCCAAACCGTAAGAACTGGAACCTTGAAACTTTGCCAGATGATAGTACAAAAATCGAGGAGAGGTTATCAAATTATGACCCCGATTGGCCCATAGGTGGCGCTATAGCAACCAAAAGCGCGAAACTGCTCAGAACTCCTAGACCGTATGTCGTAGACTCAAGTGTCTTATATCATTGGAAAGCTGGACGTCTGACGAACAAAACGTATATCTCCGATTTCATTTCCGCCATGATAGATTTTCCGCCATTTTGAATTTTGTCAAAAACCTACTTTTGCGAACTAGTCCCTGGTTTTTCGCCCGATCGGAACCAAACCAGTGCAGAAATGTTCTCTAGAGACTGAAGATCAATAATTATCGAAAAAAAGTCGAAATTTCGATTCACGGACGCTAAGGGGCGCCAAAACGTACGTTGTGGGAGGGGCCTATTTTACTAAAATGGCTATAACTCCAGAAGTAAATGAGGTATCTTCACCAAACTCGGTACACATATGTATGAGCTCAATATGAGGTAACAGTAAAAAAATCGCGGCGATTGGCCACATGGTGGCGCTATAATATGAAAAAAACATAAAACAGGCTTTAACCACCTGACCGTTAGTCCGATTGACTTGAAAATTGGTATGCAGTGTCTTGGTCCAAGGTGTCATGTATGTGTATGAGGACATTGGCGTATCTAAAAAAACATGGCCGCCATTGGCCAATGAAGTTTGAGCACCTATTAGACAAGGTTAACGGAGGCCGATCGGAACGAAACTCGGTGGGCATGTTCTACTCATGGCCCTAGAGGTCTGTAAGAATTTTAAAAGAAATCGGCCACTAGTTGGCGCTAACGAGTTTTATGGCTCTGTAATCACGTGGTGTTACACTTATTGTCACAAAATGCATACCATTTGATAGATCTCCTCTTGTTGAACAACTTTGCCTCAAGAACCATTGCTGTCAATTAAACCGTTCATTAAATATTCGTAATTATGTTAAAAACCTACTTTTGCGAACTAGTCCCTGGTTTTTCGCCCGATCGGAACCAAACAAGTCTAGGACAATTCTATGGACTCTCTAAGTCAATAATTATCAAAAAAAAGTTGAACTTTTGCATTTTTCGTATGGCTATAACAGGGTCATTTAGAAAATGGGCGTGGTAAAATGCACTCAAAAGCCTATAAATCCTAAACGAAAACTCAGAACTTCACAAAAATTGATGAGCATATGTGTCATAACCTGCTAAAGAAGCATGGAAAATTTTATGGAGATCGGACCATAGTTGGCGCTATAACTGTTAAAACGCTTTAAAACCATATATTTCCTATGGTAAATTGCCTGTATTTGCTGTAAATGGTGTCTTCTATCTATTATCGTATAATGTTCATATCATAATGTTCAAAACCAGTGCAGCACAATTCTCTGAACTCTCTAGATCAATAATTATCAGAAAAAAAGTTTAACTTCTTCAAAAGGTGATTTTATATGAATATAATGACATTAAGCCAATAAGTGGTATTTTACTGCCACCTGCTGTCATTTCATCATACTACTCCCTAATATTGTTATAAAATTCATATTTAGACTTTATAAAATCATTATTTTAACATTTACAATCACATTTTGTCAAAACTCATCTATTGAGTATTACTATTGACAATTGTGTTACACTGAGATATGGAAATGGACGAAAGTAAGTGAATGAAATGAAACGAAAGTATTACGTCATTTAAGCCACGCCCCCGAATACAAATTCATTCATAACTCGAAAACGGAAAGTCGTTGCGCGCTCAAATTTTGATGGTGAGGACCTCTCCGGGCTCTTGATCGAAACGTGTCGTCGCGGGCCTCGGGAGCGCGCCCCCCGCGCATCGCCAGCCCGCGGGACCCCCGATTTTGAACGGCCATTACTCCCGACCCAGACCACCCCGAACATTGTGTGAGAGCTCGTTGGAAAGGGCACGTCCTTGGCTAGCTTCGATTCAAATGTGGTGTTATCTGCCATGGGCATTCCAGAGATAATGGCCCGAACAGATATGCCTTATAACAGTCATAACTCCCAGCCCCAATCGCCCAAAAACACCTTGATGGTCTCATTCAACAGGGCTCCTTAAGCACTATCTATGCTCTGAGTTTCAGAATTTTTCGCCTTTTGGTTCCTGAGATATAAGTAAAAAAACAAATTCCCATTCATTCATTCAAACACTTCAACTGTAAAATGTAAGCTATAATACCACTGTTGTCCACTAGAGGGAGCAGCAGGATTACGCATGATCTTTTAATTCGCTTTCAGTATTGGGAAATAAACAAATGCTTTAAGAAGCAATCTTTTTTATTATGATGTTTTTTTATTTATTATGATATTTGTATATATATATATATTTTTTTTTTTACTATGATTATGAACGGTTTGACTGACATTAGTGATTCTTGAGGCAAAGTTGTTCAAGATGAGGAGATGAAGATATTTTCACAATATCACATCCTAAAAACATTGAAAACATATTTGTCTTTGTGTGTGTGTGTGTGTGTGTGTGGATGTGTTTGTGTTTGTGTGTGTGTCTGTGTGTGTAAGCATGCTTAATGGAAAGAACATGGAGAAACTGCTTTGTTTTACTGGTGGATAAAAAAGTCTTTCAAATGAAAGTGAGTCAATTAGTGGTCTTCTACTGCCCTCTGCAGGACATTCTACTTAATAAAATATTTTCATCTGTACTTTTGCATTAGTTTTTGGACTATATGAAATTACTTGCATGAAAATCACCTATTATAACACAGTCATGTTTTGTCAAAGTTTATCACTTCATTTTTACTGAGCTCTCAGTTTGAACAATTCTGCCTCTCAGTAATTAATTTGAAATCTGAAAATGGTGTTATACAGAGGAGATTTGCAATTATCATTTTGTTACCTATCTTTTATTTTAAATATCTACATCTACAACAAAATGTGTGTGCATGTGTGTGTTCAAGCATGGTTAGTGTATTAAGTATTATTGTTTAAGTATTATTGTTTTCATTTACATTTTAACCACCAGAAGAAGAACACTCATTGGTTCATTCTGCTCACTAAAATATTATTTTTCATTTTTTTTCCCATTTGAAATATTGTTTAAACTTAATAAAATCATTAAAATAACATTTCAAATCATATTTTGTCTGTTTATAAATCCCACAGACTCACATTGGCTGCAATACTAATGTTTTTGTAAAACACAGACCTGATAGTCTAATCTGTGTGTATTGTGCATATATTATTGATATTATTACTATTGCAAATCATGTTATTGTAACTCATATCTTAATAGAATATTATTTGTAATTTTAATTCTTTATTTCTTAATTGTTTTTTTATGATTACTACAGATATTATCACCAAAGATATCAACTACACCTTCACTTTTAGTATTGACACGCTGCACACACAGCACAATCACACACTCACTAATGCATTCAAATAAATGTAATCTTACTGTGCTACTTTATTTGTACATGATTAGAATGAACAGAAATCTAAGAATATTTTTCTTCTTTTGTTAAAGCCATTTCAGACTCCAAGTAAGCATTATATTACTAATCATCTATTTTAAAGGTGCCATACAATTGAAAACTGTATTTATCGTGGCATAGTTGAATGATAAGAGTTCTGGACATGGAACTGATATACCGTGAGCCTCAAACACCATTGTTTCCTCCTTCATGTGTAAATCTCCTGTTTGCAAAAGACCGCTGAAAAATGAGTGAATCCCACCATAACACCGACTGTGACGTTGGAGTCAGGATCATTAATATTTATACCCCCCAAATTTGCATTTTCCAGTCCATGTTCTAGGCCAGGCAGTGTTAACGTGGACCTGCACAGCCGAATCATCAGAAGATCTGCAGGTATTGTGAAGAAGCAAGCAAGGACAATAGTGAAAATGGCAGATCATGGATATAAATGTTATGTCTGAGGCTGTGCTGCGGATTTGAGAACTTTTCATTCCCTTCCCACAAAAGAGAACTGTCAACAGGCATGGTTGATGTTTACAACAGGATACCTCACCATTTTAATTCAGAGCTGTTAGTTTGCTCTTAACGGAGGCCGATCAGAATGAAACTCGGTGGGCATGTTCGACTCGTGGCCCTAGAGGTCTGTAAGAATTTTGAAAAATCACCCACTAGTTGGCACTAACAGGTTTTACGGCTATGTAATCACGTGATGCATATCATTTGATAGATCTCCTCATACTGAACAACTTTGCCTCAAGAACAGGGACGTGCACAGGAATTTTGAGGGGCAGTTGCTCTGACCTGAAAAAAGCCCCCCCCCCCATCCCCCCCCCCCCATATGGGCTATATGAAGGACTGAGAATAACAGGGTCTTTATTAAAATATATATACACAAAGAAGTAAAACACTGAAATACAGCACTCAATCACCTTAACTACTACTAATAATAACACAGATTTTATCAATAATAATGCCACTGACGATTCTGATTATCGATCCGATTCTTTAACGGTTCTTCTTGATAGCACTGTGTGGAAAAAATGTAGTCATATGCTTTTCAAAAAAACAAGTGGTTTTATTTATTTTAACCCTTTGATGCACAACATGGGTCTAAAAAGACCCGACTGAGTTTTCATTTTCTATATCTTTGCAAAAAATTAATTTCATCATTCAGTATTCCAGCTATTCCTCAATTAACTTGTTTTAGATTATTGAAAATCCTAATTGAAATTTTTCATTTCTTTCTTTTCGAATAAAAATCGTTTTTGTATCACAACCCTTCTAATGCGCAACATGGGTCTAAAAAGACCCGTATTCATTTCCTATGTTATTTCAGTGATGGCTGAGTGTTTCTTTGCTGAATCTTTAAAATATTTGTATTTTATCATTTGTTATTCCATGTATTCATTAAATATCTTGTTTTTGATTTCCACAAATCATTATGTTTATGTTTCCTTTCTTACTTTATAAACAAACACAGTTTTTGTATCTCTAAATTTTTTTTACATACATTGGTCTAAAAAGACCCATATATAAACCTTTGATATTTGCACATTTTTGCAAGTAGGAAGATTTACTGCAGAATACTATTCACCTGCCACACATTTCACAACTCAACACAGCTGCTTTTGTATATTTGATGCAAGTCTTATTTTATTTTAACCACAGAAAATATTTTATATTTTGTAAAAGATGGACATAATATTTGAATATTAGGCTATGGTTACCTTGACCTTGTAATCCTACTGAGAAATTACTTGTGAGAAGGAGAAACATGTCCAATACTATTAACTAGCTAGCTGGGAACATATTCTAGCTAGCTAATGTTAGCTACACTAAAAAAAAAAGATTATATTTTAAAGCTTATTTACATGTAGAAGGCCTAACAGTTCATAATCCTTCATATGCTGAAATGATTCAATGTTTTAAGAGTTTAGGTGTCATTTGTCATTTGTGAGGCATGTAAGCACCAAGATGGCAATTTGAGATGCCGCTGTACCAGTGTGATTTTATTTTGTTTGTTGTATTTTCTTTTATTTGATCACATTCACCACAATTCAATACAGTTACACAGTTCAATTTCAGTGTTATCAGTTATCTATGATATGTGAATGCCAGAGGTGTATAGTCCAGGGGTCAGAAAGTCCTGCCATATTATTCCACCCATGACCTCAGACAGCTGATTTCACTAATTAGTTCTACCTACTGGCTGAAAAACTGCTAATTAGGTGGTGTAATTAGGCTAATTCAGGTGATTGGAACAAAATACTGAGGAGGACCTTTACTTTCTGAACCTGGACTTTACACCTTTGGTGATTGCTATGTTAGAGAAAGTGGCAAATAAACATTTCAAGTGTTAAATGTGTTGTCTAAATGACTGCTAAAATGATTAATTTGACAAAATGTTGTCTTTATTCTTTTGTTTTATCATGCTTGATAAGTAAATTTGATAGAGTAACACAAAACCTAGAAAAAAATTCAAATAATAATTTTTGGTAATTGAAAACAAGACATTTTTAATATTTATAAATCATGGAATTTATAGATCATGGAATATTAAATGCTTAAATAAATTGATCTCAAAAGATAAAAAAAAAAAAAAAAAAAGTCCAGCCATGCATGAAATAACATAGGAAATGAATACGGGTCTTTTTAGACCCATGTTGTGCATTAGAAGGGGTTTCCATAGCTTGCGCATCAAAGGGTTAAAGCTTAAGCTTGAGTAAGCAAACTGTACTTGTTATGTAATTTATGTAATAAATAGAACCTTATTGTAAAGTGTTACTGATTAGTTATACACCGATTCAGACGTCTCCTGAGTTCACTGTTGGAAAGATCAGTTGTTTTAGCCATTCATTAAAATGAATCGGTTCAAATGAGTCATTGGTTCGCGAATTGGACGTGTCATGCGCGTTGTGTGATTATCCCAGCAGTTAGGACATGGACATTCAAGATTTCTGTCAACACAGAAAACATTTCATCACTGGATAGTTTTTTTCGTTTAATTAAAGTGTTTTTTTATGTCAGCTGAATGTCCAGAACACTTTTCAGAGAAGATAAGGAAACTTATTTAGCACAATTCACACCCAGCGGTAATTCAGGAAAACAAATCTCCGAATGCTCCACATGAAACTTTTGGTCTTCCGACCTTTTACCACCGTATCGATTAATTTTGATTAATATGTGTGAGGGAGAGAGAGCAAGACAGCGCTTAGTTTGGAGACGGTGAAGTCTTGTTTACACTTTCGCCTGGCTCCGAAGAGAGAGAGTGCACGCGCGCAATCGGGTCTCTCTCTCTGCTTGTTCTTTCAGTTAAACATGCGCCGTCACAGGCGCAGCAGTTCATCTACATTACTCACCGATCAAATAAGACTTTGGCGGGACAAAAATTCACTTTGGCGGGCGCTAAAACAAGTTCAATGCAGGAAAATTCATGCGTGAATTTAACTGAGTAGTACATGACCATGCACTCGCACAAATGTGACCACATAAAACTCGCACATTCTCAAAAAATGGTCGCAGTCTGGAACCCTGATGATGATCGTTCGTTTGTTATACATCACAAACTCACCTTTTCCGACAACAATCTCCTTCTAGGGCCGCTCATGCAGGCTCAGCTCAGGTGCCGGTCGCGTGCAGCGCTGCAGCCACGTAAACAGAGTTTGCCCTTCCCCTAGTGACTTTCACTTTCGGTGCCCGAATGGAATTGAATGAGGCTTTGCGATTTTTTTTAATCTAGGCCTACGTGAAATTCTGCATCCATTGTACTTTTTATTTATTGATTTTTTTCCCCCTCGGAAGGGCAACGTGAGTCGAGAAGGGCATATGGGCAGTTGCCCAGGCAACCTGAGCAACCCCCCTGTGCACGTCCCTGCTCAAGAACTACTGCTGTCAATCAATTTGTTCATTAAATACTTGCGATTATGTTAAAAACCTACTTTTGCGAACTAGTCCTAGGTTTTTCGCCCGATCGGAAATATACCAGTGCAGTACAATTCTCTGGAAGCTCTAGATTATTAATTATATAAAAAACTTTAACTTTACCCATTGGGTAGCCATAACAGGATCATTTAGAAAATGGGTATGACAAAAAACACTCAAAAGCCTGTAAATCCTAAACAAAAACTCAGACAACTCACTAAACTGCCTTATGTGCTTAAAGACCCTAAATGCTTGAACCCCGCTAAATGCTGCTTGCAGCTTTAATTAGGGGTTCAAGCACGAAGTGCTGAAACCCTATTGTAATTGTACTGATTTTTATTATTATTATTATTTTTCTTCTCCGCTAAAACGCATCGTGCAGCCCAAACCGTAAGAGCTGGAGCTTTGAAACTTTGCCAGATGGTAGTACAAAAATCGAGGAGAGGTTATCAAATTATGAGCCCGATTGGCCCATAGGTGGCGCTATAGCAACCAAAAGCGCGAAACTGCTCATAACTCCTAGACCGTAAGTCATAGACTCAAGTGTCTTATATCATTGGAAAGCTGGACGCCTGACGAACAAAACGTATATCTCCGATTTTATTTCCGCCATGATAGATTTTCCGCCATTTTGAATTTTGTCGAAAACCTACTTTTGCGAACTAGTCCCTGGTTTTTTGCCCGATCGGAACCAAACCAGTGCAGAATTGTTTTGTGGAGTCTGAAGATCAATAATTATCGAAAAAAAGTTGAAATTTCGATTCACGGTCGCTAGGGGGTGCAAAATTAACGTTGTGGGAGGAGCCTATTTTACTAAAATGGCTATAACTCAAGAAGTAATTCAGTAAACTTCACCAAACTTGCTAAACGTGTGTAAGAGGTCAATTTGAGGTCACAGTAAAAAAATTGCGTCGATTGGCCACATGGTGGCGCTATAAAACAAAAAAAACGTATAGACACCTGCCCGTTAGTCCGATTGACTTGAAATTTGGTATGCAGTGTCTTGGCCCAAGGGGCCATGTATGTCTAAAAGGATATTGGCGTATCTCGAAAAACATGGCCGCCATTGGCCAATGAGTTTTGAGCACCTATTAAAAGAAGGTTAACGAAGTGCGATCGGAACGAAACTCGGTGGGCATGTTCGGCTCAAGCCCCTAGAGGTCTGTAAGAATTTTGAAAGAAATCGGCCACTAGTTGGCGCTAACGAGTTTTAAGGCTCGGTAATCACGTGGTGTAACAAATTTCATCACAAAATGCATATCATTTGATAGACCTCCTCATGTTGAACAACTTTGCCTCAAGAACCATTAATGTCAATCAAACCGTTCAATAAATATTTACGAATATGTTAAAAACCTACTTTTGCGAACTAGTCCTAGGTTTTTTGCCCGATCGGAACCAGACCAGTCTAGGACAATTCTCTGGACACTCTAGATCAATAATTATCAAAAAAAAAGTTAAACTTTTGCATTAGGATGGCTGTAATAGGGTTATTTATAAAAGGGGCGTGGCAAAATGCACTAAAAAGCCTATAAACCCTAAATGAAAACTCAGAACTTCACAAAAATTGGTGAGCATATGTGACATAACATCATTAACAAGCATGCAAAATTTTATGGAGATCGGACCAAAGATAGCACTATAACAGTCAAAAGGCTTTAAAACCATATATTTCCTATGGTAAATTGCCTGTATTGGCTGTAAATGGACTTTTCCATCTATTATTTCAGTGGTTAAAAGCTTTCTAAATAAAACTTAATGTCTTAAATGCTTATGTGCTTAAAGGCCTTAAATGCTTGAACCCCGATAAATGCTGCTTGCAGCTTTAATTATTATTATTATTATTATTATTTTCCCCTTAAACGCATCGTGCAGACCAAACCGTAAGAGCTGGAACCTTGAAACTTGGCCAAATGGTAGTCCTCAATTTGGGGAGAACCTATAAAAGTATGACCCCGATTGGCCCATAGGTGGCGCTATAGCAACCAAAAGCGCAAAACTGCTCATAACTACTAGACCGTATGTCGTAGACTCAAGTGTCTTATATCATTGGAAAGCTGGACGCCTGACGAACAAAACGTATATCTCCGATTTCATTTCCGCCATGATAGATTTTCCGCCATTTTGAATTTTGTCAAAAACCTACTTTTGCGAACTAGTCCTAGGTTTTTCGCCCGATCGGAACCAATCCAGTGCAGAAATGTTCTCTTGAGTCTGAATATCAAAAACTATCGAAAAAAAGTTGAAATTTCGATTCACGGACGCTAAGGGGCGCCAAAACGTACGTCGTGGGCAGGGCCTATTTTACTAAAATGGCTATAACTCCAGAAGTAAATGAGGTATCTTCACCAAACTTGGTACACATGTGTAAGAGGTCAATCTGAGGTCACAGTAAAAAAACCGCGGCGATTGGCCACATGGTGGCGCTATAACATGAAAAAAACATAAAACAGGCTATAACCACCTGACCGTTAGTCCGATTGACTTGAAAATTGGTTTGCAGTGTCTTGGTCCAAGGTGCCATGTATGTGTATGAGGACATTGGCGTATCTCAAAAAACATGGCCGCCATCGGCCAATGAAATTTGAGCACCTATTAGACAAGGTTAACGGAGGCCGATCGGAACGAAACTCGATGGGCATGTTCGACTCAAGGCCCTAGAGGTCTGTAAGAATTTTGAAAGAAATCGGCCACTAGTTGGCGCTAACGAGTTTTATGGCTCTGTAATCACGTGGTGTTACAAATATCCACACAATATGCATATCATTTGATAGATCTCCTCATCCTGAACAACTTTGCCTCAAGAACCATTGCTGTCAATCAAACCGTTCATTAAATATTCGCAAACATGTTAAAAACCTACTTTTGCGAACTAGTCCTAGGTTTTTCGCCCGATCGGAACCAGACCAGTCTAGGACAATTCTCTGGACTCTCTAGATCAAAAACTATCAAAAAAAAGTTGAACTTTTGCATTTGGATGGCTCTAATAGGGTCATTTATAAAATGGGCGTGTCAAAATACATTAAAAAGCCTATAAATCCTAAATAAAAACTCAGAACTTCACAAAAAGTGGTCAGCATATGTGACATAACATCATTAACAAGCATGAAAAATTCTATGGAGATCGTACGATAGGTGGCGCTATAACTGTTAAAAAGCTTTAAAATCATATATTTCCTATGGTAAACTGCCTGTATTGGCTGTAAATGGTCTTTTCCATCTCTGATCATATAATTTTCATATCATAATGTTCAAAACTAGTGCAATACAATTCTCTGGACTCACTAGATCAATAATTGTCAGAAAAAGTTGAACTACTTCATTTGGATAGCTATAATAGGTTCACTTCAAAATCTGGCCTTTACCAAGTGTCCCCGAAAGCCTATATCTCTTAAATCAATGCTCAGACCTTCTTAAAAACAAGTCAGAACGTGTGAAATATCACCCTGAACAAGCATGAAAATTTTCAGACAGATCGGACAAAATTTGCCTCTATAACAGTTAAAAAGGTGAAAATGATATGAATTAATGGCATGTTAAGCCAATAAGTGGTATTTTACTGCCCCCCGCTGTTTAAAATAGTCATTTTCTCATATTGGTATTGGTATCAGCCATGGTAAATCATGATAAATGATGGTGTGTGTGTGTGTGTGTGTGTGTGTGTGTGTGTGTGTGTGTGTGTGTGTGTGTGTGTGTGTGTGTGTGGTACAAATATAACAAAGGTTTTATTTTCCAACATGAAAACAAACATAACAGAGTGCTAGTGCACAAACAATAACCGACAATGATAATGGATGAGAGGGGAACTTAAATACACAGATCAAGACAAGGACAACAGGTGACGGTTATGATGATGAGGAGCAGGTGATGATGAGGAGGGTGATGAGGAGCAGGTGCAGGTGATGACGACAGATAGTGAATGTGATGAAGACAGAAGGTGAATGTGATGAAGGTGAATGTGACACCAATATCACTAAAACATTTGTGTGTGTGTGTGTGTGTGTGTGTGTGTGTGTGTGTGTGTGTGTGTAGCATTATTGTGTGTAGCATATGTAGCAAGTATGCATTATTGAGTTAACATGGAAACACTGGTTTGCTTTAGTGCAGAAAACTGGTCAAAATCATGAGGTTTAAAGTGAAAGTGAGCCAATAAGTGGTCTTCTACTGCCCTCTGCTGGCCATTCTACTTATTAATTAAATTTTTTCACATGTGCTTGCATTTATACTTGAATACACACTAAAAATCACTTATATAGCAATAACTATTATAACACAATCATATTTTGTCAGTGTTAATCACTTTATTTGCACTGACACTTCAAATAATTGCTAGTAATGTGGTAAATCATGGTAAATCATGGTTAACTATGCTGTGTGTGTGTGTCTGTGTGTGTGTGTGTGTGTGTGTGTGTGTGTGTGTG
This sequence comes from Scardinius erythrophthalmus, assembly GCF_964197995.2. NCBI lineage: Eukaryota > Metazoa > Chordata > Actinopteri > Cypriniformes > Leuciscidae > Scardinius > Scardinius erythrophthalmus. Next base: position 1,570,647 of record NC_138233.1, read on the forward strand.
TGTGTGTGTGTGTAAGCATGCATTGAGTTAACATGGATAAACTGGTTTGCTTTAGTGCAGAAAACTGGTTTAAAGTGAAAGTGAGCCAATAAGTGGTCTTCTACTGCCCTCTGCTGGCCATTCTACTTATTAATGAAATATTTCAACATGTGCTTGCATTCATACTTGAATACACACTAAAAAAATCACTTATATAGCAATAACTTTTATAACACAATCATATTTTGTCAGTGTTAATCACTTTATTTGCACTGACACTTCAAATAATTGCTAGTAATGTGATAAATCAGGCTAGAAACATGGTAAATCAAAGTAAATAATACTAGATTGTCGTTTATCTCCTGGTAAATAATACTAGAGCGTGGTATATCATGGTAAATCATGGCTAACTAAACTGTGTGTGTATGTGTGTGTGTGTGTGTGTGTGTGTGTGTGTGTGTGTGTGTGTGTGTGTGTGTGTGTAAGCATGCATTGAGTTAACATGGAAAAACTGGTTTGCTTTAGTGCAGAAAACTGGTTTAAAGTGAAAGTGAGCCAATAAGTGGTCTTCTAGTGCCCTCTGCTGGCCATTCTACTCAATAATGAAATATTTTAAGTCAAGTCAAGTCAAGTCAAGTATATTTGTATAGCGCTTTTCACAATACAGATTGTATCAAAGCAGCTTCACAGTATTAAATTAAAATAATACAACAAGGTTTGTTTCTAGTGGAATTTATTGATAAAATCAAATTAGATATCCCCAGAATATCCCCAACTGAGCAAGCCAAAGGCAACAGTGGCAAGGAACCGAAAAACTCCATCAAGTGACCTAATAGTGTCCTAAAACTCCATCAGGTGACCCAATGGAGAAAAAAAAACCTTGGGAGAACCCAGGCTCAGTCGGGGGCCAGTTCTCCTCTGGCGTTTATTAACTAGAGGCCGGATTGTAATTTGAACTGTAAGATTAAAAATATTATATGAATGCCTGGCTGAAGAGATGCGACTTTAATCTAGTTTTAAACTGGGAGAGCGAGTCTGAGCAACGAACAGTATCAGGAAGGCTATTCCAGAGTTTTGGAGCTTTTACATGTGCTTTTGCATTCATACTTGGACACACACTAAAAATCACGTATATAACTAACTATTATAACACAATAATATTTTGTCAGTGTTCATCACCTCATTTGCACTGACACTTCACATAATTGCTAGTAATGTGGTTAATCATGCTAGAAACATTGTAAATCATAGTAAATAATACTGAAATGAGGTGTATCAAGGTAAATCATGCTAGAATCCTAATAAATCATTCTGGAACATGGTATATGATAGTAAATCATGCTAGAATCATATTAAATAATTCTAGAATGTGGCAAATCGTTGTGGGAGGAGCCTATTTTACTCAAATGGCTATAACTCAAGAAGTAAATGAGATATCTTCACCAAACTCAGTACACATGTGTATGGGTTCAATTTGAGGTCACAGTAAACAATTTTATGGAGATCGGACCATAGGTGGCGCTATAACTGTTAAAAAGCTTTAAAACCATATATATCCCATGGCAAATTGCCTGTATTGGCTGTAAATGGTCTTTTCCATCTATTATGTCAGTGGTTACATGCTTGCTAAATAAATCTTAATAACTTTTGATGCTTTTGTGCTTAAATGCCTTAAAGGCCTTAACTGCTTGAACCCCGATAAATGCTGCTTGCAGCTTTAATTGTAATGGTTATTGATCAATGTTTAAATATGTAAACAAAAGCCTAAATTAAAATCTCACCTTATAAAGTGGACGTGTCTCTTTAGAAGACTTGAATTAAACTTTTCCATTCAAATAGAATTACTGTTACAATGAGTGTTGTGCTTTTCCATGCTTGAAAATAATGATTGCCTTGACAAAATGGATGGACAAAAATGTAGATATTAAAATATTAAGTATGTAGTAGGTTTCCCGATGGTATTAAAAATTATAGGCTAGGCCTACTGAATATTGACATATTTCAAGGTGTCATATTGAAGTTAGAAATTCCAGTATCCACTAATTAATGTCCTTTGACAATAAGGTAAAAATGTGTTAAAAGTAGCTATTTTCTACATAAATCTATGATTTTGTTGAATATTTTTATTGGTAATGCATTAACTATCGCCAGCTAAAAAGTAATTAGTAACTAGTACTCTGAGTAGTTTTTGAGAAGAGTAATTTGTACTTTTACTTAATTACTTTTTTGACACCAGTACTTTTACTTGTAATTGAGTATTATTTCAGCAATGTAACGGTACTTGTACTTGAGTACAAATTTTCAGTACTCTTTCCACCTCTGTCAGACACACACATCACACACACATTCACCTGCTGTCTCTCAGGCTGTGGCACACACACACGTATCTGGCAGCCAATGCTGCTGTCTGGCCCTCTCCTAGCAGGATCTTCATCTGATCTACTTCAGTCATGGCTGTAAAGTTCTGTATTACGTTAGTGAGTTTGTTAAAGTAGAGTTCTCTGACTGAACTGTATTTGTGACAGTGAAGGAGGAAGTGCGTCTCTGTCTCGATCTCCCCTGTCCTGCAGTGAACACACACCCTCTGCTCTCGGGGTAACCAGCTCTTCCTGTGTCTGCCGGTCTCGATGGCGAGACTGTGTTCACTCAGCCTGTACCGGCTCAGGATCCGTCTCTGCTTTGTGTCTCTCACACTCTGGAGATATTCTTCCAGTTCATAATTTGATTTCAAATTTCGATAGAATTGTAATTTACTTTGTGTTTTAGTTTCCTGATCCCAATGTTCCAGATATGTATTTTTAGACTGTTTGATAATTTGGTTTATTCTGATGTTAGTGTGAGAAGCAGTGCTGGTCTGAGACTGGCTAGTGTTAGTAGGGTTAGTCCGGTTAGTGAGTCTCAGGACCAGCTGACTGAGGAGACTCTTCTCGGGGTTCAGTTCTTGGGTTTGTAGTGCTCTCTCTCTCTCTCTCTCTCACTTCCGGTGTGATTGTTGGGAGTGAACGGAGCGTGGTGAGGGTGAGTGCAGTGGTGTAGTCTACGTGATACGCAGGTATACGCCGTATACCCACTAGAAAAGGCCAAGGATTTGCGTATACCCACTTAAAAAAAGCGTGAGGATACGTATCAACTTCGTTTTGTGTCAGAACTTTAACACTTTCATTCATAAATTCACCCCGTCTGTGTTTGCGAAGCGACGGATCGAATCGCGGAATCCAGTCACAAATGGAACTTGCTATATAAAGCAGAACGTCACGGAATTAGGCTATTTTTGAATGAATAAATCAAAAGTAGCTGCTGTACAATGAATCAAATCTCGATATGGACTAGTGTCTATGAATATTAAAGCTAAAAGAGACTGTAGCCTAATTGTTCTACCCGTCTCTGGGAATGAGCGCTCAGTGTATGCTCCACTACACACACACACACACACAGAAGAACGCGTGACTCACGCTCGTGGTGTTTTCAGCGTTTCACTGTATTGAGACATGATGTAAGCTACACATGTGCATTTCATCGCAGAGCTGCTATGGGAGTCACTTGATGAGAATTTCACCATTTCATTTGATAACTATCGTCATTCGTTTCATATACACACAGAAACTGTTATGTCTTTACGACAACCTGTCAAAATAAAAGTTATGTATAACTTGAAGAAATTATAACAGAAATATATTACTATTGCACAGAGTATACTTCAGGCCTAATAATAATAATAAAAATAATAGTTTATTAAAACACACAGAAACTCAAATGTCTACAACCCACCAAAATAAAAGTTCGGTCTAACTCAAATTAATTAGAAAGGAATTGCACAGTAAAATGTATTTTAAAATAACATTTTTTTCAAAAACACAATTTCTAAAAGTAAATTTGTATTTGTGCCTATAATGTGTTTTTTTTTTTTTTAATTGTTGATAATTGTCAACTGATAAAACCTGTGCTTCAGGGACCATATTCATATAACAAATAAATAAGTTGATAACACTTAGTATTTCATAATGCTCTCAATTACATGTCGATGCATACTGTATGCATTAGTGAGTGTGGTGGTGCTTATGGGGTGACGCTCTGGGCTGGGTGAGTATGCGGGGCGGGGCGGGGCGGGGCGGGGGGGGGGCTGGGGGGGTTATATTAGAGTATACTCACTACAAAAAACTAGACTACACCACTGGGTGAGTGTGTTTGTAGCTGTGTGCTAGGAACTTTTTTTCTATCTTCTATCTTTTTGTGTGTGTGTGTTTGTCTTGTATGTGTTGAATCGTTTGGCTGTTCGTATTTAGGGGAGGTTGCGTCTGCAACCAGCGTTGAGCTGGGAAGCATGACGAGTCGAGACGCAATGAGTTATGAAAATCTAACCCGCCGTCATGAAGTGAAAGTAGATTCTAAAATTAGTGTGGAACAGTGTTGTTTGGCAGTGGGGGAGATTGTAGGACATGATAATGTCGTCTCGGCATCGCGTATGAACAGTGCAATCGTTATTTTTTTTAAGTCAATTGAAAAGGCAAACGAGGTTGTACAAAGTGGTGTGGTGTTGAATGGTTCATTAGTACCTGTTTTGCCTTTGAGTAGTCCGTCTAAAAAAGTAATACTGTCCAATGTACCTCCGTTTATCAAAGACGAAGTACTGATGCAAGAATTATCTCGTTATGGAAAGTTGGTCTCCCCTATTAGAAAAATCCCTTTAGGGTGTAAGTCACCGCTGGTTAAACATCTAGTCTCGTTTAGAAGACAAGTTTTCATGGTGCTGAAAAACGGCACTGACGAGATTGATTTGATTTTTAAATTTAAAATTGATGGGTTCGATTATACAGTGTTTGCAACATCTGATATTACAATTAAGTGTTTTAGTTGTAATAAAATCGGACATCTTGTTCGAGAGTGCCCGAATAGAACCGAGAGTGCGGGTGCGAGCACAAGCTCGGAACAAGTAGTTTCTGCGGTTTCTTCTGCGGAGAGCGCGGGTGACGCGGAGAGCGCCGGTACGACCGCAGAAGTCACTGAAGAAGAGTCGGGTTTAGTTGTAGCTGATGGAATCGAGTCTAGCACAACAGAGAATGTTGCTAAACCGTGTAAAAGTGACACCTCTCAACTGTCTGATGAACAGTTTGAGCAATCTGAAAACATTTGTGTAGCAGACAATGAGGAAATGGATGTTGAAGGCAATGTGGTTGATTTTGAGACAGAAGTGGGATCTGTCTTCAAAATCCCAGTTAAAAGAAAGAAAAAAAGCTGTGGAAAGGTTTTTAAACAAGTAAGGAGAGATGATGGTGGTAGTGAGAATGTGGGTTCTGACAGTGATGGGAATTCCTCTGATTCAAATTTGTCTCAGTGTTCTAACTTGTCTTTTACTTCTCAAAGCGAAAACATGAGTTGTTTGTATAAAGCTGAAGACATTAGCAGATTTCTGCAAGAAACAAAGGGAATGAAAGGTGTACTAGTCGAAGATTTTTTTCCTGATTTTAAACAATTTACAAATGATGTGAGGTTTTTAACAAAAGAAGGAGCTTTTCAAGATGTAGAGGTTTATCGTCTCAGGAAAATTGTGAACAAACTTAAAAAAAAAATCAAGGATGATGAATTTGCCAATGGGTAAAAAATGACAAATTTTAAAATTGGCACTCTAAACTTAAATGGTGCCAGAGATAGTCATAAAAGAATGATGCTTTTTGAGTTTATCAGACAAAAACAGATTGATATTGTGTTCCTGCAGGAGACGCATAGTGATTCTAAAAATGAGATAGATTGGAGAAAAGAATGGGATGGGCAGATTGTTTTAAGTCACAAATCCTCTATTAGTGGGGGGGTTGCTGTTCTATTCTCAAAAAACTTTTTACCTTTATCTTGTGAAGTAGATGAAATAATTGAAGGTCGGTTTTTAAAAATTGAAGCTAAATTTGAGAAAACGATTATGGTACTTATGAATTTATATTTACCTAATAAAGGATCAGAAAGAGTTCTTTTCCTTAAAAAAGTAGATGTTGTTTTGAAAGGGTTAAAGCCTGAAGAGTTGTTATTTATAGGCGGAGATTTTAATTGTACTGTCAATGCGCTTGATAGAAATCATATAGAACCAAGTATTGCTTCTCAGAAATCTTTAATACAACTTATAGAAACACATGATTTATGTGATATATGGAGAAGTATGAATCAAGGTGTCAGACAGTATACTTGGGCTCATAGTACTGAACACTTAATCTCTTTAGCACGACTTGACAGAATTTATAGTACTCAGCACCAACGCAATTCTTTTAAATTTTGTAAAATTATTCCAGTGGGGTTTTCCGATCATAACTTAGTTCTGTGCAGTGTTTTTATTAAGTGTGTTAAGTGCAAAAGTGCATATTGGATTTTTAATAATTCATTGTTAAGTGATAACAATTTTATAGAAAGTTTTAGTTTTTTTTGGGAAAGTATTAAACAGCAAAAACTTTGTTATGCTTCTTTGCAACAATGGTGGGATTGTAGTAAAATCCTTATAAAAGATTTCTGTCAAAAGTACACTCTTAATGTTACTCGGGACATAGTTCAGTCAATGGAAAATTTAGAAACGGAAATTGGGGCTTTACAGGATGTAATAACGTCCAAAAATTATAGTAAAAATCATATTGATGAATTGAAAAAGAAAAAAGCAGTGTTGGCAGACCTGTTGGGAATAAGAGCACAAGGAGCTCTAGTTCGTTCGCGTTTTGAAACTGTGTCTCAAATGGATGCTCCTTCAAAATTCTTTTTTAATTTGGAAATGAAAAAAGGTCAGAGTAAAATAATGCATTCTTTACGGTCAGCTACAGGGCAAGAATTGACTGAGCCTGCTGATATAAGAAGCTGTGTGGTTAGTTTTTATTCTGACCTTTATAAATCTGAACTGGTGGAGTGGGATGCAGATGCTGATTATTTCTTGGATGGACTGCCAAAGGTGGATGAGGAGTCCAACAATGATCTACAGCAGACTTTGTCATTGCAAGAGATGCATTCTGCCATGATGACCATGGAAAATGGTAAATCTCCAGGAATTGATGGGCTAACTGTCGAGTTTTATAAAGCTCTATGGCCCATCATGGGAGAGGATTTGCTGGCAGTTTTTAATGACAGTCTGAAAAGAGGAGTATTGCCTCTAAGCTGCAGAAGAGCAGTCATTACGCTGTTGCCTAAGAAAGGCGATCTTCAGTGCATCAGCAATTGGCGCCCAGTTTCACTTTTATGTTCAGAGTACAAAATTTTGTCTAAAGTGTTGGCTTTAAGACTTAGTAAAGTTTTAAGCCAATTGATTCATTCTGACCAGTCTTATTGCATTCCTAACAGGTCCATCTTTGATAATATTGCTTTAATTAGAGATGTTTTGGATGTTTCTAAATTATTTGGAATTAATTGTGGCTTGATTTCTCTCGATCAAGAGAAAGCTTTTGACAGAGTTGAACATCTGTTTTTATGGAATACTTTGGAAGCTTTTGGTTTTAGTTCTTCTTTTATATCAATGATTAAGACTATGTATTGTAACGTTGAGAGTGTCCTTAAGATTAATGGTGGTTTGAGTGCTCCATTTAAAGTTCAGAGAGGAGTTAGGCAAGGATGTGCAATGTCTGGAATGTTATATACCTTAGCTATTGAACCTTTACTTCAAAAGTTAAGAGATCATTTAGAAGGTCTAGTTTTTCCCAATTGTTATAATCCTTTATATTTGTCTGCTTATGCTGATGATGTTATTGTTTTTGTAAATGGAAAAGATGATGTAGATAAGATGGGGAAAATTGTTGATGATTTTAAATGTATTTCTTCTGCTAAGGTCAATTGGGGGAAAAGCGAAGCTCTATTAGTGGGGAATTGGAGTGGAGTTCCTCCCACTTTACCTGGAGGTTTACGTTGGAAAAGAGGAGGGTTAAAATATCTTGGTGTTTATCTGGGGAATGAGAGTTTCGTAAAAAAAAACTGGGAAGGGTTATTTGAGAAAATCAAAGGACGATTCGAAAAATGGAAATGGCTACTCCCCCAGGTATCGTATAGGGGGCGTATTCTTGTTATTAATAATCTTGTGGCATCATCTTTGTGGCATAAATTTGCTTGTGTGGACCCTCCAAATACGCTTCTTGCGGACATTCAAAGAGAACTGGTGAACTTTTTTTGGGACAATTATCATTGGACTACTCAAAGCATTTTGTATTTGCCTAAGGAGGATGGAGGGCAAGGACTAGTAAACCTCGTAAGCAGAAGAGCCACTTACCGTCTCCAATTCATACAGAAGATTTTAATGGGACCTTATACACTTGCATGGAGACCACTGGCATTAAGCATCTTGAGGAGAGTGGGCAATATGGACATGGATTTAACATTGTTTTTAATGGATTATAGAAAATTGAATTTAACTGGAATTCCTGTTTTCTATCAAGGTTTGTTTAAAGTGTGGGGTCTTTTTCAAAATCGGTGGATGGAACCGGCAATTTCTCTTCATTGGTTGTTGGAAGAGCCGCTTATTTTTGGAGCTCGGTTTGATGTTTCTGGGCCTGATTTTCCTGGATTAACTGATTTGTTATGGAGTAAAAGGATCTTTAAGTTAAAATATATTATTAATGTATCAGGATATGACCTGAAAAGACCTGAACAAATTGTTACCCTTTTAGGGGTTCGATCAGTACGGTTTGCTAAGAAGTATCTTGATAAACTAAATATGGTTTTAACTGATGAAGAGAAGACTCTTTTAGAGGAGTTTGGTGCGGGGACTTTAGTTCCTGATAACAAAGATCTTTTTCCAGATATTGAAATTCTTCCCACTATTGATGGGGATGTTTTTAATTGCTCTCTGTTATGTACTAAAATGAATGAATATATTGATTTTTGTACAGTGGAAGGAAAAACTTTGTATAAATGTATTGTAAAAGTTATTAATCAACACAATTTAAGTTTGAAAACAGATACAGTATGGAGGAAAAAGTTAGGAATTAACAATGAAACTAAACCTGTATGGAGAGCAATTTACAAACCACCATTAACAAAAAAACTTGGTGACCTACAATGGCGAATTTTACATGGAGCTATAGCTGTGAATGCATTTGTATCCACTATAAACCCCACTGTAAGCGACAAATGTCCTTTTTGTTTGGAGAGGGAAACCATATTTCATTGTTTTATGGATTGTAATCGGCTTGATCCTCTTTTTGAGCTGTTAAAAGTTCTTTTTGATTATTTTAATATTTGCTTTACAAAGAAAGATTTTATTCTTGGTTTTGGTTATAGTTCTAAACAAAAGTTAAAATGTCATGTTATTAATTTTATGGTGGGACAAGCCAAATATGCTATTTATATTACTAGAAGAAATAAGATAGAAGAAAAGTCAGGACAAGATGTTGTTTTTGTTTTTAGAAATATGGTAAAAGCAAGAATTCTTATTGATTTTAATTTTCATAGATTAATGAGTACGATAAGTGTTTTTGAAATTCAGTGGTGTTGTAGCATTTTATGCTCAGTTGTTGATGGACAAATTGTTTTTGTAAGAGAATTGATGTAATTTATTTAATTGTTGAATGGTTAAAGGATAATTGTTTTTAATAAAGTGATTGTAAAATTTCAAATTTCTCTCTCTCTCTCTCTCACTCTCTCTCTCTCTCACTCTCTCTCTCTCTCACTCTCTCTCTCTCTCTCACTCTCTCTCTCTCTCACTCTCTCTCTCTCTCTCTCTCTCTCTCTCTCTCTCTCTCTCACTCTCTCTCTCTCTCTCACTCTCTCTCTCTCTCTCTCTCTCTCTCTCTCTCTCTCTCTCTCTCTCTCTCTCACTCTCTCTCTCTCACTCTCTCTCTCTCTCTCTCTCTCTCTCACTCTCTCTCTCTCTCTCTCTCTCTCTCACTCTCTCTCTCTCTCTCTCTCTCTCTCTCACTCTCTCTCTCTCTCTCTCTCTCACTCTCTCTCTCTCTCTCTCTCTCTCTCTCTCTCTCTCTCTCTCTCTCTCTCTCACACTCACTCACTCACTCTCACACAGACTTCTCTTTCTCTCTCACACACACACACGGCGCAGGCATCAACTCATTCAATAACCACATTCAAGCACATTAACCTTTGTTGGACTATTGTTCCCCAGCTTAATTCCACACCCTCCACTAGTCCATTCTATATTTCAAAAAATTTCCGAAAATGTTCTTCATCAATTGATTGTTTTCTAAGTTTCATCAACCTTATATTCAATCGCTCTTGTTGTCTAATTATTCACATCTCTTGCTTTGGAAAAGGTTGTCTCCTGAGGAGGAACTACTCTCTGTCTTTCTTTTCTTCTTTGCTTTGTCTTTTCTGAAGATTTGCTACAAATAAATCATCCAAATTAATCTCAAGCTTGATTGTTCTAGTTTTTTCTTCGCCCAGGGAATTTACAATGGAAGTACACTCATCACAATTCCTGACAATAAAGTGTGTTTGATATATGGACCAAGTTTTCAGAACACAGGCACAAAGAACACAGGCACACCAGAACAGAATAGTTTCAGTTTCTGAATTAGATCTAGCTCCAAAAAAAGCCCCTACACAATTTTTCTGCTCTTTCTCCGCCCAGCTCATACATCCTCATACTCTCAAAAATATGCAGAGGAAATTGTGACACAAACTTGTGCTTTGTACTTGTGAGTTGTTAAGGAGTGTTTGCTGTATTTCAGTCAAATCAAGTGAAGGTTCGTGTTCTCAGGCTGCTGCCGTTTGAAGACTGCTTACTTCTCTGATACAGTAGACACACAAGTGTCACGGTTCATCGATCCGTGTGTTCATTTTGTGTTTCTGTTGGTTGTTATGGGTGTGGGATCTGAGTGTGTTGTCTTGTTTGTTGCTTAGTAACTAGCTGATTAGTTAATCAGCCCGCAGCTGCAGCTAGTTAATTCTGTTGTTAGCTGCCTATATCTAGCAGGAGTGATTATTGCCTGGTGTCGGTTCGTCACTCTTGTTTATGCTCTCTTACCCAGTTCCGGTGCCTGAGTTCTCGTCTGTGTTCCCAGACTATACGGGAGATCATGTGGAGTCCTCTTCTGTCCAGTGCCCGGTTGGCATCCACCCAAAACTATTCATATCACTCATCCTCAGCTCTGTATTTATATCCTGGTCGCCCCCTATACGTGGTGCCTGTTCAACCTACAAATAAACTGTTTGCAGCTGACAGCTGTCTATACCCTCACCAGTCAGCACTTACACTGCAGTATACACACTACAGTGCTCAACACCTGTTATAGATGTGTAAACGCATGAATAAATCATTTACAACACTTTCTGCATCCCCTAATCTAAAGTGTAAACTATTCATCACTTGTAAATGTGTTACATAAATGATCTGTACGTGTATTCAAGGCATTTACAACACTTTTTGCACCCTCTAATTGCTACATATATACAAAAAAACAAACATTTATTAAACATTTATGAAACGCATATTCATGTTTTGTATATGACTAGTTAATCATTAACTACTCATACTGCACGACTACTCTTCAAGACATTCAACTCACTCCTCTGTCCACCTCCACCACCACCCTCCTCCTCCTTAACTGCCGATGATTTTGCAAACTTCTTCACCAACAAAACAACAACTATCAGCAGTCAATTCTCAGCTCCACACACACAGGAACCCAGACCGACCCCTTCCACAGCCAATACCCCTCTGTCCTCCTTTTCGCCGCTAACAGAGGAAGAAGTATCTACACTTCTCCTCTCCAGTCACCCTACCACCTGCCCTCTAGACCCCATCCCCTCACACCTTCTACAAGCCATCTCTCCCACACTTCTACCAGCACTCACACACATCATCAACTCATCCCTCCATACTGGCACTTTCCCTACCGCATTCAAGCAGGCTCGGGTCACTCCACTGCTTAAAAAACCAACGCTAAACACATCTTTTGTAGAGAATTACAGACCCATCTCTCTCCTACCATTCATTGCAAAAACACTTGAAAGAGCTGTTTTCAACCAAGTAACATCCTTCTTATCTCTAAACAACCAGCTGGATGTCAACCAATCTGGCTTCAAGAAAGGGCATTCAACTGAGACTGCATTACTGTCGGTCACAGAAGCCCTACGGATTGCAAAAGCTGCTTCCAAATCTTCACTCCTCATTCTCCTGGATCTGTCTGCCGCCTTCGACACTGTGAACCATCAGATCCTTATGTCCAGCCTCTCATCACTGGGCATCACAGGAACTTCACTCCACTGGTTTGAATCCTATCTCACAGGTAGGTCCTTCAAGGTCGCATGGAGAGGCGAGGTATCCAGAGCACATCAACTGACCACAGGGGTTCCCCAGGGTTCAGTTCTTGGTCCCCTCCTCTTCTCCATCTACACTACATCACTGGGACACATCATACAGGCACACGGTTTCTCCTACCACTGCTATGCTGATGACACACAACTCTTCCTCTCATTTCGACCAGATGATCCCACAGTAGCTGCACGGGTCTCAAGCTGTCTGGCGGACATCTCGACATGGATGAAGGAACATCACCTACAGCTCAACCTGGCAAAGACTGAGCTGCTCGTCCTCCCTGCCAATCCATCTCTAAAGCACAACTTCACCATCCAGCTTGATTCATCATCAATCACCCCATCAAGGTCGGTCAGAAATCTGGGAGTAACGTTTGATGACCAGCTGACCTTCACAGATCACATTTCAAAGACAGCTCGATCATGCAGGTTTGCATTGCACAACATCAGGAAGATCAGGCCTTTCCTAACTGAGCACGCAACACAACTCCTCGTCCAGGCCCTGGTCATTTCTAGGCTTGACTACTGCAATGCTCTTCTGGCCGGACTTCCAGCATGTGCTACCAAACCTCTTCAGATGATCCAGAATGCTGCAGCTCGTCTTGTCTTCAACGAGCCCAAGAGGGCCCACGTCACCCCTCTGTTAATCTCTCTGCACTGGCTACCTCTCGCTGCTCGCATCAAGTTCAAGGCATTGACGCTTGCTTACAGATCTATCACAGGCTCAGCTCCCTCCTACCTTCACTCACTCCTACGAGCCTACATCCCCACCAGACGCCTACGATCAATCAACAAGCGACGTCTCGTGGTTCCATCACAGAAAGCCACAAAATCACTTTCCAGATCATTCTCATTCACAGTTCCATGCTGGTGGAACACTCTCCCCACCCTTATCCGGAATGCTGAATCCCTGACAACATTCAAAAAACAGCTGAAAACCCATCTCTTCCATGAGCACCTAAACTCAAAAAAAAAAAAAAAAAAAAAAAACCTTTCCCTTAAAATCCCACCTATCATGCTTATGCTACTCTGAATAATGCCTGAACTTCGTATTCTGAACACTTCTTGCGTTGTTGTTGTCTTTTGCCTCTTCATGATGACTCGCTTAATTTAGTCCTGATTTGTAAGTCGCTTTGGATAAAAGCGTCTGCTAAATGACTAAATGTAAATGTAAATGTAAATGTAAATGTAAACTAATCAATTGTAAATTACTTATAACTGAATCTACACAACATACATACAATAATTAACATATCACTTATTAATCATTTATGAACGCATAGTCATGTTTCGTAAATAATTAGTTAATCATTTACTAATCACATTTAAATGACTTGTAACGGAATTTACAAAACATACATAAAATGTTAGTATATCACTTGCTACTCATTTATGAATGTTCTGTAAATGACTAGTTCATCATTAACTAACCACTTATAAATGACTTACAACTGAACGTTATTATAAAGTGTTACCAGTACATTTTTCAACAGTTTTAAAAATTAAAGAATAGCAACAAAACCTCAGTTTGCTACTGTTCATGATCTCAGTGAAAGTACTGAAGTCTTCCCTGATATATCTGCTCTGCCGACACTGGCAGGGTTTTGTTTTTGTTTTTTAGATAAACTTCCAAGAATCTTTAGGACTTCATCTGGATTTTCCTAAATGTCAAACATCACAGTATGTTCTTTACCTGTATATCCACCACTGCAGATTTGAACTCTTCTTTTTTTGACTCAGTTTATTCTCCTGTCTACTCTATCTCTTTATCGTGCTTCAAATTCTTATCTGTATTTCTGACTAGTTTATTTTTCATAGATTCCTAATTTCCTAAATAGACTTTGCTAATTGTTGTCTGAGTACAGTACTCTAGTTGTACTATTTTGCAATTCGTGAATGATTTTGTCTATGTGGCTCAGAGCAAAATCTACAATCTGTAGAATTAAATAACATCAGGCATACATTACTGTAATCTTTAGATGATATATTGTGCCATTTGAATAAATATGTAATTTTCTCTCTTCACAGATCCTGCTCTAATCATGGAGGCGGCTTCCCTGTCAGCGGAGCCATCAGCTCTGCGCAGCTACACAGGAGAACTTGTTCACTGTGTAAACAGCAATTACGAAAAGCTGTTTGGCAGGAAAGTGGTCCCCACGTTTTGTTCCCCTGCATGTTACACCGGTGAGAAATGTTTTTTTTTGTTTTTTGTTTATCAACTTGCAATTTCTGTGTAACCTCCATCTATATGTCAGATTTAAACAGATTAAGTCGACTGTATCATAATTGATATGCAAGTTTCTAAAGGCCTCTAAATTATCAACATGATCAAAACTTTTCTGGAAACATGCCCTCTGTCGTCTGATTTATAGTCCATATTTTAACTAGTAAAAGTGTCTAAAGTAATTGTAAGAATAACTTTATATTGTAAATAACAATTTTTTTTTATATTATTACAATTTATAACAAGTTATAACAATTTTATATTGTTAGTAATATAGTAATATACTAGACTGAAGCAGCTTAGGTTCACTTGATTAGAAAATCATGTTACATGTATATATCAAAATGATCATCAGACTTTTCTCTCAATCATCATTTTATTGCATTTCATGTAATGTTTTGTCCCCATAATTAAAGGTTTTGGGCCTCTGAATAATATTTTTTTCTCCTCGACGATGAGCTCTATATTCTCACACTATATGAGCTACTACAGAAGCCTAATGTATCAAATATGATACACAACATTGTATTTAATTTCTGTTTGTTTATTGTTTTTATTTCAGGTGAGCTCATTGGAGTGCAGTATCTGTTCCAGCAGACTGGCCATGAACCCAGACTCTGAGCAGACAGCAGAGCTCATTGAGGACCTCAGTGTGGAGGAGCGAGAGGAAGATGAGGGCTTCTGTGACATCAGCGAGGATCACACAATAACAGATCCGGAGGCTGTTCTGTCACCACCCTCTTCCACACTGACACCGGGTTCTTCCACCCTGGTCACCAGCAGTGCCACGTCTGCACCGGTCTCCACATCTCCTTCACTGGTCCCTGACCCCAAACACACACCGTCTCCTTCGTCACCTGGACCCTCAGGGACTGCTGTCACACGTACCTGTTCCCTCTGAAACATCTGTTTCAACTCTCCCTTCAGAGCCAGAGGATGCTGGTCAGGATGATGATGATGAAGAAGAGACGGTAAACACCACTGCTGTCTTTCAAATTAGCTAGAATAATTATAATGAATTAACATCCAGTGCTTTAAATTCAGACTTTACACATATTTAAAATTTAAAAGTACAACCTAAATTCATTTGTAAGCTGCAAATACACATTAAGCCAAGTCATCTTTATTTCTTTGGTGCTTTATAAAGTACATGTTAAGAAAATGTCAAGAACGGCGCTCTCTGCTTTGTACTATACAGATTGTGTTAAAGAAGCTTTACGGTGATAAACAGGAAAATAACACAATCAGTTATGGAATGATGCATTAGACAGATGTGATGTAATAATTGTGTTGCGTGTTTGTGTTTTTTAATAGGCTGTTGACTACCAAAATGTCCCGGGATATCAACATGTGGACCAGCTGGCAGAACATCTGGTGGATCTCCGGGCCCACACAGCCCTCAGCCTGACCAGCCAGGAAGCCAACACCATAATCGCTCTTTGGCAGAACCTGGATGACCGGGACAAGGAACGGGTGGTGTATGGCAGTCGATGCCGAAAGAGACTGCTGAGTGGACGCTTCAAAGTGCCCAAGAGGTCCACTCACCCTGGAGTCGAGAGCACCACCAGATGTGTGCACTCCTGCTCAGTGGCCTGACTGTTGCCGTCTGGTGGAGACCATCTCCATCAGACTTTGCACTGTCCACCCAAGCCCCAAAAGAAAAGGCAAGGGATCCCTGTCGAGATGGTCTCTGATCCTGCAAGACTATCGCAGGATAAGGCAGCTTGTACTGGGCAACAGCTTGGGGATGGGAGGAACATCCATGCAGCTGGTGGAGGTTAACCAGAACACCCTGATTCAGTGGTACAACAGCAGACAGAAGAAGCAGGAGCTGTCTGTGCTGCTTCAGGGCATTCAGTTGCCTCAACCCCTCCCTGAAGCTCATGAACCTCTCCAGGTTGCCAAACATCTACGGACTGGGCTAGAACAACCAGGGGAGCAGCACCAGTACAAGCTACCAGAGAGCACAGCTGGTCAGGCAAAGCAGAGGCAGACTTCTGTTGGGCGACCCCCTCTCAGACCCAAGGCACCAGCGCAGAGTCAGATCAGTCTGACACCATCAGCACCTGGAGCTGCACTGCAGATGGTGCCAAATGTACTTATGCCAGCAGCACCAGGTTTCCAGGGTGTGCCATTGTTTCAGGGTGTGCCAATGTTCCAGGGTGCGCCAATGTTCCAGGGAATCCCAATGTTCCAGGGAATCCCAATGACCCAGGGAATCCCAATGACCCAGGGAATCCCAATGACCCAGGGAATCCCAATGACCCAGGGAATCCCAATGGTCCAGGGAATGCAACTGATTCAGCCACTGTTACAACCAACAGCTGTACAGGGCACCCGCTTACCCGCTGCAGCCGCTGCCAATCCAGACGCCATGCCCAAGAGACCCTACAGGAGAACTGTTGAGGCCAACACTTATAAGAAATGTGGGCAATTCAAAACAAGTGCAACAGGACATAGCCAGTACAGGGGCAGGGTGCACTGGTGTACTGGTGTACTGGTGTACTGCCCACAGGCCGAGATGCTTTCAAAAGAGGTGTGGCTGGAGGAAATGCGGAGAACCTTTTCCAAATAATGTATATATTTTTGTGTATATAGTATCGTGTATATCGTGTGTTTTAACAGTTGTTTAAATAGTTCACAATTGATAATACTTGTGAAAATTATTTAACATTTTAATTTATGTTTTTATATGTTTTTTTAAACGTTATTTAACATTTTAATATTCATTACTGTTCTGTTGGCATGATTGTAAAATAAAAACAAACTTTGCAAGTAATTGCTTTTTGATTTTTACTTCCATATAACACTATTTCATAAGTACACTGCAACAATATAACATTTGTAAATAAAAAGATCATTTGTAAATTTTGTTATTATTTGCTTGTGAAAGACGTTTTCAGCATATTAGTTAATATTTAATGGGTTGCATCTTTGTTTATTACAAATAACAGATTTGCAAGTGTCTTGTTTGAATGTAACCTAAAAAATATACTTAATCAAATCAATAGTAATACAACTACTAAATAATAACACTGTTCCATTGGTAATTATATTTTTTATGAAAGAATATAAAAAAACACAACAAACAAATTACATATGTATATTTTATTAACACTGGAACAGTATGCATTCCAAAAAATTTGCTTATTTACTTTACATTTATTACAACACAATATTTTATCAGAACACTGCAACAATTTAACATTTGTTTATAAAAATATAATTTGTACATTTTGTTATTCGTGTGACAAACATTTTCAGCCTATTAGTTACTATTTAATGGGTTGCATCTTTGTTTATTGCATAATAGTGCAAATAACATTATTTTTCATGAAAGAATATCAATAAAACACAACAAATAAATTACATATGTATATTTTATTAACACTGGAACAGTATGCATTCCAAAAGAATGCTTATTTAATTAAAAAATAAATATTACAAAAAGTTGGCTTTAGCTGGATTCGAACCCCGGTCTCGGTGAGCACCTGCAATAGAAAACAGTGTAATATAAATGCGTGATTTTCCCGCACGAAGAAACCGGAAATTGTATCATAAGACCTATGCTGAGGAAGACATATCTCTGAACGTCACATTTCACCCTTTCTTTTCTTCATTTTTTCTTTCCCTTCTTCCCCTTCTCTTTTTCTTCCTTCCCCCTTTTCTTCCCTTCTTCCCCACCTTTGTTGGACTATTGTTCCCCAGCTTGAACGCAGCGCCTTAGACCGCTCGGCCACGCTACCGCTGGAGCAGCGCTCGACCCTGACCCCTTTCGGCTAGTCCAATCACTACACTCCACGGCAAACAACAATTCGAGATGACAGGCGAAATTATGTGTCAGTGCTTTTGCGTTCTTTCGCAAATGTTTTGTGTTCTTTAGTTCAAAACTAAAGAACTAATACATATATTTTGTTTGATTTCATTTGATTCGTAACAACCCTATAATGTCATAGTATTCTAATTGCTTTTATTTATTATTGATTATTAATCTATTCATTTTAATAAGCACAAAAAAGTAGTTTATATTTATATTTCTTTGTTGTTATATTTTTAAGTTATAAAATGCTTTATGCAAGACAGTCCAGGGCCACTTTTTAGTCCCAGTCCCCTCTTACCCCCATTATATACTATATCATATAGCAATTCCATCAGAAAACAGGCACTGAGAGCAATGGACAACAGCACGTGTAGAATCAGGGTAAGATCTTGTGTGAAACTGACTTATTTTGCTTTCTGCAAAGAAGATCTTTGGTGCACATTCTTTTAGGAAAATAGGAAATATCAGTTTACATTTCCAAACATTCTTTGTGCCATTAATTGTAATAATCCAGTGAGATTTGTGTATGCACAAGGAGTCTGACAGCAGCCGGTATAATCTGATCTCACCATCATCGAGTCCGTCTGTGATTACATGAAGAAACAGAAGAAACTGAGACAGACTAAATCCAGAAGAACTGCGGGAACGTCTCCGAGACGCTTGAAGAACCTGAAGAATCCAAATTTAAGAATATGTTTAAGATCTGCTGATCTTACTTCCTTACATAACATCACATGAAAAACTAAGGTGAATTACACTGTATTGGGCATTCAAGGTGAACATGATGGCATCAATTTACTGATCAGAAGTCAGCTTTAAGTCAGCTGTCTAAACATTGTAATAGTCAGGGGTTTTGTTAGCCTTTGATCTTCCAACTAAGAGTTGGACTGTGTGTGAATGTTACCTAGTCTTAGTTCTCGGGACCATTTGTGTTTATAACATTTGGGGAAGTCAGTTGGGGGCAATTACCTCTATTGTCTTTAGATGATTAGATTTAGTGGTTACCTCTAAGGCTGTGTGTATGTTTAGCACCTTTAAAGACAGCCCACTGAAAGGCCTATAAAGAAACCATGTGAAGTATGTTAGTTAGAATGATTTGGGAAGAACTGCAGCCGCGTACAGCGAAGTCCTCAATAAAGAATAACTTTGTTTGAACGTGATCCCCAACGTCTCCTGGTCTCTTGCTTCGACGAAGAAAAAGTTTTCAACAATTTGCTGCCGCGACCCGGATGGAGAAACTGAAACTCAACAAAGAATGAACTTTCCAGACCGAACCTTGAAAACTTCAAGCTCAAAGATCTCAACAAAGGTGACTGAGTCCCAGACTGCATCTTGAAACTTCAAGCTCCAAAAAAATCTCAAAGACTGAATTTTGCCAGACGGAATCTTTCTCTACAAATGAAAGACTCGGTGAGTTTCACTCCATTAAAAGAACCAATGCAGACCAGTACAAATGTTTTCCTCTGCGCCGTTCAGAGAAGTAGTTAACAAACAACTGTAGAGTTTGGTTAACTAAAGATAAGCCTCTAAAAAGTTTTCTTTTAGAGATGAAATTGATCCTCTGTTGTTGACAGGGAAGATTAACAGTTACATGTTAATATTGTGTGTATGCTCTTGCTAGAGAAGACCTATCTGTAAGCTAGAGAATTAGCTTTAGAATTAGATTAGCCTCATGTGCTAATAAGATTGTACCCTCTGTTTGCAAGACAGTAGAGAGAAGTTTTTTTAGTGTTTTGTGATTAAGTAACAAAGGAAGTCACAAAATGGTTAGAAGGAATGCTAGGCTGATACCCACGACAGAGAAAGGTGGATTAGCTAGCCCGTTATGGACAGACAATGAGTTTAAGTCCTTGTTAGGAGAATGCATGGACTCAATCGTGACTGAGGAAGTCAGATTGAATTTAACAAAGAAATTTGGCATTGATGCAGTCAAAGTTTGTTCAATTGAAGATTGTAAGAAGGTACTAGGAGCAAGTATTCGCAAGAACGATATGAAAGCTATTATCTGTTGTTACCGAGAATTTAGCTTATCCATTGCACAAGAACAAGCTCGTTGTATTGCTACGTTAAACGATCAGAACAAACAATTGCAGACTCACATGTCCTGTCTCAAGACAAAGGTGGGCCATAACAAAGCCTCAACCAAATGTGATTTAGAAGACCAACAGTCAGATGAAAGCTATCCTGATTTACAGTCTTTTGATAGTATAGAGGACAATGTCAATGCAGATGTAAATGCAGTTGAAGTGTGCGTAGCCAGACAAAAGCCTCAGGGAAAAGGTGTTGATACAGTTCCATGTGCAACCCCCATATTGCAGCCACAAGCAATCAAAACATCTTTAGGTCCTAAAGAGATTGAGAGAATTGCTGAAAGTTTGCCATCAGTGCAAAGAAATTTTTCTAAGTTTAGAAGAGCATTGATCAGCAAAATGCGGCTCTATGATATGACTCTAGCTGAAGTCACCCAGCTAATATCACAGATCTTGACTGAGTCAGAATTCAATGATTTTGAAAGTGCTGTAAATAATTCTGAACTGCAACAGGCCAGTAAAGATGAATTAAGAGAGGAAGTTGTTAAAGTGTTAAAGAACATTGTTGGACCGAAAGTGGACTGGTCAAAGCTCACTAATTGTGTACAGAAGAAGGATGAAACTGTTTGTGAGTACACAGAACGATTCTGTCAGATCGCTGCCGTTTACAGCGGAATTGCCGACACTCCAGAGAAAGTGTTAGGTCATAATGGTCCTCTAGTTCGCACATGGTCCGATGGTCTTTTGTCAGAACATAGAAATGCATTGCCTTTCTTAGATCTTACATGGTCAAATAGAACCCTGCAAGACAACTTGGACAGTTTAGCTATTTGGGAAAGAGACTTTGATGTCAAGGCAAGAGTAAAAATTGCAGCAGCATCCTTTAAGGTTAACTCAGAGAAGCCAAAGAAACGCAAAAGTCCTAGAGAAGCCAGTTGTTCTTACTGTGGCAAGCACGGACATTTTGGAAAAGAATGTCGAAAAAATAAAAATAACTTAAGACAAGTTAACAATGTTATGCAGCTCTTACTACATTTGTTTGCAACTTTGAAGCAACCCCTCCCCTCGTCACTGGACTCGTGGGTAAGCTTTTTGAGGTGTTAACAATTTGGGCTGTGATTGCTTAATCTCCCCAGTAACTTACAACAAAGATGAAAGACTTATTTTTGTTTAATAGAACAAAAGAAAAGTGACTGTCACAGTCTTTGTTTGGGGGACATTCAGAAAACTCACAGCCTTAAAATGTTATACCACAGAATATTGCAGTTAGACAACCATCCTCTGTTAATGATGTTTATTAGGACTGATGTTTCACTGGAGAATGGAGATGTGCCAATTTTCTCACACACTGTACAGTGTGCACACAACAGGGACAGAATAGGACACGGTTCAGTGAGGGCCCTGGAAAGAACTGACGCAACAGGCGTCGGGGGGCCAATCCAGGGTGAAGACACTACCTCATAGGCCTTTCCCCATTTAGTCCATCCTTACCTCACTGGTCCATAGGTGTCAAATCAATTAAGAAATAGGGAAAGAATGAAACGACAACAGTAGACTCTGAAAACGATAGAACCATAGTGTTTAAACTGCTACAACCGTAGTGTTTTGAAGAAATACTGCTCTGTTTTGTTTTCTTTCTTCCTCTGTGCAGATAAACACTTGATGGCTGTTCCAAAAATCCATATGCAATGGCGTCTCACCTGCATATGAAGCCACAACCTCAAGAAGACAACTACACCCATTGCTGAACGAGCCAATCACAAAAGAAAAAAGAAAAAAATACACAACGCAGAGATAAAGAACCTTCAGTCATCCATCGATATGATCAAGACTACAAGCCTGCACCATTATCTGAGTGCTGCACCGGGTTAATGTCAAGTTAACCAACAAGCAATTTTGATCTTTCAACAAAATTACACCTCAGATGACTGAAGATAATTCTTCATGGTTTAGAAACTTGTTCACGAGAAAATTAGTTCCAACCATAAAAGAAAATGAAAAATACACAGCGCAGAGACACCACGGACCCTAATCGCATGTTCGTTTCTGTGTCAACATGCAATTACAGAAAATCAACACAGAACATGTGCGACTTATGGAAGAATGAAGTCCATGCATGAATACTGCTGGTCTGCCGTTTCTTTGTTTTATTGTG
Organism: Scardinius erythrophthalmus; assembly: GCF_964197995.2. Lineage (NCBI taxonomy): Eukaryota > Metazoa > Chordata > Actinopteri > Cypriniformes > Leuciscidae > Scardinius > Scardinius erythrophthalmus. Next base: position 1,593,074 of record NC_138233.1, read on the forward strand.
TTGCAGGTATGTGTGTATGCCATGATGTATGCCATGAGTCATCAGAGCGACTCTACATGACAAATGGACTCTACAGGAAACAGACTTCACAGCTATTCAGGCGCCATGGACTTTCAAGACTTCCACTCTTATGCTACATGGTTTTCTGTGTAATCATGTGACATTTTACACCCTGCGTCGCAGGTGTCAACAGTTATGGTTTTGAGAAGAACTATGACACTCATGTAAATCAAGGACACAACACAGAGCAAGTTATATGTGCCTGTAACTTACACAAGTTACAAGAATGAACATATGTGATGTGCCTGTAACTTACACCAGTTACAAGAATTAACTTTATGTGTTTAAATTTGTATTTTGTGAGAGTTTTTAAGAACTCTCAAACGGGGGACTGAAGAATCCAAATTTAAGAATATGTTTAAGATCTGCTGATCTTACTTCCTTACATAACATCACATGAAAAACTAAGGTGAATTACACTGTATTGGGCATTCAAGGTGAACATGATGGCATCAATTTACTGATCAGAAGTCAGCTTTAAGTCAGCTGTCTAAACATTGTAATAGTCAGGGGTTTTGTTAGCCTTTGATCTTCCAACTAAGAGTTGGACTGTGTGTGAATGTTACCTAGTCTTAGTTCTCGGGACCATTTGTGTTTATAACATTTGGGGAAGTCAGTTGGGGGCAATTACCTCTATTGTCTTTAGATGATTAGATTTAGTGGTTACCTCTAAGGCTGTGTGTATGTTTAGCACCTTTAAAGACAGCCCACTGAAAGGCCTATAAAGAAACCATGTGAAGTATGTTAGTTAGAATGATTTGGGAAGAACTGCAGCCGCGTACAGCGAAGTCCTCAATAAAGAATAACTTTGTTTGAACGTGATCCCCAACGTCTCCTGGTCTCTTGCTTCGACGAAGAAAAAGTTTTCAACAAACCCTTCCTGCAAAGCTACAGGACTGTGGAAAGTACTGACATTCAATTCATTTATAATTTATTTATGATTTAACTTTTATTAACTAATTCAAATCAATGGTGTAACGACCCTTTGCGTTGAAAACGGCTTTTGTCCAGGTACACTTGCGCATAGTTTTCCAGGGAGCTTTGCAGGAAGGTTTTCTTCGAGACGTTCCCACAGTTCTTCTGTGTCAAGTTTCATATGAAAGTCCACACCCTCCACTAGTTTGTCCTTTATATATTTAAAAAAAAATCCGAAAATGTTTGTCATCAATTGATTGTTTTCTAAGTTTCGTCAACCTTATATTCAATCGCTCTTGTTGTCTAATTATCCGCATCTCTTGCTTTGGAAACGGTTGTCTCCTGAGGAGGAACTTCCCGTCTTCTGTCTTCGTCGTTTCTTGGCTTCTTTATTTTCTTCTCTGCTTTTTCTCTTTTCTGAAGATTTGCTACAAATAAATCATCCAAATTAATCTCAAGCTTGTTTGTTCTAGTTTTTTCTTTGCCCAGGGAATTTACAATGGAAGTACACTCATCACAATTCCTGACAATGTGCAAGTGTGTTTGATATATGGACCAAGTTTTCAGACCCAGCGCTGTCGATTCCCCCTGTCACGCACGGGTACTAGCTTCAGCCCAGCCGGGCTTGGGCCCTCATAATAATAATATTCACCCTTTCAAGACTTATTAGGGCACAAAGAACACAAGCAAACCAGAACAGAATAGTTTCGGTTTCTAAATTAGATCTAGCTCTAAAAAAAACCCAACACAGATTTTCTACCCTTTCTCCAGCTCATACACCCTCATACTCTCATGCAGAGGACATTGAGGTGTCTGTGTTCTCGTGTGAGGACTCGATCTCGTCTGTGTTCCCAGACTTCGGGAGATCATGTGGAGTCCTCTTCTGTCCAGTGCCCGGTTGGCATCCACCCAGAACTATTCATATCACTCATCCTCAGCTCTGTATTTATATCCTGGTCGCCCGCCTGCTGGTGTCTCGAGTTTCATCTGTTCAACCTGCCTTCAATAAACTGTTTGCTTGCATTTGGATCTACAACTCTCCTTCTGACAGTAAGTACATTTTTCAACAGTTTTAAAAATTAAAGAATAGCAACAAAACCTCAGTTTGCTACTGTTCATGATCTCAGTGAAAGTACTGAAGTCTGCCCTGATACATCTGGGGCCTGTTTCAGAAAGGAGGTTAAGTGAAAACTCTGAGTATGTTAACCCTGAAATGAGGGAAACTCTGGGTTTTCTGTTTCAGAATGGGAGGTATGTTAAACCTGAGAAAGCAGAGTAAGTCAAGCCCGTTTCTGAAAGAGAGGTAACTTATACTCAGAGTCAGTTACCATGGTGACTTACTCTGTGAACCTAACCTGGTCAGGAGCAACTTTTCTTCGGTAAACCCAGAGTTTCTATCGGTCTCCTCCCCTTTTTTTTAAAGAGGAATTCTTTATTCATTCATTCTTTCAGTACATTTTTATTAATAAAATTAATCTTTTATTAATAAATAAAATTTAGCTATTTTTAATGCAATTTTTTTTGAAGATGAAGTCTATATAACTCCTTAACTGGCAACTGAAAATACAGTAGATTAGAGTTACATAATGTGGTTCTGAACAAATTCTACAGAATTAAACTGTGGCTTTACTGGAAATCACTGAACTGTTCATCTGTGCACCAGAAGTTGCTGGACCGTCCTCCTGCTGTTCTTCCACACTCTGGGGGCGGGGAGAGATGAGAATACCCGTTTATACTCAGATTTAAACTTAGATTCTGTAGGCTACTCCACATAAAAATGTGAAATAATCAGAATGTGTAGATTGTTTGATGTGTAAACACATAATATTAACATTACCTCTGTAGGCCTCTAAAATAGCCTATATAAAAAATAACACATATGTAAACCTCTTACATGTTATGAGGCCCTTGGATCTTCGGGACTGGCTCTGAAGTCCCTCCAGGAATTCCCTCAGCTGTAAATGCTGCTGCACTGCTAGACACTGGATGCTATTTAGTTATTTAATATGTCACATGTAAAGTCAGGCCTACACCCATGATGTGCTCAAGCCTTACTTGACTGAATTATGTTTTTATATTTAATCTTCAGCTGCTGCCATGTTCTTCTAATACAGGATTGCTCCTACATGAACATTAAAATGAGGTTTAATAACACACTGTTCTTCCAGTTTCACCTCTGATATTATAACAGTTGGGTAAGTTACTTGTATTACTAACTACAAATGACATCTTCAACAGTGTAATTAGATTAATGTAATAATGACTATCTTTAGAAAGTATTGGTCTACTAAATCAACCTCAACCACTTGAACAATACAAGGAGAGACAAGAAACTGCACTTTTAATGCTTTCAAATAAACAATATACAGTTGCATGAATTATTCTTGAATTGACCAAAGTGTGTAGAGGGAGAAGGTTACATTAAAAATATACCTTTTAAAAATGTATGTTAAATATACAGAATTGTTCTATAGTCTAATGCAATTGCATCAGATTTTACTTTAAATTACAGATGAATTAAGAGTAATCCCTTTAATTAAATTACAGTATTAATGTTCTAATACTGTAAAATTACAGTAATAATGTTCGTACTGGTGAGAAATATGAAGACCTCTTTGTGTCTGGCGCTGTTGCCATGGTGACTCGTAATATCTGTGCTCCACTGATAATGGCTTTTTATAGTTGTGGTGCACGCGCTTAACTCAGAGTCAGTCAACTCAGAGTTGATTGAACTAACTCATTTCAGCTGTTCTGAAACCAGAAACTCAGAGTTTCCCATCTCAGGGTAAGTCAACTCAGAGTTGGTTGAACCTCCTTATTGAAACGGGCCCCAGGTCTGCCGACACTCTCAGGGTTTTGTTTTTGTTTTTTAGATAAACTTCCAAGAATCTTCAGGACTTCATCTGGATTTTCTTAAATGTCAAACATCACAGTATATTCTTTATATCCACCATTGCTGATTTGAACTGTTTTTTTTTTTTTGACTCCGTTTATTCTCCTGTCTACTTTATCTCTTTATTGTGCTTCAAATTCTTATCTGTATTTCTGACTAGTTTATTTTTCCTACTTGGTTTCCTACTATAGACTTTTCTAATTGTTGTCTGAGTACAGTACTCTAGTTGTACTATTTTGCGAATCGTGAATGATTTTGTGTCTATGTGGCTCAGAGCAAAATGTACAATCTGTAGAATTAAATAACATCAGACATGCATTACTGTAATCTTTAGATGATATATTGTGCCATTTGAATAAATATGTAATTTTCTCTCTTCACAGACCCTGCTCTAATCATGGAGGCAGCAGATGTGTTATGTGATGCGCTCTTCCACTGGCTGGAGAACCGAAAAGAATGTGCAGAAGAGCTGAAGAAACTGGCGCAAAAGCTGAAAGATGTTCATCAGGGCAGCAACATCTCTCTGGGGGTCGGAGCTGCCGCAACTGTGGGCGCAATATCTGGAGCAGTGATTGCAAGAGATAAGGCCAGCCCTCTAGAGACTGCTGCAGCAGCTCTAGGGGGCACTCTAGGGGGCGCTGCAGTCAGTGCCATTTCCACATGGGTAGAGAAATTAATCGCCAGCAGACCCTTTAAAAAAGCTTCTGAATTAATTAAGAAAGATGAGAAGGTTGGCACGAAAATTCAGAAGCTACTGCGAGATCTGAAGGACAGGTGTGGAGAAACACTGAAGGTCAGGTGTGCAGAAACACTGAAGGACAGGTGTGCTGAAGCGCTGCTCGGGACTCATGCTGATGAGCTGGACTGTGAGATGGCCACTCTACTGATGTCGGCTCTGGCCAGAAGGAGTAATACTCACGTACCCCTAGACTTGCTCAGAGATTTCAACAGGGCCACGTTCTTTCGTCACATTGACTTTATTTGCCACGCTCTGGGCGCCGTTAATTTTTTAGTGTCGGCCAAAGAAATGATGAAGAACATCGAACTCATTGGCATTAAAGCTGCTGAAGCAGGATCAGAGGTATCAGCTTTCTTTCCTCAAGCATCCCATTTTAAGAAACTTTTGGTATTGAAATTCTCTTGCAGTGACTATTCAAGAGTAGAAAATGAAATATTCACTGCATTGCTCTTATGTTAGACTGATTTTGGGATTGTGTCTTTTCTTCTATGAACAGGGTGCGACTGGTTTCGGCATCTCTCTGTACGACCTGATTGTGAAGAGTAAAGCACTAGTAAAGGGCAATCAGGTCACGGAGGCCCGCAAGATCTTACGGGATTTAGCCAGGGAAATACGGGACGGCCGACGAAAGCTAAAGGGACAGCTGGATGCAATGCACCAATGTAACGTGTCGCTGGCTAATAAACAGTCCACGCATCCGAGGTACTGATGTACATTTTTTGTTTATTGAAGAGACACCGTAAAAACTAGACACAAAAGGAAAACAAACCATAATTTTACACACAACACCACTACGGACACAAAACCAAACATAATATACAAAACATTAACACTTTTACCGTATTCGCCTGGTAAGCAGCAGTAGATTAAGTCAGGAGCACTAACGTGTGTCTGAATTCACCTCTCATCATTCAGCTGACGCTAACACGTCCAGGTGGAATAAATCAGCACGGGTCACATGACACTCAACTTAAATAAGCTAAATAATAATAATACAGTACAAATGTCAAACCAAATTATGAAATTATCACAATACACATAAATACACATTTAAACTATAAAGTAGAAAAAAAAAAACATTAAGCACCGAAATCACCAAGATGTCATAACCCACAGCTGACCTTCCAGCGTCAGCTACAAGTATGATATATATGTATATTTTTTGTATTTGTCTGAGATTGTACAGTACTGCAATAATGAAGGTCTGAGGTAACTGACTGACTGACTGTACAACTTTTCTCATTACAGAGAAATCATCCAAAAATTCTTGCAAATGAAGAGGATCATCGAGAACTTGGGGGGATATTCTCTTAGCATGACTGTAAAGGGACAGAGAGTAATTGATTATATCAAAGGAACATATACAGACAACACAGTTCTCTCCTGGCTTCAGGAATTACCTCATCAGATTGAATTTGTGAATCTTCTACGATTTTTCCAGGAGAGGTTGACCGATACTGAGTATTTAACAACGTCTGTCAGAGGTCACATACACATTGTGTTTGTGGCTCATGGCAGTATTGATGACCAGTTAATGCCAGCCGGTGTTCTGGTGCCCACAGATAACATCAGAGACACCATTCTCTACTCTCCGTGGAACTGCGCTATTGACGGCGATGCTGCGTGTGCAATTGCTCAGGGTTTCATTCAAGTGGCAGACAGAGAGTTTTACAACAACAGAAGTACGCCTGACTATGAGCCGAACCCTTTGCCAGATCACTGGAACAACATGCGAGAATCTCTCCACGACATCCCAGTGATCCTTCTATTCCCTGTGACCCCTGAAGATGGAGCATGGGCCCTTTTTCAGCAGTTTTGGATGAATAGAGTGGAACTAGAAGACCGTGCTATTATTCCATATCTTGTCCCAAAATGTTTGGTAAATGCATTCGGAGAGATCCCCCTGTACATGCTCATATTTGTGACATCATTTTTACTCATGTTCTATGGTAAAACAGCTACTGTGCACCTGGCGGCTGGTTTGGGCCGAGGCAGAGGAACTCCAAGTTCAGAAGAGAGGGAAAGACAAGAGAGGGAAAGACAAGAGAGGGAAAGACAAGAGAGGGAAAGACAAGAGTGGGAAAGACAAGAGAGGGAAAGACAAGAGAGGGAAAGACAAGAGAGGGAAAGACAAGAGAGGGAAAGACAAGAGAGGGAAAGACAAGAGAGGGAAAGACAAGAGAGGGAAAGACAAGAGAGGGAAAGACAAGAGAGGGAAAGACAACAGAGGGAAAAACCAGCGTGGTTCAGACCAAAGAGGGAAAGACAAGCGTGGGAAAGACAAGTGAAGGAAAGACAAGAGAGGGAAAGACAAGAGAAGGAAAGACAAGAGAGGGAAAGACAAGCGAGGGAAAGACAAGAGAAGGAAAGACAAGAGAGGGAAAGACAACAGAAGGAAAGACAAGAGAGGGAAAGACAACAGAAGGAAAGACAAGAGAGGGAAAGACAAGAGAGGGAAAGACAAGAGAGGGAAAGACAAGAGAGGGAAAGACAAGAGAGGGAAAGACAAGAGAGGGAAAGACAAGAGAGGGAAAGACAACAGAGGGAAAAACCAGCGTGGTTCAGACCAAAGAGGGAAAGACAAGCGTGGGAAAGACAAGTGAAGGAAAGACAAGAGAGGGAAAGACAAGAGAAGGAAAGACAAGAGAGGGAAAGACAAGCGAGGGAAAGACAAGAGAAGGAAAGACAAGAGAGGGAAAGACAAGAGAGGGAAAGACAAGAGAGGGAAAGACAAGAGAGGGAAAGACAAGAGAGGGAAAGACAAGAGAGGGAAAGACAACAGAGGGAAAGACAAGAGAGGGAAAGACAAGAGAGGGAAAGACAAGAGAGGGAAAGACAAGAGTGGTTAAGAAAAAAGGGGCGAACACAGTATGCCTACACAAGAGATGGAACCTGGATGTCTGTGAAGATGGATAACAGGAACGTGGACTCTGAGTTATACAGAGCCTTTAGATCATTGTTTAACACAAACCTCTAGATAAATCAGCTGAACGGCCTCTGGGTCAGTCCTGATATGTAGTAAACAGCTGGAGAGCGACCCGTGTGTCTATATATATCTAAAATATATAGTTCTAAAAAATCATTCTCGGTATTCAAGAATATGAGAGTTCACACCACAACTATAGCGATAACGCTATAGAGAAACAATATCATTGGAATCACTTTCAGAAAGATTTGATCATCTGATGAACGATAAAAACATTGGCAGCCAATCAGAATCCAGCGTGCTGTAACGAGCTCAAGCATTTAAAGAGACAGACAAGCTTATAATAAACAGAACGATATCGCCCGCTGGTGTAGACGCTGATATAGTTACAGTTATCGTTCTTGGTCTGAACAGGCCCTTACACCCTTCTATGACAACAATTATACACTAACAAACTAATTATAAATCATTTGCAAACTATTAGTTTATTCATAGATTATTAATAGTATCGCTAACACATTAACAGACTATACACAAATAGTGAGTTCTTCATTCATTGTTACTGTAATAAACCGTTTTTTTTTATTAGCTCAATGTAAAGACTTAGATAATGTTTTTTTTATCCTCTGTTAAGAACTTGTATCTGATGTATTTTAAACCATATATTAAATGAGTTGTTAATATTCATCAAAACATTAAGAAGTCATTAAATCACGGTAAATAAATGCTCTCGTATAAAGGGAATTGATGCAAATTTAAGGCTTGATTAGTGTCTATAGAAACACTTTTCATGGAATAATGAATAATAACGGTAGGTTTAAAGCTCATAATTATGTCCTCTTTTTATTCCTTTAATTACATTTGAAATCAATTTTAATCAATGTCTTATTCTTTGTTTTTCTTATTTCTTATTCTTATTACATTATTTGTTGTAAATCGTTTCTTAAAGCACGTTGAATTACCATTGTGTATGAAGTGTGCTATATTAACAAACTTGTCTTGCCTTGACTTTTGTGTGACTTAATCTAAAGTGTGAAATATTTAGCCCAATAAAACATTTATTAAGTGTAGCCCAGATGGGATTTTATATGCGAATAGAAATACAGACCGCAAGGGGTTAAAAAGTTGGTTTTAAGCTACTAGCATTCACATGCGTTTTTACACCCTAACTTGCTTGTGCTAAAATACCCACTTATTTTTATTTTATTGTTTTCTGATTGGGTAAATTACAGCGTTGATAATTCATGAGGGGGCGGGGCTTGAGAGAAGTGAGCGCATTTGCAGCTATGCGAGGTGAAAGTGAAAGGAACTTGCAATCCTTTCTTGATAAAGTACACCCAGTTAATATGGATGACCAATCGTTGTGCTTTTCTGGGATGCTTGTCTAATGGTTTGAAGGTACATTTTCTGTTTTTTTATGTTTAATATTGTCTGTATTCAATATAGCTAACTACTGAGGTAAATGCTAATCGCGAATTGCATGTTAGCATACATTTAGTGACTGTTAAAGTGTGTGTAGTGATGGCAAAATGAGGCTTCCTGAACCACTGAGACCTCGCAGCCCATTGCTTCAGCCAAAGGTTCATTACTCGAAGCTTCATTCAACATTGCTTACTAGTGACACCTAGCTACTGTGCAAAGAAATAGCAGACAAATTAATTCATTCTGAACCCGTTTTTATTCAAGTAGAGGTAACTGCAGGCTGGAGCAATGGGCGTGCCAGGAGGTCGGAAAGGAATGGGGCGTGCCTGGAGGAATGGGGCGTGCCGTAAGGTCTTTACAATTGGACGCGAAAGCTTCCTGATCCGCACAACAGCGAGCCATAAACTTAAAGGGATAGTTCACTTTGAAATTAATTTTTGATATGTTTTAGCTTACCTCAAGGGCATCCAAGATGTAGGTGTCTTTGTTTCCGCAGTAGTTTCAATTTTGATATTTTAAGGTCAAACCGTTCTTGTCTGTCAGTCATATAATGCAGGTCGATGGTCATTGTCTCAAAACACAAGCACAGAGTCCAAATTAAAACAATTCCCCATCGTCCAAATGAAACAATTCCCCATCATAAGTACACATTGACGGCCTAAGACACGAAACGAGCGGTTTGTGTGAGAAAACGAACAGTATTTATATCGTTGTTATCTCTTGAAAACAGCACACGTCCAAATGATCTGACGGCGCGGGCGGGTATAGATATATACATAGATGTCGCCTTGGCTACTGCAGTTCATTGGAACGAAACCGTAGCCAAGGCGACATCTATGTATATATCTATACCCGCCCGCGCCGTCAGATCATTTGGACGTGTGCTGTTTTCAAGAGATAACAACGATATAAATACTGTTCGTTTTCTCACACAAACCGCTCGTTTCGTGTCTTAGGCCATCAATGTGTACTTATGATGGGGAATTGTTTCATTTGGACGTGGGGAATTGTTTTAATTTGGACTCTGTGCTTGTGTTTTGAGACAATGACCATCGACCTGCATTATATGACTGACAGACAAGAACGGTTTGACCTTAAAATATCAAAATTGAAACTACTGCGGAAACAAAGACACCTACATCTTGGATGCCCTTGAGGTAAGCTAAAACATATCAAAAATTAATTTCAAAGTGAACTATCGCTTTAATCACTATTGGCCAACAAATAATTATACAAGACCAAATACATTTATTTCACTGTAAAATTAGCAATAATGATATTGGGAATACATTCAAAAGTATGTTTCCTTCGAAACCTTCTGTATGGCGCGGGTTACATGACGTCATCATCACCGCGACTTTTTTAGGATCAATCATTAAAAAACATTCATATTGTTTGTGATAAATGCACTTTTTGTAACACGTCACTTGAAGATATTGAACATTTATTTTTGTTTTGCCCTTTTTCTATTTCTTTTTGGACTGACTTTAAAATAGATATGACGAATTTGTCTTAATTTAGAACCTCATGACATTTTACTTTGTTTCCAAAACCCATATTTTTCTGAAAAACAAAATTATATAATTACATTTTGGCGAAGTTTTATATTCATAAGACAAAAATAACTCAAAAGAAACCCTCCTATATTACCTTTTATAACACTGATCTCACAGTATACTTTTAAACCCTTTCACACATGAGATCGCAAAACAAAAAGTTTTAGAAAATATCTAGAACTGCCTTGATATTTTTGTATTTATTTGTATTATGTTCATTTTATACTTCAGTTGTTATTGTTATTCTCTGGTTTACACATTTTGAGCTGTATTTACAATGCCTTGTATTCATCTTTTTTTATTGCATTATACTTGAAATCTCTGTACTTGAACAAAATAATAATAAAAAAAATAATAATTTTTTAAAAATGATTATTTTAAAGATAAAAATGTCTCCTAACACTATTAAAGTCATACTAGTTTTGTACTTTCATTTAAAGTACATACAAACTAAAAGTAATGTTATTTGTATAATTGTACAGCAAATGTTTTTGCTGTATAAAGGCATACATGTTTGATCAAACACTCACCATATAATTATAAAATGAAGTAAAACGGTTTAATAAACTTCTTTTAAGTGACATTAATCAATTAAGCAAAACAAACACCATTTTATCCAAAAATCATTTATTTAGTTGTCATTTTTACAATTAATTTTTTGAAACGTCAACTGAATTTGTCATCAAAGGCTTGTGTTCTATAAGTCATAACTCATTCCTTCACTGATTCACACTATAATAGCAGTCCATAGAACAGAAGCCATCAAACTCTCTCTCTGAACAGAACGCAGTGAAGACCCGCTTCTGTCCACTGCCGCAATATCCAGTGGTGCTTTTGTAGAGGAATCCACAGGCATCACACCTGGTGAGCTTAAGCTCCACCCTATATTCCTCCCTCACATCCGGATTGACTGACTTCCAGTCAACGATAAAAGAAAAAATTAATTTTTAATGCAAAAAAATGAATTTAATATATTAGCTTAACTTGTTCATTTCATAAAGTAATACTTATACATACTGTCCAGCCAAGCAAAGTGAGCTTTTTTAAGAAAACCTGGATGGTGGACTGTTTCATTAAACTTTTTGCACACTAGTGACAGAGTGTGAAAGGCTTTGTCTCCTTCTTCATAAGCAACATCAAGAAGAATGTGACTGAGCACCTCTGGTGGTAGCTGGAAATAAAAATATGGAAAAACTATTTTAAAACATTACTTACATTTTTTTTTAAAGAAATAATATTCAACAGTACATCAGCAAGGCCTCCTGTTGGGTCCATGGCTGAAGAGAGAGAGAGAGATTACAAAATGCTAAAATGTCATTTCTTTAAATTTATATTATAATTAGAATTTACCCTGAGTCTTCAAGTAGCAGTACACACCACCATTTCCTTATTCTTGACATATTAGCCTTGAAAAAAAAAAAAAAAAAACATTACTACAGTGTTTAAAATTCTGTTTTTATACTGGCTTGCAAACCAAATGTGTTGAACAAAGATTTGAAGACTCACCTCTGAAAAGTCAAAAGCCACCCCCAGAGAAATGTACAGGCCATACTGACATTCAAAGGCTACTTGTTTAGACCTTTTTTTATTTGGTTTCTAAATTAAACTGAAGTTACTGTCATATAAAAACTCACCATGAGCACAAAGACTCAGAGAAATGCTGCATTGGAATCTCCTGGATAAGGTTTGCAAGCAAATCAAGAAATGGAAAAAAGCAAGTAAGCAAGAATTTTTATTTAATTGATTTAAAGATTTAATTAATTAAATTGTGTGCTAGAAGAATAAGTGATGATTCAAAAACTTACTGGAAGGTCCTTACAGGAGATCTCAGTCCAATGGCCAGGAATGACAGTCTGAGCAACCCTCCTATTAAGTGATTTTTAGAAATTGAGAAATTATGTTGAAATTCAAAATCAACAAAACACACCCCTATTCAAAAGGTATCTCACCCCTATCTTTATAACTCTGCTGCTAAACTTACGAACACACTATACAACAGTCCCCCATTTTGATTGTGTACGCCCCTTACTATTGATTGGTTATAAGTATTTTGGTACTTTCAATGTTAATAAACTTAAATGACATCATATAATTCACATCAGACATCATTAACACAAGAACACAAGGACTTTTTGGCTTGTGCTCTGTTGGAAGGGCTCTGCTGCTGACCCAGTGTCTCACCTGTCTCGTGTCTTGTGATTTCTTTTTTTTTTTTTGCTGTTTTAAGTGATTGAGTCCGCATTCTCTTTGTGGCAAAATGAAGTTCAGCGTTGGCATGTTACTTTGGCTGGCTGTGTGCCTTCTCAGTGGTTTAATCGCCGAAGTATGGAGTTTATATGGAAACGCCGGAATCCTTACCTACACGCGGGACCAGCTGTTAGACACTCAATCAAACCGGAGGACTCTGGTCTGGAGCCGCTGGTCAAGTCTCCGCAACTCAAAAACATCGGAACGCGAAAAGGGACTAAAATAAAGAAAAGAGGATCAAGAGGAGGAGTGAGAGAAAGACAGAGGAGGCGCGGCAGCAGACATCCCCTACCGGTAATAACTTTCTCTAATGTTCGCTCTTTGAGCAACAAGATGAATGAACTGATCGCTAAAGTTCAATATGATAATGAGTTCCGACAGAGTAATCTCATCTGTTTTACGGAGAGCTGGTTGAAAGAGGAGACGTCAGACCCCAACTTGCCGGGTTATACAATTATTCGGGCTGATAGAGACATTAATTCGTCTCGGAAATCTATTGGCGGTGGTTTGTGTGTCTATATGGACACACGCTGGGCTACCCAGTACACCGTCCGGGAACGTGTGTGTACACATGACTACGAAATCCTGGTTGTCTCATTTCGCCCCTTTTATCTCCCGAGGGAGTTTGGACAGATCACTATCATATTGGCCTATGTACCTGGGCCGGACTTTGTGGGAGCTGCAGCCAGGATAGCAGAGAGCTACAACACCGCCCTGTCCCGTGCAGTCAGTCAACCCGTCCTGTTACTCGAGGACTACCCTACTTCCACGTTACAGGGCTAAGCTGAGGCGGGAAAAGACTGTGATTAAGGAAATTAAGATCTGGACTGAGGAGATGAAATGCGAGCTGGAGACTACTGACTGGTTATTTCTTAACTCATGTGACACACCTCATGAACTAATTGACACTTTTACATCCTATCTGTTGTTTAATGAAAGTAAAATCATTCAAACTAAAATTGTTAGAATATTTCCTAATAACAATATATGGATGTCTAGTGATCTTAAGGAATGTATTCGTGAGAAAAAAACATGCTTTTAAAAATGGTAATATTGAGTTACTCAAGGAAAAAAGAAGCGAACTAAGATCGAAACTGAGCAAAGCAAAAATAGAATATAAGGATAAAGTTGAATGTCAGTATTTCTCAGGAAATGCCAAGAAAGCATGGGAAGGTTTAAATGTGATGATGGGTCGGGAAACTAAGCAAAACCGTGGCCTGAGAGGGAGAGTTTTAAAAGAAAATGTCCATGAACTAAAAGGTATTGTGCTGGAGTTATTCCAGTACTTGCTTAATTCTTTAACAATGCCCAAATTATGGAAAATATCCTATATTGTGCCTATCCCTAAAAAAACCTGGAGCCACTGAACTAAAAGATTTCAGGCCCATTGCCCTTACTTCCATCTTAGGAAAATGTTTTGAGGGAGTTATAAGCAAACATATTACAGCATCAGTTTCTAACAGCTTAGATCATCTCCAGTATGTTTCACACCCTGGCAAAGCAGCTTCAAGCCCCCCCCCACCTTGCTAGGGCCCAGTTTATCGATTTTACATCTGCCTTTAACAGCATGCAGATCCACATCTTGCTGCAGAGACTTATCGATATAGGAGTAAATGGTGGTATTATCCACCCTGTAAGGGACTTCCTCTCTGACCGCCCTCAACAGGTTCTGGTTAATAATACTCGGTCTGACATCCTTGTGCTTAACACTGGCGCCCCGCAAGGGACTATTCTATCCCCATTACTCTTCTCCATTTATACAAACGAATTCCAATTAGACCTGGAAAATTTTCGGTTGTATGCAGATGATATGACCCTGGTTGCTTTATTAAAGAGGGGGGACATAGTCGGAGAGGAAGTATATAGAGCACATGTGTCATCTCTCCAGAAATGGTGCGATGAAAGTTCCTTAGAGATAAATGTAACAAAAACACAGGAACTTGTCTTTCATGAAAAGGACCCTTATAATTAGGGGACAAATTTTAGGGGACAACATTTTCGGTGAAAACACAGACTACATTTTTAAAACCTGTAACCAGACAAGACTTTTGTCCTCAGTGAGTGTGCGAGCATGTCTGCTCAGGAATGGTATCGTGAAGCTAGGTCATCTAATGGATAAAGATGGATGGAAATCTGTCGAAAATATTAAGGAAGTGACTGGTTTACGATCACAGAGACTTGTTTCAAAAATGACGGAGGAAATCTCTCTGGCAGTACAAAGAACTTATGGAGAAAGTATAGCAACAGGACAAATGTCAAATCAGAATGACATGATAGTTTTTCCAAGGATCAAGATTTCGTCACTAATGTGTGATGAGAATGAAGGGGAGGTTGCCGATTCTATCTTGAATTTACAGACACCTCAACTGGAGTATCTGGATTGTGCTTCGAAGAAGGCACTTTACCACACAGCAGTTAAGGTGATACACCAGAGGTCACTGAAGAGACAAAAAGCTTCCAGATGGCTAGAGTTGTTGGGACCAGACTTCCTTGTTAAAAACAGGTGGAGGACCCTGTACAAACTCCCTGTAGAAAAGCGAACTGGTGATCCGCAGTGGAGGATCATACACGGGGCGATAGCTACGGACAGGCATGTGGCACACCTGAACCCAGCAGTGGGGGGGCAGTGTAGGTTTTGTGGTGAGGGTGAAGATCTAGAGCATCTGTTTTTAAAATGCAATTGATTAAATGATTTGTTTGAATTACTTGCAGCTTGGTTTCAGGGGTTTGCAGAAGAATTTTCAGACAAAATATTTATAGGAGGGTTGAAATATAGATTTTTATTAAGAAGGAGAGTATGTTTATTGAATTATCTAATAGGGACAGCAAAATTGGCCATATGGAAAACAAGAAAGAACAAGGGCCTAGAGTTGGCAGCAACAAATTCTAGAGTAATGTGTGTGAGTCTGGTGGCAGCAAGATTGAGGATGGAATTTACATATTACAGTCTCACAAATAATGTACCTGCTTTTTATGAAATCTGGTGTATCAATGAGGTTCTATGTGTTGTACATGATGATCAATTGGTCTTAGGTTTTAAAAAATTTTTTTATTTTTTTTATTTTTTTGAATATTACATTTTATTATTATTATTATTGTGAATGAGATATAAATGATGTCTAAATAAAAGTTGTTTAATCCTCTCTCTCTCTCTCTCTCTCTCTCTCTCTCTCTCTCTCTCGTGCTGCGTGCCTCACATGTCCTCTTTTTCATGGCTGCTGCGTCTCCCTTTTTAATCCGTTTGGAAACCGCATCTCAATTGCCGCCCCAGCTCTCCTCCTCTCACACCAATTCCACTCAATAGGGTATATGTCGAACGTCGCATGACGAAACCGGAAACCTGGTCTCATCGCATCCGCTTGTCATAGAAAGTGTTAACAGCCGTATGAACTGATGCCGATATCTATGGAATTTTAAGGTAATCAGCTAACCTACCTATCTCACTTTGTTATTGGCTTTTTATTCTATTTAAATATCTAAACGTTAGTGTGAAGATTTTTTTTTTTTTTTACTTTTAAATATCGATCTTCACATGCGAGGGACATTGGTTATGATCATCTTTGCTCGCTCCTTTTAAGTTATCTTGAGTAAAATAGTAAAAAAATGCATGAAGCACATACAAAAGACCTGAACCGGAAGCGATGCGTTCTGTTTTCCGGTTTCGTAATGCGGCGTTCGACAGATGCTGCGTTCCAGTCCACTTTTAGACACGCACTTGCAAACTTCCCTAAGCACTTCCCCTCGGGGGAATCCCTGCCGCCATTTTGAAGTGCGTTCCACTTCGTGAAGTGGACGAGGGAAGTTTATATGGACAGACCCTCGTTCCCTCGATTTTGACCGAGGGAGCGAGTCTGCTTCAAATGTACACTTCAGGCACCTATATGTCCCACAATGCAACACGATTGTGACGTCACCGCATATCTCGTCTAATCACCACCACACAAACAACTCTATGATATATTAATTATAATTTTTTTTAAATTTAAAACAACCCAAACACACCTATAAACATTTGGATGCTGCATTAAACAAATTCTTAAAGGGAAAAAAATGTAAATAATAAATCAACTCCACAGCTGATTCCAAGTGATCAAGGGCTTAGGACGTTCCAGTTCAGCCCATTGCAGTTTCCGCCAGTAGTGGGCACTCGCAATGACGTACATCCGAGTGAACGAGAGGAAGGGAAGTTAGCAAGTGAAGGGCATGACAATTTTGGACTGGAACGCAGCCATATACCCTATTGCCCCGATCGGCCATAACACACGGGGAAAACTGGAACCGGCCTGGTGTTGCACCGGAAGTGCTCCCCCGTAACAACAACTCCCGTGCGAAAGGTTCCGGCTCCGGTCACCCCGTGACAGTACCATCTTATCAACTACCTATACACATCTTCTCTTTGAGCTTGTTTGGTACTTTTCCATCCTCACAGAACTCTTGACCTAATTTAATCTGATTTATCCTGTTCTGACTGAGACACAGAAATACAGACTTTTACATGAGGCAAAGGAAAATCTCCAACACAAACCCAAACATTTGGACTTAATAAAACGCAGTTTTGGAGATACTTACAGCTGAGACACATTTTAATGGGGGGGGTTTGGTTCTAGTAGTCAAGGTCCACCAGAAGATAATTTTTTATCAATAATTCTAGAAGCATGAGTTAGAGGACATGAGGCATCAGTATATTTTAGATGGATAATGGAGAAAGTAGGTTATAGTTTCCATTCTGCTACTAATATAGTCTGGAGCAAGGATTTGAATGTCTCAATTAGTGATGAGGATTGGACCAAAATATGCAAAAATTGTAAAGTAATGTCGAGGAATTTGGGAGTATGACTTATACAGTTTAAAATACTGAATCGTTTTTATTGGACCCCGATCAGGTTATTTAGGCTTGGCCTGAAGGACTCGGCCGAATGCTGGCGATGTGAGAGAGAGGACGGAGACCTGATACAAGCTCTGTGGTCCCGTTCTAAAATACAAGAATTTTGGTCTAAGGTCCATAACTATATTCAAAGAGGTGTCAGAGCGTTGCTTTCCATTTTGTCCAGGTTTATATGTCCTTGGAGACCCATCTTTTTAAGCCCGGATGTAGAGACAACTGAATGGATTCAAATAAGTATTATGATTGGGAGACAAATTATAATGAGAAGCTGGCGGCTGCCATCTTTTCAAGAATGAGTTACAGAATTGGGCAAAGTTTGCGCTTATGAAGGAACAGCATACAGATTACTTGATAAAAATGAGGTCTAAAGGATAAAGTAGGGCAGATATCTGACATTTATTGCGGGTATAAGATGATGATGGGGAGACACAATATAAGAGTTGCTTTAATGTATACGGTGAATAACTCTTTGACATAGCTATTTTAATTTAAGTATTATTTTTTGCACATTTATTTATGTATTTGTATTATTTATATATATTTGCTGTGTTTTTTCTTTTTTTCTTTTCTTGCAGATGTATTGTAGCAATCTTCATGCAACTGTACTGACACTATATGGGCGGGGTATATGGGTGGGGTATATGGGCGGGGTATATGGGTGGGTAATTTGGGAGGATACAATTATGTTTGGAGAATAAATGTACTGTTTTGTCAATCCGAAAGAGAAAATAAAAAGTGTGAATCATATAAAAAAGAGGTTGTACAGTGCTGCAATATTAAAAACGCAAACGATAATGAATGTCTGAAGGTAACTTACTCGCTGTACAGCTTTTCTCATTACAGTGAAATCATCCAAAAATTGTTCAGACTGAAGAGGATCATCCAGAACTTGGGGGGATATTCTCTCAGCATGACTGAAGATGGACAGAACATAATGGACTATATCATGGGAACATGTACAGACAACACAGTTCTCTCCTGGCTTCAGGGATTAACTCATCAGATTGAATTTGTGAATCTTGTACGATTTCTTCTGGAGAGGTTGAGTCACATTCCTGAGGATTTGACAAAGCCTGGCGGAGATCACATCGACATTGTGTTTGTGGCTCATGGCAGAATTGTCGATGAGTTTATGCCAGCAGGAGGACTGGTGCCCGCACCTAACATCAGAGACACCATTCTCTACTCTCCGTGGAACTGCAGAATTGACTCCAACTCTGCATATGCAATTGCTCATTCGGGTTTCATTCGAGTGACAAACAGACAGTTTTACATCTCTCCGGCTGAGGTTGACAATATGGTTTACTGTGAGCCGGACCCTTTGCCAGATCACTGGAATGGCATGCGAAGATCTCTCCACAACATCCCAGGGATCCTTCTAGCCCCTGTGACCCCTGAAGAAGAAGCATGGACCCTTTTTCACCAGTTTTGGATGAATAGAATGGAAAGAGAAGACCGTGTTATTATTCCATATCTTGTCCCACAACATCAGGTAAATGCATTCGGAGAGATCCCCCTGTACATGCTCATATTTGTGACATCTTTTTTACTCATGCTGTCTAATAAAACAGCTACTGTGCACCTGGCTGCTTGTTTGGGCCGTGGCAGAAGTCCATTAAGGCCAGAAGAGTGGCGAACACAGTATGCCTACACAAGTGATGGAACGGTTATGACTGTGAACATGGGTAACAGGAACGTGGACTCTGTGTTATACAGAGCCTTTAGATCATTATTTGACACTAACCGTAGATAAATCAGCTGAACGGCCTCTGGGTCAGTCCTGATGTGTAGTAAACACAGGGCTGGAGAGCGACCCGGAGCGGGGCAGTTTAATGACCAAGACCAGACCATTGTTTTCATGTTTAAAAGAACTTATATTAAAGAAGTGACAGTTCAGGTCTTTCTATCCCATCATATTTACCACTGACATGTTTCAACAGCAACATGAAGATATATAACAAATTACATACAGAGTATTGTGCTATGATAATTACAACTGTAACATTATGGAAAAATGTTTGGTTTCCAAAAAAAAAAAAAAAAACTTTTACTTTTCTATTTCCAATTCAATTAAATTCACATTTATTTTTTCAATAATTACTAATCTACTATTAAAAATCTGCATTATATACTGTAATTATATTAATAACTTTAATCATCATACGTTTTTTTTATCCATTAATTTGTGTCTTAAGGCCCGTTCACACCAAGGATGATAACTATAAAGTATATAGAACTTTATAAAAATCATTCTCAATATTAAAGAATATGAGAGTTCACACCACAACTATAACGATAACGATATAGAGAAACAATATCGTTGGATAATATCGCAATATCACTTTCAGAACGATTTTATCATCTGATGAATGATAAAAACATTGGCAGCCAATCAGAATCCATCGTGCTGTAACGAGCTCGAGCATTTAAAGAGACAGACAAGCTTATAATAATCAGAGCGATATCGCCCGCTGGTGTAGACGCTGATATAGTTATAGTTATTGTTCTTGGTGTGAGCGGACCCTTCCACCCTTCCATGATAACACTTATACAATAACAAACTAATTATAAATCATTTGCAAACTATTAGTTTATTCATAGATTATTAATAGTATCGCTAACACATAAACAGACTATACACAAATAGTGAGTTCTTCATTCATTGTTACTGTAATAAACAAATTTTTAATTAGCTCATATGTAAAGACTTAGATAATGGGTTTTCATCCTTTGTTAAGAACTTGAATCTGATGTATTTTAAACCATATATTAAATGAGTTGTTAATATTCATCAAAACATTAAGAAGTCATTAACTCACGGTAAATAAATGCTCTTATATAAAGGGAATTGATGCAAATTTAAGGCTTGATTAGTGTCTATAGAAACACTTTACATGGAATAATGAATAATAACGGTAGGTTTAAAGATCATAATCATGTCCTCTTTTTATTCCTTTAATTACATTTGAAATCAATTGTAATCAATGTCTTATTCTTAGTTTTTCTTATTTCTTATTCTTATTACATTATTTGTTGTAAACCCTTTTTACGTAAAGCACGTTGAATTACCATTGTGTATGAAGTGTGTTATATTAATAAACTCGTCTTGCCTTGACTTTTGTGTGACTTAATCTAAAGTGTGAAATATTTAGCCCAATAAAACATTTATTAACGATAAAACATAACTGATTTATTTATTATTAAAATGGCTTGACAGAAAGAAACATCACACAGCCATTGGAATTTGTATAATATACAACACACACACACACACACACACACACACTCTCTCTCTCTCTCACAAACACACACACGCTCACGCACTCTCACACTCTCTCTCTCTCTCTCTCACACACACACACACTCTCTCACAAACACACACACGCTCACGCACTCTCACACTCTCTCTCTCACACACACACACACTCTCTCTCACAAACACACACACGCTCACGCACTCTCACACTCTCTCACACTCTCTCTCTCTCTCTCTCACAAACACACACACGCTCACGCACTCTCACACTCTCTCACACTCTCTCTCTCACACACACACACACTCTCTCTCACAAACACACACACGCTCACGCACTCTCACACTCTCTCACACTCTCTCTCTCACACACACACACACACACTCTCTCTCACAAACACACACACGCTCACGCACTCTCACACTCTCTCACACTCTCTCTCTCTCTCTCTCACTAGGGTGACCACCTGCTAATAAGCCCAAGGGGGGACAAGGGGTATGTTTCTGAGGGACAATGTGGGACACTGCCTGGCGCGGCGGTGCCCCCACCCCACGGGCAGACTCACTGATAGTGGTTTACCCATTTCTAGCACATACCACCTTACATGGTATATTAATAATGCCCTATTCCCCTAAACATGTGTAATTGCTGATGTATGCTCATGAATAGGCCAACCATTGTGTATTTTTTTTCTAAATAAAGATTCATAATATTTTGAACATTCAATGAATTGACAGATGCACTTCCACTTACAATTTACTATTTAATTTTATTTATTTTTCATTACAATTTATTCACTTTAAATAAATTATAATATAAAATTATAGGATTAACAGGAATTGTAGTTGCTCAACACTACAGGAACAGTAAAAAACAAATTTATTTAAAAAAAAATACGATTGACATCGTAGCCTATTCCCCTCCATGTCCGACTGAGAAGGACGTTTTGCAAAGGTCACAAAAAGCCCTCTCGGTATCCCCCTCAACACCTTTCAGCCACAAATATTCATTTTCCCAGTCTTTCTTGTACCCACACCTTCTCTTTTTAATTGATGATGGCGGTGCCTCTCAGACTCAGTCTCTTTCTCCATTTTTCGAATTGGAAAGCGCGCATCTAAAAGTTCCTTCCCATTGTGTCTGGTATGCACGTGCGTGCGCTGTCATGACAACAACGAAAAAGTTGACGACAACCTAGTCAGCAGTTCAACTGAGGGGTGGGTGTGGCAACAGTAGCGTGCTGAACTGTCAAGTAATGTTCGTTTGTCTGCTTGGGGCTCGAGGATATAGAGCGACCAACTGTTTTTTTTTAGCAAGCATAGATTATGCGTGACACGGTCTCAATTTGCGGGACGCATGAATTGGGCTTCAAACGCTGTGCGCGCACGCGCTACGCGGGACGGGTGGTCACCCTATCTCTCACACACACACACACACACACACTCTCTCTCACAAACACACACACGCTCACGCACTCTCACACTCTCTCACACTTATGGCGGCAAATCAATGCCAATAATAAACGAGCGCACAACTGATGCGGGCGCGCGCGGTAAATGACATACGCGAGAGGATAACAGATCTACACGCGAAGAAACGGGAACTCGCGAGCTCATTCAAACCCTGCGCGCGCGCATGACATCATCTCTGCACGCAATACAAGCCCTCGCGTGCGCGCATGATCATTCCCCACGCGCTCGCGCTTGATCTGCTCTCGCCTGCTGCTTTTGCTCGCTCGAACACTTTTATTTTTGGCAGTCGAGGGGCGGGACTTACTGTTTTAATAACCTCAAATGTCATTGGTTACTTTCCCCCTTTTCCAGAAGTCAGTTGCGATTGGACGCCTGTCCAATGACTCGTAATTCACTTGACTTGAGACATGAGACATCACTTCATTTGTTTTATTTATTGTGTGTAATGTGATTTAATGCATTGTTAGATACTTTATTAACAGAAAGTCTTATTGCATTGTGTCGTTAAAAGATATTTAGGCTACAGACTATGATGCATTTCCATGGTTATTAGCATTGCAAATTGACCCAAATTTGTATACATTTTTACATTTTATATTTATAACACTGTGATTTGTGATATTGGCATTAAAATATCTAAAATAAATTGGAGAAAAATGGGAATGTAAAGTCATACAGGTGAAACTCGAAAAATTAGAATAAGTTCATGTGCAAAAGTTTATTTATTTCAGTAATTCAACTTACAAGGTGAAACTAATATATAGACTTGTTACATGCAAAGTGAGATATTTCAAGCCTTTATTTGTTATAATTTTGATGATTATGGCTTACAGTTTATGAAAACCTTTTCACAATATTCTAATTTTGAATTTGTTTCTATTTTTGAACTTTTGCACGATGTTCTAACTTTTCGAGTTTCACCTGTATTTGCTGTATATCACCACTACATTACCACTATACTCTCATTCACCACTATTTACGTTTACCCAACCAAAATTATATTAGTTCTGTGAACCTCAGAAATGTAAAACGTGACCATTAAATAGTTGCAAATATAACAAGGGCTTTGGGTGAAAGATACATTACTTGTTTATCAATATTCAAGAGTTGTTGTGTAAGCTTTTGTTATCATCCTGTGTATTACTATTATGTCCATTTTGAGTGGTTTATTATATTTTCTATTAAATGTAAAAGGGATTCTGGCTTCTCAAGTTAAGATACAGTACACAGCATAAATGATTACACCCCTCTGAAACCCAACAAATTCAGAATTTTTTCTTTATCTAGGGCTTTTTTTTTTTTTGAAGATATGTTATGTTCAGATGGGGTGTAATCATTTATACGGTGTACTGTACTTGCCTCGTACTTTCTCTTATTAGGTTATTAGCTTACAAAAAGTTAGATGGTTAAGATCACTATATAATATTTTAATATCTAATTTGCTGGGTTTAATTTTGTTCCTCTATATTTTGTAGCAAATTCTGAAAAGGCATTTGTAAGCTAATTCATGCTGTGTACTGTATCTTAACTTTGAGAAGCCAGAACCCCTTTTGCATTTAATAGAAAACATAATTAACCACTTATATAAAAATTTATAAAAGATTTGGTCAATTTGCAATGCTAATAACCATGGAAATGCATCATAGTCTGTAGCCTAAATATCTTTTAACGACACAATGCAATAAGACTTTCTGTTAATAAAGTATCTAACAATGCATTAAATCACATTACACACAATAAATAAAACAAATGAAGTGATGTCTCATGTCTCAAGTCAAGTGAATTACGAGTCATTGGACAGGCGTCCAATCGCAACTGACTTCTGGAAAAGGGGAAAAGTAACCAATGACATTTGAGGTTATTAAAACAGTAAGTCCCGCCCCTCGACTGCCAAAAATAAAAGTGTTCGAGCGAGCAAAAGCAGCAGGCGAGAGCAGATCAAGCGCGAGCGCGTGGGGAATGATCATGCGCGCACGCGAGGGCTTGTATTGCGTGCAGAGATGATGTCATGCGCGCGCGCAGGGTTTGAATGAGCTCGCGAGTTCCCGTTTCTTCGCGTGTAGATCTGTTATCCTCTCGCGTATGTCATTTACCGCGCGCGCCCGCATCAGTTGTGCGCTCGTTTATTATTGGCATTGATTTGCCGCCATACACACTCTCTCTCTCTCTCACACACACACACACACACACACACACACACACACACACACACACACACACACACACTCTCTCTCTCTCTCTCTCTCACACACACACACACACACACTCTCTCTCACAAACACACACGCTCACGCACTCTCACTCTCTCTCTCTCTCACACACACACACACTCTCTCTCACAAACACACACACGCTCACGCACTCTCACACTCTCTCTCTCTCTCTCACACACACACACACACTCTCTCTCACAAACACACACACGCTCACGCACTCTCACTCTCTCTCTCTCACAAACACACACACGCTCACACACGCTCACGCACTCTCACACTCTCTCACTCTCTCTCTCTCTCTCACACACACACACACACACACACACACACACACACACACACACACACACACACACACACACACACTCTCTCTCTCTCTCACAAACACACACACGCTCACACACGCTCACGCATTCTCACACTCTCTCACACTCTCTCTCTCTCTCTCACACACACACACACACACTCTCTCTCACAAACACACACACACGCTCACGCACTCTCACTCTCTCTCTCTCTCACACACACACACAAACACAGCGCGGGCGGCAACTCAAACTTATAAACCGCTCATTAACACAAAACTCAGAATATACACAAAAATAACCACATTCAAACACATTAAGTGACTCAATCCAGCATTGCAACATGTCATCCACCGATACCAAAATCTTGACTTCATCTATTATATTTCAACACTTTATAACAGATCTATATTATGCATCATACCTGTCTCGATCAAGTCCAAAGCGGTTCTAGAGAGCGGGACGCGATTGGCCATCAGTGAGTGGAAATGACATCCAGGAGCGTAGCACCAGATGTTGGGCCCCGGTCACAGAACCAAGGACTGGGCCCTCACAACACCACAAACGCCCAACACTGCTTTATTTTCACGATTATTCAAAACTTATTTTTTTATTTTCACAAGGTGAAATTCAGAGGGTCAAAAAGAAACCATTAACATATCAACAAATTCATATAATACTAACATAATAAATATATATATCCTGACCTGCATAAATACTTTGAATCAAGCAATCAAAAAAATCTTATGCTAGATCCTTGACACCTACAAGATTTCATTTACAAAGCCCACTGGCGAGGTTTCATGTTAGGAAAGGCACTTCTTAGTGTCATGTATTTACTAGAGCAAGAAATACGATGACTAATAGTCTTGATTTTGATTATTTTATTTGCTGATTAACCAAAAGACTTTCAGTCAGGAAACTCAAACAATACACTTTCAGTGCTCTGGTAGACTGCATTTCTCTTGAAGGCGCGCTCCTTTTTATTGGGAGCTCTCACAGCCAATCACAAACATCGTTGCTCTCACAGCCAATAACAAACAAGATCAAAAGTCAACTCAAATACAAATGTTAATACACAACACTCCTCCCCTGAAATCTGGAACTCAGAATTTTACCATTTCAAACCACACAACAAAACAAAAATAAAACAAAACATTTGTTTTGTTTAGGTCTCTCTCTCTTTTTTTTTATTTTTTTTTTATTAATTGATTACAGATCCAATCGAATCGGGGGCTTTACTTGCCTCTTAGGTCTCAGTGCCCCTTCCTGAGTTACAGTGGTTCCTGGAACCCCTAATTCTAACGGCTTTCCCTGTACAGAATTGTTAGAATCCTCATCTCTTACATGTCCTGACACAATGCCATGAGGCCTTGTTTTTACCACATCCTTGTTAATTACATCATTCTGACACGGTTCATCATTTAACTCTGGTTGTTGCAATTCCGAACCGATGAGCTGGTTTACATGTCTCTTGTACAATTTCCCAAATACTTTTACCAAATATGTAACAGGACCTAGCACCTTAACCACACTTCCCGGTACCCACTTGGCACTTTCCCCTCCCTTGTGGTTTCGAACCAAAACTTGTTGTTTTGGCAAAAACTGTCTGACATTTTTACTATGAGACAGTTTAGCTTGCTGAGCTGCCTGCTTCTGCTGCATGCTCTCTGTGAAACTAGGTTTCAAGAGGGACATTCTGGTTTTGAATTCTCGCTTTATGAATAACTCTGCTGGGGTTTTTCCTGTAGTAGATTGGGGGGTGCTGCGGTAACAAAAAAGAAAATTGTGGATACAGTGCTGTAAAGACAAGTTGTCATTCTTTCCCTTTTCCAAAGCCCTTTTAAAATTTTGCACCAACCTCTCTGCAGCGCCATTAGAGGCTGGATGTTATGCCGGGCTCCGAATGTGTTTTACCCCATTGTTTTTCAAAAATGTTTGAAATTCACTCGCCACAAACTGCGGCCCATTATCAGAGATCAATTCATCAGGAAGGCCCCAATTAGCAAAGTAACCCCTTAAGACCTCAATGGTCTTTCCTGCAGTGGTACTAGTCATCAATGCAATTTCAGGCCAGCGTGAGAAACTATCTGTTACTACCAGAAAGTTATATTTCCCTTTTTGAGCAAAATCCACGTGAATTCTTTGCCAGGGCCTATTAGGCCAACTCCAATTATGCACAGGAGCTGTAACAGGCTGATTCCTTTCTGTCTGGCATGTTTGACATGTGCTCACTAATACTTCTATGTCTGCATCAAGGTTAGGCCACCAAAAATGGCTTCGAGCTAGGGCCTTCATCTTCACTATGCCCTGATGATTGTGATGCAGTTCTGTCAGCATTTGTGATCTTAACACTTCCGGCACGATCACACGGAAACCCCAAAGAACACACTCAGATTCTACAGTCAGTTCTGTGTTTCTCAAAAAATATGGCTTTAGTGTATCCTCTGTGACGTGTTTTGGCCAACCATTTAGCGTAAAATGTTTCACTTTCTGTAACACTGTGTCCAATTTTGTCTGTTTTGCTATTTCTTGTGCCGATATTGGAAC
Organism: Scardinius erythrophthalmus; assembly: GCF_964197995.2. Classification (NCBI taxonomy): domain Eukaryota; kingdom Metazoa; phylum Chordata; class Actinopteri; order Cypriniformes; family Leuciscidae; genus Scardinius; species Scardinius erythrophthalmus. The sequence continues at coordinate 1,620,511 of NC_138233.1, forward strand.
ACTATCCAAAAAGGAAACTCGGAATCGTAGTTTACTCTCATTACTCTCAACAGTCAGAGGTAAACGTGACAAAGCGTCAGCGTTACTGTGTTGCAGGGAGGGTTTATATGTGATGTCATACTGATACGCAGCTAAAATCAGTGACCATCTCTGTAATCTCGCTGCAGCCAAGGTTGGTACGCCTGTCTTCGGTCCGAATATCTTGACCAACGGTTTGTGATCTGTATATAGCCTGAATTTGCGCCCATACAAGTAGTCATTAAATTTAGTCACCCCAAAAATAATACTCAGAGCCTCTTTTTCAATCTGCGAATAGTTAACTTCAGTCTTTGTTAGTGTACGTGAGGCATACGAAATGGGCTTTTCTGTACCGTCTGGAAATTGGTGTGAAATTACTGCCCCAACCCCATATGGGGATGCATCACAAGCTAGGATCACCGGCAATTTAGGGTCATAATGTGTCAGCACCGGTGCCGAAGACAGCCTTGATTTTGTGCATTCAAATGCACTTTGACATTTTTCTGTCCATTTCCAGTCAGCATCTTTGTGAAGCAACTCAGTGAGTGGCTTAATTTCACTCGACAGATTTGGTATAAATTTACCATAATAATTCAGCATGGCCAGAAATGATCTCAACTCTGATACATTTTTAGGCACAGGGGCTTTGTCGATGGCTTCCGTTTTCTCCGGGATTAGGTGCAACCCTTCCGCATCGATGACATGTCCGAGGTACGTTACACTATTCTGAAAAAAAGAACATTTTTCTTTGTTTAGCCTAAGCCCATGTTCTTCTAGACGTTTCAAAACATTACTCAAATTTTTCAAATGCTCGTTGGTGTCTCTTCCGGTTATTAAAATATCATCAAGATAGCACACAACACCCTCTAATCCTTGCAAGACCATATCCATGGTACGCTGGAAGATTGACGGCGCACTAGCGACCCCGTATGGTAAACGATTGTACACGTATAATCCCCGCTGCGTATTAACAGTGAGGAAAGGCTTACTTTCTTCATCCATTTTCAGTTGAGTGTACGCTTGCGTCAAATCCAGTTTTGTGAAATGTTTTCCCCCAGCTAGGGTAGAGAACAAATCCTGCGTTTTGGGTATGGTGTACTGATCAATGTCTAGCCACGGATTGATCGTCACTTTATAATCGCCACATATGCGAACTGAGCCGTCCTGTTTTGGGATACAGACAAGGGGCGCGGCCCACTCGCTGTGTAATACCGGAGAAATGACTCCTTGTTGCTCTAGTTCATTCAGTTTCTTATCGACGGCCTCCCGTAGTGCATAAGGCACCGGCCTCGCTTTGCAAAAGTTCGGTTTTGCCTCAGGCGAAACGCGCAATTTGGCGGTTACCCCGTTCGCGCAACCTAATTGGGAACTAAACACAGCTTTGTGGTCTGCGCAGATTTTCTCAACCGGATCGCGTATGTGATTCACTCGAGACCAATCCAAATTTAGCACCCTGATCCAATCGCGACCCATAAGAGCTGGCCCTTTTCCTCGCGACACTAACAAAGTTAGTTTTAAATCTTGCGCCCCATTTTGAACTTGGACATTCATTTTTCCCAACAATTCCAGGGGTTGATCAGTGTATGTTCGCAAGTTCAAGTTACACGGTTGCAATTTTACCTTTTTGACCAGTACAAGCTCTCAGAAATGACCGACACAGCGGCCCCAGTGTCTACCTCCATACACATTTTAACCCCGTTACATCTCACCATCACCTTGTATGGTTTCACATACCCAGATACGTCCGTAGTTACTGTGTGCAGTCTCAAATCAGTTCGTTCCTCGGCAACATCCGACGGCAACGCCACGGCTCCATAAAATGAATCTTCCCGTCTGTCCATGAAGTTCACATCCGCTCCGCTCCGCGATTGAAAAGAACGCACAGTCATTTTTCCTGTTGACCGTTGCTGCTCCTTTGATTTGAAATCAGTCCGCTTATTCTTACAGGCCCGTTCCAGATGACCAGCTTTTCCGCATCCCCGACACTGGAACTCTTTGAACTTGCAGTCGCTCGGCCCATGTCCTTTCCCCAGGCATCTGTAGCACTCTCGGCCGCTGATGCTCCTTGACTCCGGCCGCAACGCCCTGGACTCACGCTGCTTCACTCCCCGCAGACCTAGATGATCCGTCCGCATATACGAAGGGGGCAGTCCCTTCTGCATAGACTGCATTCCACTGGTTGTACACTCAAAATTGTTCGTTATTTCCAGCATACGTGCCCATGTCAGGCCTTCATCACTTGCGGCATTTAACAGTTTTCGGCGCAGTTCTTTGTCAATTATGCCACACACGAATTGATCTCTTAGCTGCTCCTCCAAGCTGGCGCCAAATTCGCAGGTGCAGGCCAGCCCCTTTAAGCTAGCTATATAGTCCCCAAAAGATTCTCCCACTTGCTGTCGACGATTTCGGAACGTGAATCTTTCAGCCAACACATTCTTTTTAGGTGTATAAAAGTCTCTTAATGCCTTCAATAAGTCCGAGAATTCTGTCTCGCTCACCTTGCTCGGTGCAATCAGATCTCTTAGCAGTGCAAAAGTTTTCGGACCAACCACAGACAAAAATACCGCTCTCCCCCGGTCAGCTTCAATCTTGTTGGCCACCAGAAACTGCAAAAGCCTTTCTTCATAGTTTTCAAACGTTTCCGACGTTTCGTCGAACGTTAATCCCGTGTCTGTACTGTAGAGCGCCATGCTTGCTTCTTTCTTTTAGCTAATCACGGCGGGAGTGACCCGCTGCAAAATACAACACATCAAAGTCCCATCCTCGTCGCCAAACTTGTCATGTATTTACTAGAGCAAGAAATACGATGACTAATAGTCTTGATTTTGATTATTTTATTTGCTGATTAACCAAAAGACTTTCAGTCAGGAAACTCAAACAATACACTTTCAGTGCTCTGGTAGACTGCATTTCTCTTGAAGGCGCGCTCCTTTTTATTGGGAGCTCTCACAGCCAATCACAAACATCGTTGCTCTCACAGCCAATAACAAACAAGATCAAAAGTCAACTCAAATACAAATGTTAATACACAACACTTAGATCTTTGAAGTCCAACTTATTAGCTAGTTGGCTTTCGATGGAGAGAAGTGCCAAGCTGTTTAGCCTATCTTGAGACATTGCTGATCTCAGGTAGTTCTCAACCCTCTGCAACAGTTACTGGTAAAGTGCAGAAAATCCTCAGTGCAATGCACACTTCTCCAAAAATACTCTGCAGTTGCATCTTAAAGACGGCATTACGAAGCTCAAATGGGGCCAGAGTAGTTGGAAATGTTGCAGAATATACTGATTTCATTTTCAAATTCAGAAGTCAGGTCTTCTTATCAGTCTTTGACCTGCTTCAGTTATCTGAGCTTCACTCAGTACTGTCAGCTTCAGAACGGGAGCAAACGCTTCACATATTTCTGCTGTGATCTGAAACCTTGTGCTCAGTTCACCAATGATGCGCTCAAGTGCAACGAAGAAAACGTGTTTGAAAGCTGTCTCTGCACTGTCTTCGCTTGCATCATCTGCCATGTGTTTTCTTTTTCTTTCCCGTCTGTCTGCCTTGTGGAACTGAACGGGAATCTCCAATGCTTGTGCAACTATAGGGAGGCTTCAGCCAGCAAGGAGGTCCATTTATTGCGGATGCCCTGCATTTCATCTATACTCTTAAAAATAAAGGTTCTTAAAAGGTTCTTTGCTGAGGTATATGGTTCCATGAAGAACCTTTAACATCCAAGGAACGTTTCCACTGCACAAAAGGTTCTTTGTAGCGCCAAAAGGTTCTTTAGATTATAAAAGGGTTCTTCACCATCAATCTCATGTGACCTCACATTGTTGGAGTAAATTTATGTTTCCCATACACTGATTTATTTGTGGCGGCCTGCCACAACATCTACAGTGACCGCCACAAATAGATTTGTTCTTCCTATGTTAACTAGACTGTGGCGGCCCGAAAATATATTTAAACTTACAATAGTAACATAAAAGGAACATTGAGAAGGGCTCTTTGCAGTACAGAAAAAGGTTCTTTATGGCACTAAGAAAAAATAGGTTCTTCAAGGAACCTTTCAGTGAAACCCCCTTTATGGTTCTTCCTGGCACCTTTATTTTTAAGAGTTATTTGCTGCCTCGATATCGAGAGAAATATCTCCGGCTTGATGGACGATGTTTCTTTACTCAAAGCACTGTCGTATCTTCACCCACACAGTGAGAAGGACAACAGAATCAAACGTTGTGAAGTACTTCTTGAGCCCATGTGCTTCAGACCTGGCTTCATTGGTTAAATTACATGTGGTCAAGACAGACTTTATTGCCTCAATGACAGAGGGCAAGTGGGATGTCACCGCACGAACTCCATCGAGTGTCAGTCCATGTAGAGAGCAGCCTGTGTTTCCTTTCAAGATTGACCACCTCTCTGGACTTGCACTGAAAAAATTGTACAACCGATTGATAGAGCCCAAACATGTCGAGACCTCAGAGTAGACTCAGCTGCATGCACACCGACCAGGCTGAGGCTATGGGATGCACAGGGGAGAATGTTGCAAGTGGATTGACTTTTAAAATGTGTGCTTGCACACCTTTCACCCTCCCCTCCATTACCATACCCTTGTCCTCTACAGTCTCCTAATGATATATCATTGTTTTTCATCTCAGAGATTTCCCTGCCAGTCTTTTTATGGAAGTCTACAAACTTAATAAACCTCTCAATAGTCTTCCACAAACCATTATCTTTGTCTTCATACACACATCTCAGCATAAGCACATTCTGTTGTGTGATATATCTGGTGATGAGTAATAGAGAGCATCCCTTCTCTCTGCTAGGATATTTCTGAGGACTCTTCTGCCACAGAGTTCAATGAACTCCTTCTGTGTTTCAGCACTTAGATAATGAGATAATTGTGAGGGTTTTTGTGTGTGTGCTCATGTAAAAGGGGATCGTAGTGTGATAGCAACTCAAGTGTACCAAGAAAGTTGCCGTTAGAGACATCATCTAAATTTGATGTTTTACCCCTGAATGTGAGATTCCTTCAGGCTAAATGAGGGTCACATCCAAAAGCCTCTCCAGAAGTGCTTTATTTTTCTCTACTTCTTGTTGCCACTGTTTGGAGGAGACTGTCAACACCTGTTGCTGCAGTTAAGGGATGTGCAAGACTTTTCCATTTCAGCTAACACTGCTTATGTGGGATGCTTTTCTCATGTTTTGTACATTTTTCTCCATGTAATATTGGCCAGCTTTAATCCATCTTTGCTATTGTAGATGGCTTGGCCAGCTCATGGGAGAACAGAAGGCATGGGATGCAGTAAATTGCTTTACAACTCTTACTGTACATCAGCCGATCTCTTTGGGTTTGTTCACGGCCATTTGCATACTGATGGTATTTTGGAAAGGATTTGCCTTCCATATCTATGAGCTCCACATCTGATAATGTTGTTGCACCTGCACAAGCCAGTTTGCTAACAATTAAGTCTCTTTGAACATTATTTATAGTTGCAGGCCATAATCCTGGATGTCTTCTGCCAAACAGTCTTCTGCTAAAGCATTCTGCTCTGTCTTTTCCTTGGCCAGATGCTCATCACGACGACCTTTATCTTTCCTGCTCTTTCCATCCTCCTCCTCCTCTGGATCTTCCTCATCTTCTCCTTCCCCTTCCTTCTGCTCACCCTCAGCTACACAAACACACTCTTCTACAAACATAATTGATGATGTCCGTGCCACTCCATAGCATTTACTGCAATAAAACAAACTATATATTCTTATTATAATTTTCACAAAAACACTGCCTCTGAAATAGCGTATTCATTCAGTTACATATAGCCGGCTGATTACAGGAATTTAAGGTGTCACCTGTCACACAGTTCACAGTTAGTGCTGTCAAGGTGCCAATACCAGTCAAATCTCACAGTTCTCGGTACCAGTTGCAATAACATGGCAAGAACTTTTAAAACAGACTAATTTTACCTACTTAACTATTTTATTTATTGGCTACTGTTTTTATTATTGCTTGACACAAATTTCATGATCTCAATTAAATTATTGTAATTTGAATCCGATCTTGATTCAATATCGATTAATTTGGATAAATATTAGGTACTAGGTATAAAAAATATCCCACCTACTGCTGTAAACATACAGCGAGAGCCCTGTAAGCTGGTATTATTATTAGAGGTTAAAATAACAACTCAAATTTAATATAATATGCTTGTTGTATAATATAATAATGTTATAATATTTTTAAAATATATGTAAAAAATAATTAATATGTTATATGCAATATAGTGCACATATTTAGCAAAATACTCCTCTCTATGGCTAATTTTTCTATGGTCATTAAAGGTAAATGTAACGTTATGTTTTATTGACCTCTTTCTGCGGTTAAAGAACACTGATTGCTCTATATTATGTATGAGGGATATGTGGATATACATTTTGATAAGTTGTACGGTATCTTTCAACATACCTATGGTTCATTCGTGTTTATTTAGGCTAATAAACTAATGAAGAATAAGAGATGATCGGTTCACATGCCGCTTGAACTGAGGCACAGCGATCTGTCACGTCACATTTACAAACGCCAAAACGGTATTTATTGATTGAATTTCGAAATAAAATTGACAGAATCTGAGAATTAGTTTCATGTTAAAAGTGAACTGCTCTGTCTGTCTGTGTCAGTGTCCTCTTTGCACTGTGATTTTTCTCTGTGTGAGAACATGGATGTGTGGCGTGAGGGAGTGTGAGTCTCAGTCTCAGTCTCAGTCGGCAGCCCTGTTAACAGCAATAATACAAATTTAAATAATAGCTACATTAAAATGTTGCCTTCAGTTTTTAATGACGGTAATTCTGATTTGTCTCTCACTCATACGCCCAGCAGGCTTCTCTGTGATTGGCTACAGTGCTCAACAGACTTCTCTGTGATTGGCTACAGTGCTCAACAGACTTCTCTGTGATTGGCTACAGTGCTCAACAGGCTTCTCTGTGATTGGCTACAGTGCTCAACAGGCTTCTCTGTGATTGGCTACAGTGCTCAACAGACTTCTCTGTGATTGGCTACAGTGCTCAACAGGCTTCTCTGTGATTGGCTACAGTGCTCAACAGGCTTCTCTGTGATTGGCTACAGTGCTCAACAGACTTCTCTGTGATTGGCTACAGTGCTCAACAGTCTTCTCTGTGATTGGCTACAGTGCTCAACAGGCTTCTCTGTGATTGGCTACAGTGCTCAACAGGCTTCTCTGTGATTGGCTACAGTGCTCAACAGGCTTCTCTGTGATTGGCTACAGTGCTCAACAGGCTTCTCTGTGATTGGCTACAGTGCTCAGCGCTGCAAACAGAAACGCTGTAAACCTGGACCGTTCGAAAGCAGCCGTACATCTGTGTGTATCTAATGAAGTGTGTCTGCGTGTATCTGATGTGAGGTGTATCTGCGTGTATCTAATGAAGTGTATCTGTACTCAGTAAAACCAGTAGGCTACTGCAGATATACTGGTATCGTCACATTTGCACAATTTCATTATTTAACGTTTGAACAAAGTATCGGTAGGCTACTCTTGACAACACATACTTCACTGAGGTAAAGATAAGTAATAAGTTACAGTTTTCTCTCGCAAGTCTCACCATTCTTCTTACCCCCCCCCCCCCCCCCACACACACTCAAAACACAACAATAATATTAACATTTAATGAAGATCAAGCAAGTGTGAATGAGCACCGCAGTTACGCCAGTTTTCAGCGTCTGCCGTCTCACTATATCGGGACGTGGACATATGAACTCCATCAGAAGCAGAGCTGCAGTGAAACACTTTATTCTGATGCAGCAGATACTCTACTGACTATGAGTAACTTTGTGAGTCTGTGTCAACTAATCCTCTCAGTCTACTAATACTCAACTCTTATAGTCAACAGAATGTCTAAAGAGGATCATCAAATTAAAGTCACCAAAAAATCCACTGTTTTGTTGTAATTAAATTGTTCCATTATCATTTCATTCCATCATTTTGATGCTAAATTTCTATTAACTAATAAAGACAAGAAGCAAAATTTGGGAGAAAAATAAAATGGAATTTTGGCATATATATATATATATATACCACATATATAGACATATATACAGTGATATTATTGTTTATTATTAATAAAAACGGGCTCTTCTGATATAAGCTTTAATCACTGTAATATTAAATGCCCACAGCTTCTGATTGTCTGCATTTCTCACTGCTGCTGAAACACACTGTAAAGGGGAACAGTTCAGCAGAGAATAATATTATATTATTACAGTATCAGCTGAGGTTTGCTCTCGCTTCAGGGCTTAGATCTGAATTTGACTTTTTGGGCCCTATCTCACACCCAGCGCAATTGACTTTGTACAACGACGCATGTATCATTCCTATGAGTTATTTAAACCATGTTTAAACAGTTTTATTTGTGATCAAACACATATATGCGGAAAAACCTTGAACTAATTAGGGAACTAAAGAAAACGGTAATAGAGCAAACAGAGTGAAAACTTAACTAAAGAATATCACACACACTACAACATGGAGTTTGTTGTGTATTTCTGTGGACAATGACGGACAGAATCAGTCAATAATATCCTAAAGCACACACCAAGTTAAGTCAGGTTAGCAGTTTAATACAGTCTACATGAGCAGCAAGTGAACTGGAATACACACGACCCATCTGGAGACGCCATTACTCAGCGGGTTTACTGGATCGAGTTCAGTCACACTGGCTCACGGCAAGAGGAGAGATCTGCAAGTCTGATCATCTTTATTTCAGTTCTTTCAAGGTCAGCCATGAAACTGCCAGATACTTTATCAGCTCCTACTGACAGTTGAACCAGTTTTGTTTTAACACACTCATGATAACACAGTACAAGGAGAATATTGAACATCTATATAACTCAGCTAGGTAATTTAATGACAAGTTGTTAAACATTATACCAGTGCCAAGATAACGGCAATTACAGTGTTATAATCAGCAGCGCAATTGCAGGTAGAATTAAAATGAATCACTTTGCATGTTTATTGAGAACATTTATGAATGAGAGGCAGAGATAAAACATCTTTATGTCTACACTGGAATGAACTGTGTGTGAAAGAGGATTTGAACACCTAGAATACATTTCCAAAACATATTTCTGAATCTTAAGACTCTAAACACATCTTAAAGATCTTATAGCCTCTTATGTCCATCTCTCCTATAAAATAATCCTGCGATATCCTCTGGGACCCAGGAATAGACTTTTATCCACTGTAGTGGACATTATATTGTAGTGAATTTCTCTGACATCATACATGTCACACCTGGGTGTCCTGTAAAGAGCAATCAGGACTTTTCAGAGATACTGAATGTTTGGAGGTTTACCATGAAAACAACTTCTCCTTGGTCTTTAAAAATGTCTGACATTAATTTAGTGATCAAATGTAGGAAATATGATAATGTATTGTAATTATCATTTAAATCGGACTACTTTTCAAATTGTATTTCATAAACCAAAATCTCAGGAAAATGTTATGGGGTTTCAAATAAAAAAAATACTTTCTGTTCCAGAACAGGGAAACATCAGGACTACATGTTTATCAGGCATTCTGGGAGACACAACAAGTGAATATGGGAATAAATTATACATCAATATTCCTATAAAATATTAGATATTATTATTAAAATGTTGCTAATTATTACTCCAATTATTACACTTCTTTTTTCATTAAATGTTGCTCCAAGAACACATTAATGTGCACATTAGATACAGTGTATAGATACATTGCATTGAATGGGAATATTCATTTATGGCCATTTTACCCACATATTGCATCAATTTCATTTAGTTGAGAATCATCTTTGTACAAATTTTGGTTAAAAAAAAATCCTGAAAGCCCAAAATTTATTGGATTTGGATTTAAAAATCCCATTGTTTTTTCATTTCATGTCATTTTATTTTTTAAACAACTTAGTCCTGGTGTCCACTACAGAGGACATAGCATAACGTATGCATAAAATATTATTTTTCAAAAATGTTTTTTTTTGTATTATTATTATTATTATTTTACCATTTGTTTCTTATGCTCTGAACAATGTGATGACATGAAAATTCAAAAAACTTTTTTTTTCTGGGTCTCAGGAGGATATTTGGTTTAGATGTGGCTCACTGTGTCATCTTCTATGCCTTACAAGGATGATAAATAACTAATAAAAAAATCTATTGAATTTTGCCTCATTGATGCCTTTATTATAAACTTTATGAAGAAGGGATGCACTGATACCGGTATAGGGCCCGACAGTGTGTGTAGTTGTAGCAGATGTAGGCCAGTAAGAGCTGTGTGTAAACCTCACTCCCCTAATCTCAAGATCTCAAGAATATTATGTTGGATATGTGCAGTCGAGCTCTAGAGGCTGTGCCGTCAGGTCGGATTCACGTCTAATTTTATTGGGTCTGTCTTGGGTTGGGTTTTTCTTTAAAAAAATTATTTATGCACATCGGGTTCGGGTCAGAAGTGATTCGGAATCGGTCCAGATTTAGGGACCTGAGAAAGGCCTCTGACGTGCAGCTCTTAAAGGGACAGCAGCCTAATAACCATCTGTCTCTGTCCTCAGTGTTCATCCAACAACAAAATACAAAGAGAAAATCTCTCACTGCTCTTGACTGAATAACTTTTGTAACTTTAATAATGATTTATATTTATTTTACACAGTGAAGACTATGCAGTTTTTTTAAACATTTGATTACTTTATTCAATTTCTGTACCTGAAAATTGTAATGTTTCACTGGTATCTAAAAATTTTAATCACAACCAGGCCAGTAGAAAACAATCCCTATTGTTGAGCCCTGGAGCAGCTCTACATATTCACTGTGCTATTACATTAAAGATAAAATATTATAGAACAATAATATTAACAGTAAAGGTAACAGTAGCTCCTACAATACAATTTAACAGGCATAACTGGGCATGAAAAAACTGCTAAGCCAAATAATTGGATTAGTATTGTTTTGGTTTCTCTTCTGGACATTTAAAAAAAATAAAAATGCAAGAAAATCCAGGTATCGGTATCGACAAGCACTGAAAATGAAAGTATCGGTCTCGTTCTGGAAAAGTGGCATCGGTTCATCCCTAATATGAACATCTCCCTGGGTGTGACGACATACACTGGAGGGGAAAAACATTTGCTTTTACATTATTTCTGAAGACAGAATTATTAGATTTTGTGTTTTTGATTCCATTTGATTTGAACAAAATCTAAAAAAAGTTACATTACTGTAACAAAATATGGTTTTGGGCAGAAAATTATCTATTTGGCTACATAGTTAATGCGATGTAGGTGTGTTGTGTGCTAAGAGTTTAGAAAAAGCTATTACAGTAGTTGTGTTTGGAATAATTGTTATTTAAAGGTGCAAACCCATACATGCTTAAACAATTGCCCGATGGGCTGAATGAGCCCTTCTCTGATCACTGAGATTGTCTCTATAAACCTGTAAAGTAAAATAAATAAGAGGGATTCGGGCCGGAATTTTAGACTGGGCGTGACGTCATGCGCGTTCACGGCATGCTCACATAGCTATGCCTGGCAGGTTTGTGTATTCGCCGGCATTCTCCGTAGAAGATGGATTGTAAGAGACCTGCTTGTAGTTCATTTCAAACACCAACGCAAACTCCACGTAAGATAAAAAAAAGAAAACTTTTGTCTAGTGCAACCAAAAGGGCCAAATTGGACTCAGACAGGCGTCGGGGTAAGACGAGAGTAAACATAGGGAAGGCTGATATATAAGTTAGATAATTAGACACAAATTTTGAGCAAATTACTGCTTAATTAGGATGTATTGCTATTGGAATATGCTACTTAGCAGATCAATAAAACAGGCTAAACCCCCGCAAATCTTCGGCGGATTAGCCTGTTTGGCTTTTATGGTAACGTCATAGTGCCATTTAATTGTTTATTACCTTGAGACAATTGAGTGTACTTTTTTGACCGACTGTGTAGCTTTGAGCTTTTACAAAGTAACAACTTATATTGTTCATGAACGTGTTTCCATAATAATACAATCATAAGTGGATACAGTAAACACATAACACAGTTCAACATGGAGATAGATGGAAATAAAAAACGAAGTTTTCTACTACCCCCGTTTTTCCCTCACACATAAGTGTGTAATTTACTCAATTGCCTTTCCTTTCACATATTTAAAATGACTTGCAGATTTATAACTTTATTACCTCTGAAGACATTATGATTGTAAACAAAAGATTTGCGGCTGATGCTCCTTTGGTTATGAACAGCTCGTGCTCGTGCAAGCGTGCGTGTGCGTGTGGTCCATGAGCGTGCACACCTCTGGCTGCAGTTTCGCTTGCCGCCAGAGGTGGCATAGTTCTGCAAAAACTCAGAAAGTTGCTTAATGCACCTTTAATTCCATTGTAAATATTCTTCTAAGATGTTATATTTCAATATCATTCCTGCAGAAACACAGAGTTTGCCATCATTCTGATTTAAATGTGCTTTTATCAGTTTTGAAAGTGCGTTCATTTGTAAAATGTGCTGCAAATATGTAGTTTTGCAGATGGTGAAGTATGAATGACACAAGTGTGCTCAATGAATGCGTTTTGTGTGAAAGTAATGAAAAATTATTCTCAGTTTGGTACAAATAGACTTCTATATCTCTGAACGAGTGAAGAGTTTTGCAAATATAAGTCTTCAGTGTTGACAGATGGAAATAACTGTATATTCTGGCCACGTATGATAACGGTCTGGACTGTATTTGCATCAGGGCTGTGATATATATACGAGTGCACTGGACAGGGTCAGGGAACTGAAGAGCTTTAGTCTCCTCAACTCATTCACAGGTGATCCTTCACAGGTAAGACATGCACAATATTTCACATGTGACTTCAAATATGGTGTCTCGTTTCTTCGAATTTGTGATATAAATTATTCTTTTTGTTTAAAAGCAGAGGCTCTCTTCTTTCTTTTGATATATTGCATGTTCAGATATTCATAGAACAACATATTCTGGGGGCCGTGAAACTCACAATCAAAAATGCTGGTGGAGAAAGAGTTATTAGCAATGTTAATGTCCACCACTCCTCAACTCTACATTTACAGGAGATCCTCCACAGGTAAGACATGTACAATATTTCACGTGACTTCAAATATGGTGTCTCGTTTCTCATTTTATATTAGGAATGTCCTTTCAAATTTGTGATATAAATGATTCAAACTATATATAATGTGAAGCAAACTAGTTCCATAAAGTAGAATTTATTATATATTTATTATGAGCATGTTGTGGGTCTCCTCTTCTCGTGATGTTTGGTGATATTCCCCAGACACTGAGCTGAAGCTGATGATGGGTTTCAGCGTGGTCTTCATCTTTGCTCTGCTACAGATCTGCACACTGTGTGATGGGGGGAACTCAGAGGATCTTTCTAACATCTCTGGTGTGTTCACCTTCAGTTCTTGTGTTCAACATTCTGCAGAACTCCTAAACTAAACTATAATCCATAGGGGCTTTCGCACCAGATAGTTCCAGGTTCCCAGAGAAATAATGGTTCCCTTAGGAACGTTTTCGTGGTTGCGTTCACAGCGCCAGTAGGAACTCAGAAGGGACGTAAGACACGTTTGTTGACTTATTTTGACGGCGCTGAGAACGACGGCTTGCATTCTCCTGTTCATTAGTGTATGATCTGTCTCATACGTCATTAGATACTGTCATACACAGAGAGGAGACGATGAAGAGCTATTAGCGTATGTGTGTGTTTGATGTCAGTGTTGCTGAGCAGAGACACATGATCATGTTCCTCTCGTCTCCTCAAAGACACGGTGGGTTTCTCCTCAGTGTAAAGGTTTAGAGGCTCATCTATCAACGTCTTCCATTTTCGTAGAGTTAGTGTCTGGAGTAAATATATAGGCTGTAATCTGTGTGTTTACACAGCTTTTATTAAAAACGGCGGGTGCTGGTGTTTCACGTGCGTTCGGCCAATCAGCGAACACGGATAATTCCTATAGAGCTGGTTTAGACCGACTCTGAAGTAGGAGTAAATAAGTTCCTCCAAAAGGAATTCCTGGAACTAAAATCGTTCCTAGTTCCTGCGGTGCGAACACGCTGACATCCGGGAACGTCCAGCAATAGTTCTAGGAATCATGAAATGGTTCCTCCGGTGCGAAGGCCCCTCATGTGTGAAGCTATACTTATTTAAAATTATTATAATTAACATAAGTTATCAGTCTTTGATTTGTGTGTTTCTTTTGGATTTGTCTTGCAGACTCTTCTAACCATCCTCATCACCTTCATCCTCGTGAAATAAAGCTAAAAAACATTTTCAGCATGTTTTCAGCTGGGAAAGATAAGGACCAGAGCATTCTTGACATAAACACTAACCTGGAGTTTGTTGCATCAAAAGTTCCACCTAAAGATGCAGTTAAAGGTTCTGATGCCAACAACAATCATTTTTACGTTCTTGGATCTGGGAAATGTAATGAGGTGAAGTTAGAGATAATTAAAACTTCAGAAATATCAAGCCAAGGTGCCAATACGGCAGAACGTACATTTCTAGTGAATAAAGACAACTTTGAAGTTTTAGAGTGGAAAACATGGGAAGAAATACAGAATGACCAGATTCCATCTAACCCAGTAATGATTTGCAATAAATTCTATATTATTCACGATGACACTGGTCTCCTTCAGGTGACCAAAAAATTTTTCAAAAAGAAAAACAACATGCAAACTGAAGTTTTCTGCCTAAACAATGACATAAAAGAACAGCGTTTAAAAATTGATGATTATGTAATCAAAGAAGAGAAAAGCTCAGAAAGGGAAGAAGTGCTGAAACATTTCACAGCTCACAACAAGAACTGTAAGTCAGCCAAACATGTGGTGAAGCTGGATCACGGCAGCGACAAAACAAGATCTTTCCTAAAGAGCCGTACGCATACGTTTGGAGGAGCGATAGAGGGATCAGTCACTGGTAAGATTCCAAAATTAGTTGACTTAGGTGGAAAACTTACTTTGAAATATGACTATAGTCGCTTGAAATCTGAAACGACATCGAATCTTACTAAGGTCCTGCACTCAGTGAGTATGGAGATAGAGGTTCCACCCAACCAATCTTGTGTGATTGAGATTAAAAGCAAAACCTTTAGTGCTCGAGTCCCGTACTCTGGTCAGCTCATCCGACAATACAACAATGGTAAAGAACGCAACACCTCCATTAACGGCATCTACGATCATTATGAAATAGCAAACCTTGAATCATCTGTGTATCCCTGCACACCCGTGACAAATGCGACGCAATGCTGAAATACATGAAACCTGCGTAACTTCGGAATAAATAAATGCCATGTTGCCGTGTGTGTTCATAACAGAATGTAACAAAAAATGTTTAAAAAAAAATCCTTTCTTTCAAATTATTTCAAGAATGAATTAAATTGAATTTTAGCATGCAAACAGGGTTTTTGTTGTTGTTGTTGTTGTTGTTTTCTCAGAAAAAGAAGAATAAAAGTTTGAGGGGGAGGATTGTGCTTGACGTCCTGGGTCAATAAAGACTGGGTCAAGGAATTTTTTTTATTTGATTTGATTTGATTTATTTGACAATAGAATTTAAAACAAGTACAATCAAGCCCAAAAGACCAATTCATACACATCTTTAAAAAGAAACTGTCGAGGATAAAATACACAAAAAAGCCATAGGCTTATTTCCATTGTGGTCCTCAGAAAATGGACGAGCAGTTCGTAATGGGAATGAGATCAACACAACACACATCATCATACACATAATACCTCAAACATTGTTAAAAAGACATTTTTTAGATAATATTTCTGGAACTTTGATTAATTTCAATGATTATAAGATTATTTTAGGCGCGGATTTCAATGCTTGTGTCCACCCTGAGTTAGACCGCTCCTCCACTGACTCTGTCACAACGCCCTCATCAGTACCTCTTAATAGCTTAATTGCAGTGCTCAATGTTGTAGACCCATGGCGTATTAAAAATGGTCATTCTAAAGTTTACACATTCTATTCTGCCCGTCACAAGTCGTTCTCTAGGATCGATTATATTCTGGTTGATCCTTCTCTAGTCCAATACATCAGTACTATTGATATTTTGCCCATTTTGATCTCGGATCATTCACCGGTTATCACTATAGGTGCTAAAGTCTCTAAAGTCAATAGATGGCGCTTTAATACTACATTATTATACGACATCTCCTTCCTAGATCAACTTAAACAAGAATTAATAATTTTTTTGGAAATTAATTCCCACTGCCATAATCCACAGACGTTGTGGGAAGTTACAAATGCTTTTTAAGGGGTAATTGCATTTCATATTCTGCCAAAGTCAAGGCCTCTAGGAATAAACGGTTTGAGGAGCTAGAAAAAAAGATCAATGATCTAGAATAGATCGTCAACAGGCTTGTGCTTTTTCCGATAAGCTTAATCAGGAGCTATTTTTATTGAAAGCAGAATATACTTCTCTATCTATATCCAAAGCTGAGTTTATCATTCATAGAACAAAGCAAAAATACTATTTTAATGCAGATAGGCCTAGCAGATTGCTTGCACTGAAACTTAAAGAGTGCGAATCTAAAGCCAGCATTGATGTTATTAAAACTGACTCTGGTGAAATTACTACGGACCCAAAGGCTGTTAATGATGAGTTTAGATCATTCTACTCTACGCTGTATTCTTCTGAGGTCTGCCTTGACAGAGGAGAATGTAGTGATTTTCTCAGTCACCTGAATCCAAGGGCGTAGGTTTGGCCTCAGCTTTGGTGGGGACATCCCCCCTCCCCCTCCCCCTGGAATTCTTTTGTTGTAAGATACCAGTGCTTTAATGGCGATTTCAGACTGTTGGCAATACAGAATATCACAATACAGAAGTGAATCTACTTCATCTCATTATATTGTATCCTGACCCCAATACACCATCCTGTATAGTGTCCCTAAAGAGCTAGTATAACTGTATAATCTCAAAAATGCACTCTCAAAAAATAAAAATAAAAACCTGAGACTGTGTAATGCTGAACAACCAAACGTTTTATTAACATAAATTATTAAATAATGAACAAATGAATAAAATACACACGTATCATAGTATGCATTCAACACAACAAATCCATTATTATTATCTATTATTATTATTATTATTATTATTATTATTATTATTATCCATGATTACAGTATTCCATTAATACTAAAATTGTATCTACTATTCTATATCAAATTCTTTTGATATATTCTATTCTTAAATATTAAATTCTTAGGCTACACTCACTCACAAATACATTACATACATTACATAAATAGAATGTAGAAACGAAAAATGTCTCAGATCCACTGTTTATGTTGACTGCAAGATTCTAAGTTAAGGTCAGCTAATTAACATTCAGTGACTTGCTAACGTAACATTCTATCATGATAGCGCGACTTCTATGAGTCTATCAGTGCTGTGCTGCTAACACAGTCTAATCAATACTCTTAACCTTAGTTGAAAGATTGCTGCTGCTAGGTTTAACTGTAACAACATCCTGGGTAACACATACGATCACCAATACTATTTTCCACAGTAGAATCTGCATTTGAAAGCCTGGTCAGTCACTACTACTGCTAGTTTATTTGTGTGGCTAGTTATTTTGCCTACTTACTCTGCTTTATGAAAAAGCTTCGTATGTCCCCTTTCTTCTTCTTGGGTGGCATAGCTGATCTATCTACAAAGTACAAAAAGTGGCAAAAAACGGAATATTAAAATGTTTTACTCTGGCCTTTGTATGTGGCAGAGAGACAGCCCTGGTAACTTACCGTCGGCGTCGTCGACACGCGCACGCGCACACACACACACACACACACACACACACACACACACACACACACACACACACACACACACACACACACACACCACCCGCTCGCTGCCAGTGCAAGCACAAAAGTAGTCCCGGCCCGCGCGTGTAGCCTGTCAGATACACCGCCGCCAATCAAATTACGGCGTTTCTTGTACTGTCGTTGTTTTGGCCGTTGGAATCGATCCAAATAGCAGTTCAAAGGAGCTTGCTGAATATTGGTGGGGACAAATTTGTCATCTCAAAATATTGATTGGGACTAGTACCTAGCGTCCCCCCCTAAACCTACGCCCATGCCTGAATCTTCCCACTTTACCAATATCTGCTCAAGAATCACTGGATGCTCCTCTAACACTGGAGGAACTCCACAATGCAGCTAAATTGTTGCAGAAAGGTAAATCTCCCAGCCCTGATTGAATTCCTCCGGAGTTCTATCTAGCTATCTGGGATATTGTGGGCCCCCTAATTCTGAAGTCCATGAATTATGCCATTGATCATGGCACACTTCATAGAGATCAAAATGTTGCCATCATTACCCTGTTGCTTAAAAAAAGACAAAGATCCACTAAGTTGTTCTAGTTATTGTCCAATATCTCTGATATCAGCCGACGTCAAGATCCTAGCCAAGGCATTGGTTTTAAGATTGGAACCATATATGGACAATCTGATTCTTTATGACCAGACTGGCTTCTTGAAGGGCCGTTTAGCATCGGATAACATGCGCCGACTATTACACATTATTGATACGCTCAGACCACCAATGCTACTTCTGCCATTTTTTCTTTGGACGCTCTCAAAGCATTTGATAGGCTTGAATGGGATTATCTGTGGGCTGTTCTGGAGCGTTTTGGATTTGGCTCCAAGTTCCTAAATATTATAATTAAGGATATATAAATGTCCTTCTGCTTCCATATCAACAGGTTTCTGTCAGTCACAACCTTTCTTACTTCGAAGAGGTTGTCGGCAAGGTTGTCCCTTGTCACCAATCTTATTTGCACTCTCACTAGAACCTCTCGCACAAGCTCTTAGACAAAACCAAACAATAACACCTATAACTATTAACAACTCACACCACCACATCTCATTATATGCCGATGACATTATGCTTTATCTTTCAGACTTAAATACCTCTCTACCAGAAGTTTTGCATTTGTTCAACTCCTTTAGCACTATGTCTGGTTATAAAATAAATTGGGATAAGTAATCCTTAATGGCACTTAATAGCATTACTAAAGCAGCATCTCTACCTAGTGGCCTTGTCTTTGCTAATTCATGCACCTATCTTGGTATTAAAATTGCTGATTCTTTGTCTAGGATTGCTCAGACAAATTTTTCTGAAATCAGTCAGAAAATTAAGCAGGACATACAGAGGTGGGACAACGTAAAAATGTCAATGCAAGCTAGAATTAGCACGGTTAAAATGAACATTTTACCCAGAGTTAACTTTTTATTTTTCATGCTCCCGTGTTTTCCTCCCCCAAAATTTTTCAAAGAAATTAATTCATTAATCTCTAAATTCATCTGGGGTGGTAAGCGTCCTAGAGTCAGTCTTTCAATATTACAGCGTGCAAAACTGCATGGCGGTCTTGCACTTCCTAATTTAATGCTCTACTGCTTTCCAAATTAGGGCCATGCGTGTCTGGGTGGACACTCACTCCAAAGTACCCTGGAGAAGCATTGAGTCTGACCGTGTTCTTCCCCATAGACTTCAAGATCTGCCTTTTACTGGTGTAGGCTCAAGAAGTTTACATCAGAAGTTCGGAAATATTATTTCAGTTACTTTAAAAGCTTGGTTCAATGCAGAAAAGATTACAGGTCATGCTAATAAAATCTCACGTCAGTCTCCTCTCTGGAACAATGCCCGCCTATTATCTGGTAATCAACCTTTCATTTACCCTTCCTGGTCCTTAAAAGGTGTGTTCACATTTGGTGATATATTCAATGGCAGTGGATTGCGCGCATTCCAAGACATTCAAGCGGATTATTCTTTGCCAGGTACCTCCTTTTTTATGTACTTGAAGTTGAGGTCTGCCATGAAAGCATACGGGGTACCTTGGAATTCTAGCCTAGATGATCACCCATTGTTAAAGTGGTTCAAAAATACTGGGAAAATTCAGGCCACAGTCTCCTTGATTTATAAACAACTACTTGAATGTTCATATAAGACCCTGAAGGTATTAGCTGTGTGGGAGAGAGAACTCTCATGGTTGGGCTATAGTCCTGACTGGAATACAGTTTGGTCAAATCTCTGTCTTACCTCCAAAAACCCCTCGCACATTCTTATTCATTTCAAAACTGTACACAAAATGTATTGTACCCCATACAAGCGATACTTGATGAAACTCTCATTAAATCCTAATTGCAGTCTGTTTAACAATAACTCTAAAGGTACTTTTTTTGCATATGTTTTGGGACTGTTCAGTTATATCCAATTTTTGGAAACATGTAGTTCAAGTACTAAAACATATCACAAAGTTGCAGTTTGACCTTGACCCCTGTCTTATGTTGTTGAATGATGATTCCTCATACAACTTTACGTTAGTTCAGAGAAGATTGCTAATGTCTGGTTTCACTGCTGCTAAAAAAAACAATTATACAGCAATGGTTCACTCCTGACATGGATCTTAGAAGATTCTGGCTGCTGTCTTTTCATTATATTGCTTGTTTAGAACGCAGCATTGCAAGGATTAATGGGGCTAGAATACAAACGGTCACTTATTGGAGTAGTACAGCCCAAGCTCTAAAAGAATTGTTTTAAATTGATGATGCATTATTCTGTGCTGTAATTGGCTGCTGGGGTTTATTTGTATGTTCCCTTTAAGTTACCCTTCCTTGTGTCCTTTGTGTGTTTTGTGTCTTTTTCTTTCATTGGTATTCATGCTGTCATCCAACATTTGTAATGTTATTATTTCAAATAAAAGAAAAAAACAATCACAAAAAAAAGTGTTGGTGTGACGGCGCGTCAGCGGTGGTCGCTGTTAAAGAGCATTTCCTACACTTTACTGCAGTTCAGCTTAAAGAGCAGCTGAACACTGCAGACTTTATCTTTATCTGGTTTATCAGTGTGTGCTGTGGCCATTTCCCCTTCAGCACATAAAGAGCTCGTTTCCTACACTGCAAAACATGCTTTTCTTACTTAGTATTTCTGTCTTGTTTCCAGTCCAAATATATAAATATTCTTAAATCAAGATGCATTTACTAGATGAGTAAAATAGCATAAGAAATTCTGTTGTTTCCTGATAAAAAAAATGTAAGTGGGTTTTTGCTTAAAACAAGAAAAAAGATCTGCCAATGGGGTAAGAAGAAAAAATCTATTAAAATGGAAAACATTCCCACAATTGCTGATCCAAGCGCGCTTCCTTATATACACTCTTTTTTTGGGGCGGGTGCACGATGAAGAGCTCGCATGGCAATGTCCATTGGCTCGTTTAGTTTACACTCAAAGATGATTGGGCTCTCAGCCTAGACCAGAATTCATCAGTTCACGTCTGACGTAACAATCCCGTTCCCTCCTTCAGGGAACAGAGGTTACATTAGTAACCTAGACGTTCTTCATTCATTGTTACTGTAATTAACAATGTATTATTTTTGAGAAATAAATGTAATTTTCTCTCTTCACAGTTCCTGCTCTAATCATGGAGGAAGCAGATACTTTATGTGATTCGCTCTTCCGCTGGCTGGAGAACCGAAAGGAATGTGCAGGAAAGCTGCTGGAACTGGCGCAAGAGCTGGAAGATCATCAGCGGAGCAACACCACTCAGGGGGTCGGAGCCACATCTGTTCTCTCAATATCTGCAGGAGCAGCATTTTTCTCTTTCATCAAATATGTGACCAGCGATTCCACAGCGGAAAAGGAAGGTGTCAGTACCTTTAATAAAGCTTCTGAATTATTTAAGGAAGATGAGAAGATTGGCACAAACATTCAGAAGCAACTGCGAGATCTGAAGGACAGGTGTGCAGAAGCGCTGCTCGGGGCTCATGCTGATGAGCTGAACTGTGAGGTCACCACTCTACTTATGTGGGCTCTGGCCAGAAGTCACATGACACCAGGTGGACTGGCTCCAGTCGAGGACACACACTTTATTTGCAAAGCTCTGGGACTCGATCATTTCCCTGAGATCACGAGAGGCCTGAAGGTGTCGGCCACAGAAATGATGAAGAACATTGGACGAATTGGCATTAAAGCTGCTAAAGCAGGATCAGAGGTATCAGCTTTCTGTTCTCAAGCATCCCATTTGAAGAAAATTGCGACTTTGAAATTCGCTTGCTGTGACTATTCAAGAGAACAACATGAAATATTCACTGCATTGCCTTTATATGTTAGACAGTGATTTTGTGATTGTGACTTTCTATGTACAGGGTGCGACTGGTTTAGGCATATCTCTGTACGACCTGATTATGAAGAGTGAAGAAATAGCAAACAGAAGTGGGATCACGGAGGCCAGCGAGTTCCTACGGGATTCAGTCAGGAAAATACTGGAAGGCCGACAAAAGCTAAAGGAACAGCTGGATGCAGTGCAGTATGATATTTAATTTTCTACACATTTATAAAATTGTATACTAAATTTATACTAATTTATCTGTCTTGGCCAAAGTCAAAATGTCAATATGTATTTGTCTGAGATTGTACATTACTGCAATATTGAAAACGCAAACAATAATGAAGGTCTGAAGGAAACTGACTGACTGAATGACAACTTTTCTCATTACAGGGAAATCATCCAGAAATTGTTCAAGAGCCTCATCAAGGACTTGGGGGAATATTCTCTCAGCATGACTGTAAATGGACAGAGTGTAATTGATTATATCATGGGAACATGTAGAGACAGCACAGTTCTCTCCTGGCTTCAGGGATTAACTCATCAGATTGCATTTGTGAATCTTCTACGATTTTTCTTGAAGAGGTTTGAGCTCATTCCTGAGCATTTGAGTATGTCTAGCGGAGGTCACATACACATTGTGATTGTGGCTCATGGCGGTATTGTCGACCAGTTTATGCCAGCAGGTGTTCTGGTGCCCACAGATAACATCACAGACACCATTCTCTACTCTCCGTGGAACTGCAGAATTGATGCCAAAACTGCATTTGCAATTGCTCGGGAGACCATTCAAGAGGCAGACAGAGCGTTTTTCAATATTGCTCACTGTGAGCCGATCCCTTTGCCAAATCACTGGAACAGCATGAAAACATCTCAAGAATCTCTCGACAACATCCCAGAGATCCTTCTATCCCCAGTGACCCCTGCAGATGAAGCATGGGCCCATTTTCAGCAGTTATGGCAGAACAGACGCTTGGAAATAAACAACCGTGTTATTATTCCATATTTTGTCCCACAACATCAGGTAAATGCATTCGGAGAGATCCCCCTGTACATGTTCATATTTTTACTCACGTCATTTATACTGCCGCATGATAGAACAGCTACTCTGCACCTGGCGGCTTGTTTGAGCCTTAAACAAAGGCCAGAAGAGTGGCAAAGACAGTACGCCTACACAAGTGATGGAATGTTTATGACTGTGAGAATAGATCAGCAGGACATGAACACTGACTTATTCAGAGCATTTAGTTCATTATTTGACACAACAAACACAGGGTAGGAGAGCGACCCAGAGCAGTTTAATGCCTGAGACCAGCCCATTTTTCTCATGTTTAAAATAACTTATATAAAAGAAGTGACAGTTCAGGTCTTTCTATCCCATAATATTCACCACTGACATGTTTCAACCACAACATGAAGATAAATAACAAATTACATAACAACTATTGTGCTATGCTGGTTCCAGCTGTAACATTATGGGGAAAAATGTTGGTTTGCATTTAAACAAACATGAAATATTTCAGTAGAAAAAAAAACTTTGACTTTTCTATTTCCAGTTCAATTAAATTCACGATTATTTTTCATTTGCTTTCTTTATAAAACGTATGGGTTTAACCTGTATCCGGCATAATTACTAATCTACTATTAATAATCTGCACTATATAATTATATTAATCATTTTAATTATCATACGTTTTTTAATTCATTAATTTGTGTCTTAAGGCCTGTTCACAAAAATAGTTCTCAATATTAAAGAATATGAGAGTTCACACCACAACTATAATAACGATATAGAGAAACAATATCAATGTAATCACTTTCAGAGCGATTTTATCAGCTCATAAACGATAAACACTGGCAGCCAATCAGAATCCAGCGTGCTGTGACGAGCTCGAGCATTTAAAGAGACAGACAAGCTTATAATAAACAGCTCTAATTGTTTGTATCTCCTTTATTTAATTGCTTATCTTTT
This sequence comes from Scardinius erythrophthalmus, assembly GCF_964197995.2. Lineage (NCBI taxonomy): Eukaryota > Metazoa > Chordata > Actinopteri > Cypriniformes > Leuciscidae > Scardinius > Scardinius erythrophthalmus. The sequence goes on from NC_138233.1 coordinate 1,644,623, forward strand.
CTTGTATCCTCATTATTGTAATTTTTGTCCAATTTTTTATTATTTTTTTATTTCTTTATTCTTCTCTCCTCTGGTGTATGTTCCGTTTCATGTTATCATGTTGTTAGTGTAATATTTGTTGACTTTTGTTTCTCTATATCTTATTAAAAAAAAAAAAAAAAAAAAAGAACACCAAACATAACCTGCTTTACAACAAAAAAAAAAAAAAAAAAAAAAAAAAAAAAAAAAAAGCTTATAATAAACAGAACGATATCGCCCGCTGGTGTAGACGCTGATATAGTTATAGTTATTGTTCTTGGTGTGAACGGCCCTTACACCCTTCCAAGACAACACTTAAACATTAATAAACTTATTATAAATAATTTGCAAATGTTAGTTAATTCATAGTTTATTAATAGTATCGCTAACACATTAACAGACTATATACAAATAGTGAGTTCTTCATTCATTGTACTATAATTAACAAATTACTTTTTAATTATCTCATATGTAAAGACTTAGATAATGGGTTTTCATCCTTTGTTAAGAACTTGTATCTGATGTATTTTAAACCATGTATTAAAGGAGTTGTTAATATTCATCGAAACATTAAGAAGTCATTAAATCACGGTAAATAAATGTTCATGTTTAAAGGGAATTGATGCAAATTTAAGGCTTGATTAGTGTCTATAGAAACACTTTACATGGAATAATGTATAGCCTAATAATGGTAGGATTAAAGCACATTATGTGTCCTCTTTTTATTCCTTTAATTACATTTGAAATCAATTTTAATCAGTGTATTATTCTTTGTTTTTCTTATTTCTTATTCTTATTACATTATTTGTTGTAAACCCTTTTTATGTAAAGCATGTTGAATTACCATTGTGTATGAAGGGTGTTATATTAATAAACTTGTCTTGTCTTGCCTTGACTTTTGTGTGACTTAATCTAAAGTGTGAAATATTTAGCCCAATAAAACATTTATTATGGATCCATTACTTTAAAAGTTGACCATCACTTAACTCAAAACAAACATAAATGATGCAGAAAACATAACTAATTTATTTTTTATTAACATGGCTTGACAGAAAGAAACATCACACAACCATTGGATTTTATGTAAAATACAACACACACACACACACACACACACACACACACACACACACACACACACACACACACACACACACACACACACACACACACACACACACACACACACACACACACACAGGGGCGCTGCTAAGGATTTTGGGCCCCATGAAAAGAATCTTGACAGGGCCCCCAACACAGCTGAGACTTTTTTCATATTAATTTACATAAAATCATGGTTTATGGTATTTTGACTATCATTCTCATATATTTAAGTCAATCAGACAATTGAACTCCATCCCATGTCCACACCCGTAATTTGTCCTCTGTAATACTGCACTACTTCAGTACTGTATAATGTATATACTGTGCATAGCTGTACATGTGTCATATAGTGTATTCACATATATTTATATTTGTATGTATGTGAGGCAAAGCCGTGCACCCGCTGCACCCTGCTCTATCGAAACGTGCTAACTTGTCGAAAAATGCTACCGTAGAGACCTGGAGCCTCATGTACAAAGCGTACGTATGCACAGAAAAGTGCCGTAGGCTACGATCATTGTCACGGGCGGTCCACTAACAATTTAGGCCTACTTACAAACCCACCTTTTCGTGTGAAATATTGGGTAACATACTGTCGACCCTTTGCCTCTTTCCAGGGTTTCCCCAGGTTTGATCACCCCAAATTTAAGACTTTTTTAAGACCTTTTTAAGACCACTTTAATGAAAATTAAGACCTACATCGCACCCATTATGCAGTCGTAAAACACCAGATCAAATTCCAATTATGACTATTACTAACAAATGTTTTAATTAAAAATACATTTATTATAAAAAAACTCATTCAACAACACACTGCAAAGTGATGTTTTTGGTAAATATCAAACATTCATACCAATAAACAGATAAACTAACTTTTCAAATCGTCTTAGTAAAGTTTCTCAGCATTCAAATTGCTTCAGCCATTGCTTCAGAGGGGTAGACAGATAGGTAAGAGAGATATAGATAGTAGGGGTGTAACGGTTCACAAAATTCACGGTTCGGTTCAATACGATACACTTGTGTCACGGTTTGGTACGTTTTCGATACAGCAAAAAGAAATAAATGCCAGAGAATTTTTTTATTATTATTATTATTATTTTATTTATTAAAACTAATACACTTTGACCAATGATGGAGCTTTAATAGACTCTTCTTAGGAGGATAAACAAAACAGCTCCTTGGAAAAAAAATAAATGTAACCTAATATTGTAGTAGTTATAAACAAAGGTCTATTTTTAGTTCAGATTAACATTTGAGGGCAGCAATTGTATTCATAATGTCAAAATAAAACCGACGTAATGTTACTTGAAGCCATTATAGCCTACTATTCCTGCCAAACTTCCATGGTTGCAGTTAGTGTTACTACAGTAAATCCATGGTGAATTTTGCAGATCTGTGAAAGCTAGATAGTTCATTCATGGCACGATGTTTCTTCCTGGCTTCCACGCGCTGTTTGATAATGTGAATGTTTCTCACTAGATCTCACAGCGATGTTATTACTTCTGTGGCGAATTCAAATGATTTATTTACTGGATCTCTTATTACCGCTGTGTAATAGTGTCGCTTGATCAAGATCGCTCGCGCTGCACTGGTCCAAACTGATAAACGGTCCTTCAACCACACAATAACGAGCAGTTTCGTTCCGCTTACATTACGTTTGCACATTTGATGTTGGACAATGTTGTGGTCGAGCCGGCGTCTCTTACATTATGAGCGCGCTTGCCACGCGCAACGCGCCTTAATTTGAAATAATGAAATTTTGGTCGGCAGGAAAAATGGTCCAACGAACCGTTCGGTTCTATGATACTTCATCACACCGGCGCTATAAGTGAAATCAAGCTGTTTGTGTTGCCTGGATACAATTTGGGCGGACTGAACCATTTTATGATAATCGAGAGGGGGGGAGGGGCCCACGGACGTTTGTGTTTCCTAAACAAATACATTTTTTGACACCAGGAAACAGCAAATAGAATAATTTAAAGTGAATAATTTTTACTATCAAATATTTTTTTAGCACCACAATTTTATTGGGGGCTTCTCTGGGCCCCCTCTTAGTCATGGGCCCCGAGAATCGTCATCGTTTACCCCCCCCCCCCCCCTTTACAGCGCCCTAGGGTATAACAGAACTTTAGTGATGCAGAAACAGTCCGAGGGGAACTGGGGCTCATAAAGCCAGGGACCGTACGAGAACTGAAGGGGTTTTACAGACACACTCGGGTGGCAGAAGCAGGACTGAACTGTTCCACAGGGTTCCCACGCCTTGGTAAGGACTTTCCAGGTCCAATACCCTCACATTCAGGGACTTAATGTGGGAACATTTCAAGTGAGAGCAAGGTTACATCGTGTTACCTTGTAAGATATATTGTTACAGTTTTCATGTGTCAAACACAACTATGCAAAAAAGCTTTTTTTGCATTTATTTTTGGCCATATGACAGAGATCTGATATTCTATTTGTTGTAATTGGATCTCTGGCAAGTCATTCTTTGCAATCTTCTTTGGTGAGCCAAATATCTTGAAACTTGCATAGGCCATGAAGTGTTGGCGAAATAACACATTAGCGGAACAGAGGGAATAATATGAAATTAAATAAATTCAAGCACTTTCAAGGCCCTGTATCTGTGTGTTTATTTGCAAAACCTTTCCAGAGCCTTGACCTTTTTTTCAGATTCACAAACTTTCAAGGATTTCAAGGACCCGTGGGAACCCTGGATCCAGGAGATGATGAAGATCATGAAGAATCTCGAAGCATGAGTTTAACAACCACTTGAGTCAGTGCAAATCACACACACCACAACACCAAACACACTAGAAAGCTCTTATTTCAATATACTTTGACAGGTTCAGCATAAGACACACATTCATAGAAGACAGTAAAACCACTTGAATATGAAGAGCAGAGAACTACAGCTGTACAAGAGTGTAAAAGAGCAGAGAACAAACTCTACAGTTCGTTTACACCAAACATCTCAGACTCATTAACAGTTAAAGTTAAAGACACACACACACACACACTGTAATGAGGGGTCAGAAGCATGTGGATCCATTTGCAGAATATCTTTAATAATCAAGAACAGGGTCAAACAGGCAGTGTTCAAACAACAGTGGCAGGAATATCAGACCTCACAGTGTGTGTGCGTGTGAATGCTGCTTAAGTAGAGCAGATAATGGAAAACACCTGTGCAGGTGATTAGTCTCTGTACGGGGTGCATGGGAAATGTAGTCCTGGAAAGTCAATACTCGGGTGAGGGTGCCCTCCGGTGGCCATCGGAGAGAGCCACAGAGGTCTGATTCATGACACACACACACACACACACACACACACACACACACACACACACACACACACACACACACACACACACACACACACACAGGAGAAACTCGACGTGAACAGGGTATTCAACAAACATTCAGAACAAATGTTACAAAATAATAAAATAGCACTCCAGTATTAAGTTAAGAATACTATGCATTCTCAAAACTTGAAAATAACAAAATGTCATTTGAATTCCTGAAAAGAAGTTCTGCAAATCAAACCTCCAATTAGTCTTATATTTAAGAATTTATTGGGTCGTTTCAAATATTAAGCATATTATTACATATTCCCAACACTGGGGACGTGCACAAGGTCTCTGAAGTGACACCAATGATTAATAATGTTACAACAATCAACCATGACTGTGTGATATGAGTTCTGAGAGAAGAGTCGGCGTCCTTGTAAGATGCCGTGCCAGCCGACCTCCGCTTCCCACCATTCTTCTGACCAATGTACAGTCACAGGACAACAAGCTCTGTGAGTTAAGGGCTTGAATCTCCTACCAACGAGAGATGAGGGATTGCTGCACCACGTGGACAGGACGAGAGACCTCTCAAGGAAAAGCAAAGGAGGAGGTGTATGTTTTATGATCTATGTCTCTTGGTGTGATCGGGGAACGTACCGTCTGTCAAGGCCTCTTGCTCCCTGGAATTCCTCACTCTACGGTGTCAACCATTCTGGCCACTGAGGGAATTCACGGTTGTAACAGTCACTGCCAGTTACAAGGCATGCTATCTGGGGGCTATGTTTATCTTCGCCACTAGGGGTCACTAGTAGCGCTCCATGTTTAGATTTAAAAGGAAGAATGAGTGCCCACTACTGGCGGAAACTGCAATGGGCTGAACTGGAACGTCCTGAGCCCTTGATCACTTGGAATCAGCTCAAGAGTTGATTTATTATTTACATTTTTGTCCCTTTAAGAATTTGTTTAATGCAGTTTCCAAATGTATATAGGTGTGTGTGGGTTGTTTTAAATTAAAAAATATATATAATTAATATATCATAGAGTTGTTTGTTGTGGTGGTGATTAGACGAGATTTGTGGTGATGTCACAATCATACTGCATTGTGGGACATATAGGTCCCGTCACATATAGGTACTCTGTCAAAATCGAGGAGGAACGAGAGTCTGTCTATATAAACTTCCCTCGTCCACTTCACGAAGTGGAACGCACTTCAAAATGGCGGTGGGAATTCCCGAGGGGAAGTGCTTAGGGAAGTTCGCAAGTGCGTGTCTAAAAGTGGACTGGAACGCAGCAATAGTGTGATTTTAAAAAAGGGGGAACTAAAAATAGCACAAAATTACTGTATCTAATCTCTGTGATCTTCAGGGTTAGGCCACATGTTTTCATCAACATCACATCTGATATTATCCAAGGCGATGCACCTGGGATAAAACTGCTTGGTATGTCGGATCCACCCTTGGCAATCATGAACTGTGATGTCCCTGCATCCATGGCTCCAAGGAGGGACATCTGGTCATGTGGCTGATGGTCATAAACCTTCCACCTCCATGCAGAAAAGAACTCCTCTATGGGGTTGAGGAAAGGTGAATAGGGTGGAAGGAAGAGAATTACCAGGCTTGGGTGGACTTGCTGGACTTGCAAACCATGCTGTTATTGCTTGCGAATGATGGAAAGCAACATTGTCCCAGGTAAAGGTCCTCATGTTTTCACCCTCCTGCAGGGGCGTAGCAAGCTTTTCAAAAGTGCGGGGGATGGATGTGGTTTGTTTATTAACAATAAAAACGATGACTACAATGACAGAAGGGTACAAAAGGTATAACATACAAGATATAAAAAACTTCCCATTTAAATGAGTGATACTAGAAAAGTATAAAAACACACACACGGAAAATAAGTCAAAACTCAGTTGTGAAAATACACTACTGTAGACTTGCTAAAGAATCAGAAATACTTTAATAATCTTTAATATATATATATACTACTGGTCAAAAGTTTTAGATCAGTAAGATTTTTTTTAATGTTTTTAAAAGAAGTCTCTTCTGCTCACCAAGGCTGCATTTATTTGATAAAAAAGTAATATTGTGAAATATTATGACAATTTAAAATGACTGTTTTCTATTTTAATATATTTTAAAATGTAATTTATTCCTCAGATGAAAGCTGTATTTTCAGCATCATTACTCCAGTCTTCAGTGTCACATGATCCTTCAGAAATCACTCTAATATGAGGATTTGATGTAAAAATCTAATTATTATTATCAGTGTTGAAAACAGTTGTGTACAATTTTTTTCAAAATTCTTTGATGAATAGAAAGTTCAAAAGAACAGCATTTATTTAAAATAGAATATTTTCTAACATTATAAATGTCTTTACAGTAACTTTTGATCAGTTTAACTCATCCTTGATGAATAAAAGTATTAATTTATTTTATTTCTTTCCCCCAAAAATAAAATACAAATTCTTACTGACCCCAAACTTTTGAAGGGTAGTGTTTAATGTTACAAAAGCTTTAGATTTCAGATAAATGCTGTTCTTTTGAACTTTCTATTCATCATAGCATCATGAAATAAAAATGTAAAAAACTGTTTTCTCATTGATAATAATCGTTTATTGAGCATCAAACCATCATATTAGAGTGATTTCTGAAGGATCATGTGACACTGAAGACTGGAGTCAGGGCCTGAATTTCATTTTGGAAAATGGGGGGGAAATCCCCCCTTATTCTTATGGCGGGGATTTTTAATTTGAGGGGGGAGTTTAGCCTTTTTTTTATTATTATTACATTTATCTCGCCTAAATGTATGCTCACTCATTGTATTTTTACAATTGGGTAATTTTGTTCTAAAGAATTTACACAACACAAGGAAGCTTGATTTCAATCTTTGAATTAAATTGAAAAAAGTAGCACAAATAAATAGCCTACAATAGAATAAAGATACCAATAAAGAGAAATAAAGAGAAAAGTTTTTGCTTAGGTCTAACACTATACTAAATACTAAATAAATTCCACTAGAAACAAACCTTGTTGTATTATTTTATTTTAATTTAATACTGTGAAGCTGCTTTGATACAATCTGTATTGTGAAAAGCGCTATACAAATATACTTGACTTGACTTACTACAGAGACTGAATAAAGTAATCAAATGTAAAATAACACTGGGTAGTATTTTAGTCCTGACTAAGTTAAATACATAGGCTATTAATCCTGATTCCTTAAAATGAAAGCTATGTTTTGTTTGACAACCAAATTAATGACAGACACATATGGCTGCTGTCACTGTAAGAGCTCGTGCACGGATCCTGTTTTCATTATACGGTCATGTGCGATTTATGCTTATTTAAGACAAAACTGACTGTGTTTAGAGGATACTCACCAAGACCGAAAATTGACATAATTTTTGCATGTTTTTGACTGTTAAAGCGATGTAATCCACGAAAAATAACTTTTGTTACTTTTGTTAAACACTCGTTCAAAGTACCTGGAAAAGGGAGATGTAAATAACCATAACAATAAGTTCCCGCCTCCTCAGCACGAGCTGACCGATAAATCTAACACACCTGAGGCGGGAGTCTTAAGGCAGAACAGCCAATCATCAGCCGGTCACACTCAAAGCCGGTGCATGTTTGAGAGGAGGCAGCCGCAGCGAGCGCTGACACAGAGCGGCCAGAGAAACGGAGGAGCGACTGTAGTAAGGCGTTTGTGCAAAACTGCGGAAAAACTGCAGAAAAAGTGCGGGTGTTGAACCCTCTCACCGGGAAAAGTGTGGGTGTTAAAACACCCACATCCCCCACGGGTGCGACGCCCTTGCCCTCCTGATCCTGCTCTGGAACCAGGCGCTGGCGGAGATCACTGAGAAAGGCAAGGAGGCGCTCGGTGTTATAGGGTCCATACTGACATCTGTGAAGGAGTAATCCTGCATTTGCCATTGCTGCACACATGGTAATGTTTGCCCCTCTCTGTCCTGGCACATCAACTGTGGCCCTTTTTCCAATTACATTTTGTCCAGGTCAACGCCTTTTGGCCAGATTGAATCCTGCCTCATCTATGTATATGAATTCATGAGGGGCCTGGTTGGCTTCCAATTCCATAACTCTCTGAGACAAAGTTTATGTAAATCATGTCATTACTGTATACTATACTGTACTGTAACCTATTACTGTGTAGGTTACCTACTTGCAAAGTGCAAAGCTTATAGAACTGGACATTGAATTGAATATACACTATAGCTGGACATATTGTTGTCGTAGCTCCTTGACTCTCTCAAAGGGAACAGTGTAGAGCTGCCTCATCCGCACTCTATGTTTGGACAATGTCCGTGTAATGGTTGTGAGGCTGATGCTTTCTATATTGCCAAATATCTCATGGTCCTCCACAATTCTAGTTTTAATTTCATGCAGTTTTATTGCATTATTTGCAACAACCATTTCTACAATGGCAAGCTCTTGATCATTATTGAGGAGCTTTCCTCTTTCCCCAGAGGGTGGAAGACGTTGCATTCTTTAGAGAGACAAAAAATTCAACATATGCATTACAGTATGACCTTATTGACATGTCAAGTGAGAATAGAAACAATCCATGTAAAATGCAATACTAACCTGTTGGTTGGTTGAAAGATGCGAATAATGGAGGCAACCGTTGACCGCCTCAAATTGGGCTGCACTCTTTCACCAGCCTCTCTTAGTGAAAGGCGTGGTTGATTACTGTACATGGTCAATGATAGTGGCACAAATTCCATCACTGCCTACTGTACTTGCAGCCCTTGGAATGCCACCACCACGCATCCTTACACCTCTACCTTGCCCTCTCCCTGGGCCTGCTCTTCTCCCTGGGCCCCTTCTCTTACTCTTCCTCGTCCAGAAATTACAGTGTTTGTCTTTTTCTGTTTCTGTTTCCAAAAACATCACTCCTCAAAGTCCTCATTTTACTGTATAAGTGTCAATGTAATAAATAAAAAAAGCCAGGCAGGAATCAGCTGTGGTTGGCCAAATTTACCCAACATAAATCAGCTGTGTGTTGTCAATTATTCAATTGTTTGTTTATTATCAGCTGAGATATATTGTTTTTGAACTGATATCATTGCAGAAGCAGAGGTTTTCATACTGTATCTAAGGTTTGGAATATTGTTTTTGCTATTGTGGGATGTTGTGTGTTGTGTGTTGTTGGGAGGTATAGCTTGTCTGTTAAGAAAATATAAGTATTGTGGAAATGTGTTCACTGACTGCATATTGTGTGAAAACGACATATGTGTGAATGGTATGGCCACAAAAGACCGATGCTGTGCTAATTGTGTTTAGAGTTTTGAACAACTGGTTGGACAAACGCTTGTTAGCGACAAAAAAAAAAAAAAAAAAAGATTTTCTGCTTCAAAAAAACAAAAACAACAACAACAAAATGCATGCATTTACATTACAAACAAAACAAAAATGTAGAGAATAAAAAAAAAAGAAACTGCAGTGCAAAACACAATCTATGATCAGTACAGTATACTGTGTGTTGTATAAGGGCAGACCTGACACATATACAATAATGCAGTTTCTGTAATTCCATCTGATGATAGTGTTTTTATTGACATTGTGCTGTGATTGACTAAATGTTCCTGTTGGAAGAGAACATGTGTTCGTGTTTTGAATAATTATTTGATTTTGAAACATGTTTGCAGTGTTTTGTTAGACATAGTGTATTGTGTTAGTGTATTATTGTGTTTTGAAAATGAGTTTTGGAGTTTAGTTTACAATGTGTGATTTTGAGCATGAAATTAACCGTTTTGCCAGTTGTGTGTTTTAGGTGTGTTGGTGCGTTAAGAGTTTAGGAAACTTGTTAAATGTATTGAAAAAACTGTCATAGCGATTGTAAAAAAAACTGTAATTTCAATTATATATATATATTTATTAAATACAGGTTAACTAGTTTACATCAAATGTACTAATATATAAAATAAAAATAAAAGTAAATAAAAACCAAGTAATTTACAAGCTTTAACTGCAGGAGGCGCAATGGCAAGGCATCTCACACCGGAGACGTCCTTGGTGAATCAGCGTCTGATGGACGTGTCATTCCAGTCCTTTACCTTTTTTACATGTTCAGAAGTCTCTCTCCTCCTGGAAACTCCCTCTGCATACGTTCAGTCTTGTCCAGCCAATCGGTCAAGCCCAAAGTCTTGAACGTCATTATTTCTGGAAAGCCCCTCAGGTCTTCCGCATATAAAGCACTTCGCCTCTTCGTCCTCCTCCTTCTGGACCTTTTCTTCATCGCTGGATCTTCTGGATCTCGTCCACAACACATAGACGGTAATGATTGCATTTCTCTCCTTTCTTTAGCAAAGCTCTTTCTAATACATGTTCAATTCCTCTCTACTCTGCTGTAATAAATAAATGCTTACAACATTCAGTGTGGTATATTTTTCTATATAAACCATTTTCTCAATAAATGACCTTTATACATCACCAACTGCAGTGTCTCTTCTTTATAAACCATTTTCTTAATAAATGTTTTTACAAACAACAGTTGTGGTGTCTTTTCTTTATAAACCATATTCGTAATAAAGAACTTTAAAATAACAGTTTCAGTGTCTTTCTTCATGACAAAATCTTAATAAACGTGTTTATAAAAACAAGTCTCAGTGTCTTTTCTAATGAACCAGATTCAAGGGTTTCTTATAAAAACTCTTTACAGTGTTTTTCTTAACAATAAGGTTTCTTATACAAAGTTACAATTATACTTAATACCCTATTATAAGCCTATACATATGAGGCATTAATCAGAACAGAATAAATTACGTTTACTTACAGTTTTTTACGATTGCTATGACAGATTTTTTATTACTTTTAACAATTTTCCAAAACTCTTAACACAGTTAGCACTACATCCGTCTGTGTAAGCTTATATTAACACATTTCTTGTTGCACAAAATGCATACAATTAACACACATTTAAAATGTGTTATATTGTGTATTTTGAAAATTAGTGTTGGAGTTTAGTTTACAATGTGTGATTTTGAGCATGAAATGAACCGTTTTGCCAGTTGTGTGTTGTAGGTGTGTTGGTGCGTTAAGAGTTTAGGAAATTTGTTAAAAGTATTGAAAAAATTGTCATAGCGATTGTAAAAAACTGTAACAAAACACAAATCCATAACGTCTCACCCAATTCCCCAAACATCCTATTTTCAGGTCAAAATGAAGCTCTACACTCAAAACCATTCACTCTTGCTGAAAAACCAAACTTTGCCCTCAGACACACACACAAGCCCTCAAAATCACACACACTACAACATAGTCGCAACATAGGTGCAATACATTCAAAACAACATTTCCAAAACTGGTAAGTTATGTTGCTTGTGTTCAACAAATCTGACTCATGGGTCAAAACAGGGAATAGTGTTTATAGATTAGGGAAATGGGTGTGCCTTTTGATAAATGGCATTATGGTTTTGAAATTTTAGTTCAAGAGCCTGGTTATAGTGTTTAAGCAATCGAGAAAAACTGTAATCAGATGCCTTTCTACACATTTTACATTTAGCAACTGTTAATCCAGTAATACTGCTTCTGCTTATTTGATCAATACACTTATAAAAAATATTATTATAGATTGTTCCTTCAAAAGGATTCCCTTAAGACTTCAATATTTCAATATTTTGACCTTGTTTTTATCTCTTATTCTTTAGACGAACACTTTGATATCGTCATTTACAGTTTTTTCTGATTGCTTAAGCACATTTTTTGTAACTATTGGCTATTTTTGCAAAACTCTACACACAAATAAGAAAACCTTTCACCCAATTATCAAAACATTGTAGTTCTCTTGCAAAAGCGAACACAGCTAGATTAACTCTTCACACCTTCGTAAAAATGGTGTTTTCGTATCAAACAGTAAACACAAGTCATCATCTACTAAGCACACAATGTGCCAACTACACACTGATGGTATGAATACAAAACACATCTGGCTTTTGCTTTCTCTGTGTACAGATGTCAATTTGAGATCATACTTTTGTCATAGTGTCATGTAAACATATAAGGATCCAAACTTCAAGTATTGGTGTTTCACACTCATCAAAACCAAAGACCAAAGACAAAGTCAGAACACAAAATAGTAATTTCACAAAAAAAAAAGGAAAAAAAAAGACAATCAGCCTCCATCATGTCGTCTTTCTGGGTCCGGCCACAAAATTTCGTCCACATCGCATGCGATATCCTCCAGCCCAAGGCACCGGGGAAAATATCTCCTTGAATGCCGTATCCAGGCCTGACATGATGCCTGGTCAATATCTCCACATGCCTCCTCCATTGCCTGTAAAAGGGCTACCTGTTGATGAGGATGACGGTCGTACACTTTCCAGCGCCAGGCAGAGAAGAACTCCTCGATGGGATTTAAGAATGGAGAGTATGGAGGGAGGTTGAGTGCCATGAAGGATGGGTGGTCTGTAAACCAGTTGCGGACCAAAGCAGCCCTATGGAAACTAACATTGTCCCATATGATGACATATCGGGTATGCTCTGGTCTCTGAACAGTGAGCATGTCATGTAAGGTGTCCAGGAATGCAATAATGTGTGCAGTGTTGTATGGGCCTATGGTTGCATGATGGTGAACAACACCATTCTGGCTTATAGCTGCACACATGGTTATGTTACCACCACGTTGTCCTGGGACATTGATGATGGCACGGTGTCCAATAATGTTCCTGCCACGTCTCCTGGTTTTACTGAGGTTAAAACCGGCCTCATCTACAAAAAGTAGCTCATGTCCCATGGCATCTGCTTCTAGTTCCATCACTCTCTGGACAAGACAAAACAAATGCAACACATCAGGCCCATGCACAGCACTACAGTATGCACTTCCAAATTCAGAACCAATGACACTATAGCTTACCTGCACATAGTCATATCGCAGTTGCTTTACACGTTCTGTGTTTCTCTCGAAAGGAACTCTGTAAATTTGCTTCATTCTTATTCTGTGGCGCGCAAGTACACGACTTAGTGCAGAAATGCTTACACTGTGTATATTTTGAAAGATGGTGTCATTATCAATTATGCGCTGCTGTATTTCGCGCAGTCTTATTGCATTATTGGCAATCACCATGTTCACTATATGGGTCTCTTGCTCTGGAGTGAACATTCTTCCTCTGCCCCCAACATCTGGACGTCTAGCAATTCTGTAAAGTAACAATTTCAGTATTTTTGCATGTATGGTACTGTTGTGTTTCTCATTAGAGTTTGGCAGTACCACAAAGTACTGACCGATTCTCATTTCGAAATGTCCTAATGATGCTTGCCACAGTGTAGCGGCTCAAATTAGGCTGAACCCGTTGGCCAGCTTCCCTCAGGGTCATCCCATGGTTGATGACATGGTCCACTATTGTAGCTCTGATGTCATCAGTTATTCTATTTCTTACTCTTCTTACCCTTCCTCTTTCCCCTCCTCGTCCTCTTCTTGCTCCTCCTTGTCCTCTTCCTCTAACTTCCTCTAACCCTCTCGCTTCTTCACCTCCACGTCCTCTCCCTCCAACTTCTTCACCTCCACGTCCTCTCCCTCCAACTTCTTCAACTCCACGTCCTCTTCCTCCAACTTCTTCACCTCCACGTCCTCTCCCTCCAACTTCTTCAACTCCACGTCCTCTCCCTCCAACTTCTTCACCTCCACGTCCTCTCCCTCCAACTTCTTCACCTCCACGTCCTCTCCCTCCAACTTCTTCAACTCCACGTCCTCTTCCTCCAACTTCTTCACCTCCACGTCCTCTCCCTCCAATTTCTTCAACTCCACGTCCTCTCCCTCCAACTTCTTCACCTCCACGTCCTCTCCCTCCAACTTCTTCAACTCCACGTCCTCTTCCTCCAACTTCTTCACCTCCACGTCCTCTCCCTCCAACTTCTTCAACTCCACGTCCTCTTCCTCCAACTTCTTCACCTCCACGTCCTCTCCCTCGGCCTCCTCTGATTCTCACTCTTCTCACTCTTCCAGCTCCTTCCATTGTACTCCACACAGACAGCTTACCTGTGGCTTATTTATAGTGCTTAGGCTGATTGCAAAGTGAACCTATTATCTAAAACAGTTTTCACATGTGAAAGTGTGCCAGACAGTTGGCAAAATAGTGTTAATGATTGCCATACATGTGTATTATTTTGCTAGGAGTGTGTTGGAAATTTGGTAATTGAGTGTAAGCAGTGAGTTGTGTTTAAAGTTCTGCAAAAAGAGTGTTGTGCAGTGAATTGTGCCTACAGTTTTGCAAAGTGTGTGTTACAAAATTGCAAACTGAGTGCAAAGCAGTGTTTGTGCTTTTAGTTTTGCAAACTCAGTGAATGGTTTTGCTATACATATTAATAGTTTTAGAAATTGTGCTACAAGAATCACGATTAGCGCTTAAGCATTCAGAAAAAACTGTAAACACTGATCTACTTTCAAACCCACATTACAGTTTTTCTCGATTGCTTAAACACTATAACCAGGCTCTTGAACTAAAATTTCAAAACCATAATGCCATTTATCAAAAAGCACACCCATTTCACTAAACTATAAACACTATTCCCTGTTTTGACACATGAGTCAGATTTGTTGAACTGTCACTGCAAAACTCTACACACAAATCCCTTCATTTCTCATTGCCTACACCATGTTATAATGTATAAAGTACTAGCATTCAATATTGTTCACTCAAGTCAGCACAGCTTCAGCTCAGTTACACACACAATTATCCAGGTGGAAACACTAAGAGTCAAAATTTAACACACTTCAATCAGAGCCTTCAATAGATGGATAAAAGTGCACAAATCAGTTTATTGAGTTTTGGAACAATGGATCCATAAAGACATGAAGGAAGAGATCGAGGAGGAATAAGGAAGAGGAGGAGGAGGAGGAGG
Organism: Scardinius erythrophthalmus; assembly: GCF_964197995.2. NCBI lineage: Eukaryota > Metazoa > Chordata > Actinopteri > Cypriniformes > Leuciscidae > Scardinius > Scardinius erythrophthalmus. The sequence continues at coordinate 1,659,881 of NC_138233.1, forward strand.
AAGGGCAAGAAGACAAGCAGTCTCAGATGAAATTCAAGCCTCTAGTTGCCCATGTCTTTGTCAGTTGTGTGACTATGAGGGAGGCTGGGCTACGAGTAAGGCCAAATTTGAGTCGCTTTACCGTCGCCTCGAGAACCTTCAGGGAGGAGTGGTGGCAAACACAATTCTATCACTGAATAAGAGACAAACTTTTCCAATAGTCTTTGATGAGGTTTATTTTCTTGCAAGAAAAGGCCAGCAGTCGTACAGTCACACAGAGCGGCTGCAGAGTGTGCAACATAACTTGCCAGTTTTGGAAATGTTGTTTTGAATTTATTGCACCAGTGTGTAAGACTATGTTGTAGTGTGTGTGTTTGTGAGGGCTTGTGTGTGTTTGTGAGGGCTTGTGTGTGTGTCTGAGGGCTTGTGTGTGTGTGTCTGAGGGCAAAGTTGGGTTTTTCAGCAAGAGTGAATGGTTTTAGTGTAGAGCTTCATTTTGACCTGAAAATAGGATGTTTGGGGAATTGGGGGAGACGTTATGGATTTGTGTTTACAGTTTTGAGAATACGAGGCATAGTTTCAAGAAATGAGTTTAGGCAATCGAGAAAAACTGTAATACTAGAAATTTCTGTTACTTTCACCTCTAGTTGAGATTTGTATCATTTTCTTTTTAATTTCACTGGTTTGTTTGTTCTGGTCTGCAGATTCAACTGTAATGTTATCATTATTTTCTCAGTCCCACTTATCTCTGCTGTTTCACAAAACTCAAAATATTATATTACTCATATCTCAATAAAGTGCACAGACAGCCATTATAGCTGCTTGCTCCTTCAACTCTCGTTAGGAAAATTCTCTAGACATCATTATTTTACCACTAAAATATAGAATTGTTCCCCATTCTGCTTAATAAAACTTTTGTTCATTCCTCATCCTTATATCACTTAATTTGACTTAACGGGCGTTCATAAATAGTGCCATAAATTCTATCAGAAAAAAATTATTTTCATAAAATACATTTTCATATCTACATTTCTTCTCATCTTTCCCTCTTTCCCTACATGCTAGTTCCTTCTGCTTCCTTTTCCTTTCTTTTCGCTCTGCCTCGCATCTAACCAGTACACAATTGTTTGCTTACAATCCACACACACGTCTCTCACTGCTGTCAGCCTAGTGACACTTAACATTCCCTCCCTGGGAAAACCATGGTACTTGATCAACTTCTTGCCCTTAATTCTTTCATTTGACAGAAAACTGGTGTATAAAAATTATCGAGCTTACCGTGAGATGACCCGATATTGGCTGATTTCTATTTCCCTTGGATTTTCCTCCAACACGGAAAATCTTTCAGACGTCTCAACCTCTACCAATCTTTCAGACGTCTCAGACAGATCCGATTTTTTAACCCAAAATCAGCCAGGTCTGCACTTTCCAGTGCCCTGTAATTACGGCTTACTCAAAATCTTTTCGTGAGCACTTTCCAGCGCTCGATTGATTCCGGTTCACCAAATTAATCAGGTGTGGCTCTTCCGGACACTTTTACGAGTTAGTTACCGCCTCACGGTAACTTTCTATACCCGCACCAAAGAAATAGTCTCAGCCACTATGGTTCACTCACAGTCATACCAATTACACCACCACACAAAACAAAAAAGACTGTCTCTTACCAGAGATGCTTCTGTTGCCACTTGGTTCTTTCTGATTCCAATGGAGTTCCTCCTGGCCCTGATAGCAGTTTGCTCTTCTCTCTCAATTTCACGAGGTAAGACTAAAGCCTAGTGCTTCAGGATGATCAATCGTCAATCCGCTTTACTCAGGACCAGAAGAAACTACCATGGAACTACCAACTTCTAACACCAATTGATGTGGCAAAAACAATAATTAAACTATCATCATCACTGCATAAGAGACACCAAGAATCAAATTGTATTTTAAAATATATTTATTCTCCTCCATAAGGCTTAGTCACAAAATCACAGCAGCTCCCCCGTGACATGAGCAAGACCTGACAGCCAGCCCAGGAAATTCCCTTCTTAAACTCCTTCTTCAAGGTCTTTCCTCTGTAGTTCCCTTTCAAGGGAACTCGCGTTGCGTCGAGTTTGACGCTATGGGAACGCTTTGCGTGATGATGTCTTGAAGCACATGTAAAATCAGTCCAATGGCGTGGCGGAGCGTCAGATGCGGGTGACGTCACGTACCAGGAAACTATAAAGCCTGCTTGAAAACAGAGAGCGACAGCTTCTGTGTCTTCAGTAGCGCTTTATGTGAAATCTGTCTCTGTCTATTTATTGTTGTCTGTCACATTATGCAATCCAGCGATCAGTTCAGAATGTGTGTGCATCCCTGCCCGCGTTTTTATTATGGGTAGGGACACTCACGTTCTGTGTATTGTTTGTTTGGGAGAGGAGCATGCCCAGTCAGCACTCGAGGGTGCTGGCTTGTGTGCATTGTGAGGCGCTGTCCATGCGCTTGCTCCGATCCCGGCTGAGTTTCTTCCGGGAAGCTCGCGCTCCCCAGGGCTCGGGTCCCGCTGCTGCCGAGGCACAGCGGCGATCTCAGTCCTGGGGTTCGCAAATGGATCTATCAGCGGGGTCTGAGACGGGCTCTGCCTTATCTCAGCCCTTGCCTGATAGACCCGGTGTTTCTCATCAGGGTGCGGAAGCACGCGCGGCGGTTTCTTCCCCCCTGATGGTTACACAAACACTGCAATTGTCCAGTTCTGAGGAACTGGATGTTGTTAATGTTGAAGAATTGCTGGATGTAGAGACAAGAGCAGTCGATAGACTATGTATTGTGTGGCAATCTTATAAACAGGACGTTCGTTCAAATAAATAAATAAATAAATAATAAACTTGACGAACGCTTCCTGCCCTCACGTGCACAATCACAACGCCGAAATCTGCCGTTTTTCCCCGATCTCCATACTGAGGTGTCGAGATCGTGGGAGAAACCAGTGTCATATAGAGTGTTTAATTCCAAATATATCTGATTATTCCTCTATTTTCTGGTTAAAGAGACATGGTTATGAGGAGATGCCAAAGGTGGGAGAGATGCTCGCGAGCTATCTCTCTCTAGCAACAGCATCGTCCCTAAGTGTTTCGGCATTGCCTAAATAAGCCCCTCAGAGTGACATAAAAAATAAAAAATATATCTCTGGTGGGCAAGGCTTATTCCGCGTGTGTTTATACACGATGTCTTTGCCATTTATGCTAACCCTGCCACTTTGTGTGTTTCGGGGCGCAGTGGTCTCCGGCGAGCACATATCTCAGGGTTCACCCGGAAACGTAGTGGTCCTGGGATGCTTGCCCCCTCCGAGGAGGGTCCTAGAGCAGTCAGTTCAGTCGTTCCCTGCCGGTTTGCCATACAGGGCACTGAATTGGTCGCTCGAGTAACATCTACACCAGTCTTGAGAGGCTGGTTCTCTTAGTAAATTTTTTGTCCTGATGCTCGAGGGCTCAGGACAATGAGGGTAGTCCCCCCCCCCGAAGTGCAGCGGTCAACACCTCTTTTCACGGTGCCCGTCTCTCTTCGGTACCCTTAGGGGACCGTTCTGCCAACCAAGCCACCTCTGGTGTTTCAGGGCGCAGCGGTCTCCGGCGAGCACATATCTCAAGGTCCACCCGGAAACGTAGTGGCCTCGGGATGCCCGCCCCCTCTGAGGAGGATGCTAGAGCAGTCTGTTTGGTCGTTCCCTGCCGGTGCGCCGTTACAGGGCGACGAACCGACTGCTCAACAGCAGGAGAAAAATACGGTGCCGTCTCTCTTCGGTGCCCTCAGGGGACCGTTCTGCCAACCCTGCCGCCTCCGGTGTTACAGGGCGCAGCGGTCTCCGGCGAGCACATATCTCAAGGTCCACCTGGAAACGTAGTGGCCTCGGGATGCCCGCCCCCTCTGAGGAGGGTGCTAGAGCAGTCTGTTTGGTCGTTCCCTGCCGGTGCGCCGTTACAGGGCGACGAACCGACTGCTCAACAGCAGGAGAAAAATACGGGGCCGTCTCTCTTCGGTGCCCTCAGGGGACCGTTCTGCCAACCCTGCCGCCTCCGGTGTTACAGGGCGCAGCGGTCTCCGGCGAGCACATATCTCAAGGTCCACCTGGAAACGTAGTGGCCTCGGGATGCCCGCCCCCTCTGAGGAGGGTGCTAGAGCAGTCTGTTTGGTCGTTCCCTGCCGGTGCGCCGTTACAGGGCGACGAACCGACTACTCAACAGCAACAAAATCCAGAAACCAGTCTCGAGAGACTGGTACCTCTAGTAGAATCTTTGACAGCATGGAAGCTACTGTCAAATGTTTCTCGTTGGGTCCTGCAGACCGTGGAAAAAGGGTATTAGATACAATTCTGGTAACGCCCACCGCGGTTTATGGGGATCCTGCCCACAATGGTGGGCCCCGAGCAGGTTCTGGTTATGGAACAGGAAGTAAACACTCTGTTAGAGAAAGGGGCCATAGAATATGTACCTCCCTCCAACAGGGAAACCGGGTTTTACAGCCGGTACTTCATAGTTCCAAAGTAGGACGGGGGATTGCGTCCCATTTTAGGTCTTCGAGTTGTCATGCAGCTCAAGTTCAAAATGTTAACATTGAGACAATCGTGCCACAGATTAGTCCGAGGACTGGTTTGTCACGATAGACCTCAAGGACGCATATTTCCATCCGTCCGTGTCATTGGAAGTTCCTGAGGTTTGCTTTCGGGGGCAAAGCATACCAATATCGAGTTCTTCCATTCGGCCTGGCTTTATCACCCCGCACTTTCACCAAATGCGTGGATGCAGCTCTGGCGCCTCTGCGCCTCCGGGGTATTCGCATCACGAACTACATCGACGATTGGTTGATTTTAGCTCAGTCGCATTAGATGGCGGTTCAACATCGAGACGTTGTTCTCGCCCATATGAAAGAGTTGGGGTTACGGCTGAACGGCAAGAAGAGTGTGCTTCTCTATTTTTGAGGACCACTTTTTTAGGCGTGGTTTGGGATTCAGTGTCGATGCAGGCGCGCCTGTCATCGCCACGCTTCGATCCTGGCAGCTGTGAGAAGTGTAAAGCTAGGCCAGCTACTCACTGTCAAACAGTTCCAGAGACTGTTGGGTCTCATGGCAGCAGCTTCCAACGGGATACCTTTTGGACTGCTGTACATGAGGCCCCTGCAGTGGTGGCTCAGGACCAGAGGGTTTTTCCCCGAGGGGCAACCCATTTCGCACAATCAAGGTCACGCGGTGATGCCTACGTGCCTTGGTTATGTGGAAGAAACCTTGGTTCCTGTCCCAGGGCCCAGTGCTGGGAGCTCCTTGTCGTCGCAAACTGCTAACGACGGATGCTTCCCTCACGGGTTGGGGAGCGATCCTGAGGGTCGCTCATCTCAAGGTCTGTGGGAAGACCATCATCGTTCCTGGCATTCTATAGCCTAGAGATGTTAGCTGTCTTCCGGGCTCTGAGGAGCTTTATCACAGGTCTCAGGGGACACCATGTGTAGTACATACGGACAACACGTCGGTAGTCGCCTATATCAACCACCAGGGGGGTTTGCGCTCGCGCCCGTTATGCAACTTGGCACGCCATATCCTCTTGTGGTCCCAGGGAAAGCTGCTGTCTCTCAGGGCAGCGTACATCCCCGGGGTCCAGAATATAGGAGCAGACACTCTGTCGAGACAGGGGCTGAGGCCCGGGGAATGGAGGCTCCACCCCGAGGTGGTGGAGCTGATATGGAGGGAGTTTGGCAAGCACAAGTGGATCTGTTTGCGTCTCGAGAGACGTCTCACTGTCCACTTTGGTTCTCCCTCACGCATCCAGCTCCTCTGGGACTGGATGCTATGGTGCAGACGTGGCCGAGGCTACGTCTGTACGCTTTTCCCCCAGTTGCTCTGCTCCCGGGAGTTCTGGAAAGAGTTCGCAGGGACCGGGTTTGCCTGCTTCTGATAGCCCCGCACTGGCCGGGCAGAGTATGGTTTCCCGACCTCGTGTCTCTCCTCGACGGGCCTCCCCTGGAGTTACCCGTCAGGAGAGACCTTCTGTCCCAGGCAGGGGGCTCAATATTTCACCCCCGCCCAGAACTGTGGAACCTGTGGGCTTGGCCTCTGAGGGGGCCCAGCTCATAGTGTCAGGTCTCTCAACTGAGGTTGTTCCTCCCTCCACGAGGAAACTTTATGCCCTGAAGTGGAGACTATTCACTTCTTGGTGTAGTGACTGTCGGTTGGACCCAGTTAACTGCCCACTTGGTACAGTGCTGGAGTTCCTGCAAGAACGGTTCACTGCAGGTCTAACCCCGTCCACTTTAAAGGTTTATGTGGCGGCCATAGGTGCTTACCACATGCTTTTGGGTGGAATCTCTGTGGGGAAAGACCCCTTGGTATCTCGTTTCCTTCGTGGCACTTGAGGCTGAGGCCTGCAGTTTGCTCTAGGGTCCCTCCATGGGGTTTGTCCTTTGCGCTGCAAGGCCTTTCCCTGGCCCCTTTTGAGCCTATTGAGGAGGCTCCAGAGAAGTTCTTGACACTGAAAGCTCTGTTCCTTCTAACTATTTTCTGCAGGCCTTCTGTCCTCTTCCTTTTCACGGACCAGGAAAGAACTATTTGCTTTGCCCAGTTCGGGCGTTAGACGCTATGTCCACAGAGCTGCCCTGTGGCTTAAAACTACCAATTATTTGGGTGTTTCGGGTCCCCTAACAAGGGATATCCAGTGTCTAAGCAAAGGATGAGCAAGTGGGTGGTTAGGCCATTTCGCTTGCTTATGAAGCAGCCGGACAGCCTTCTCCTATGGCTGTCCGGTCGCACTCTACTAGGAGTATGGCGGCCTCCAAGGCCCTTATATCAGGAGTTTCCTTACAGGACGTTTGTGATGCGGCAGGCTGGTCCTCACCGCACACATTCGTCAGGTTCTACTCTCTGGATTTGGACTCTACTCCAGGGTCTCATGTTCTGTCTTCCTAGTGCTGCTCACTTGATTTCACACAGGACAGACATTCGTAGCTATGGTGGCGTTGGTATAGACGTTCCCATAGCGTCAAACTCGACGCAACGCGAGTTCCCTTGAAAGGGAACGCCTCGGTTACGACTGTAACCTCGGTTCCCTGAAGAGGGAACGAGCGTTGCGTCACCTTGCCATATCTCCTTCATGCCTGTCAGCGGCTACTTCAGACTTTTTACGAAGCTGTCGCTCTCTGTTTTCAAGCAGGCTTTATAGTTTCCTGGTACGTGACGTCACCCGCATCTGACGCTCCGCCACGCCATTGGACTGATTTTACATGTGCTTCAAGATATCATCACGCAAAGCGTTCCCATAGCGTCAAACTCGACGCAACGCTCGTTCCCTCTTCAGGGAACCGAGGTTACAGTCGTAACCGAGGCGTTTTCCACACACCCAGCATGGCCACATCTAGCTGATTTAGAAGAGAATGACCCCTTTAACCCATAGACAAAAGAAATATATTTGAAATATATTTTCAGAATATATTTTGGAATATATGCAAATATTTGAAATTGTCCCAATAAATACATTTCACACTTAACATCATATATTTTTGTTATATTTCAGAATATATTTCAATGTATTTGGAATATATGCCACATATATTTTTGACACTTTTGGGGACCTATACAGAAAAAAATACATTGAAATATATTCTGAAATATAACAAAAATATTATGATGTTAAGTGTGAAATATATTTAATGGGCCAATTTCAAATATTTGCATATATTCCAAAATATACTCTGAAAATATATTTCAAATATATTTCTTTTGTGTTATAATCCCCCTTGGCTAAATTATCTTCCATACCTAAAGAGTTAAAGGTTCTTAACCATTTGTCTTACTGTGTGTGTCTTGCTTACAAACATACATGCATACATGAATTCCAGGAGAGAAACAAATGCTTAAAACCTGGACTCAGGGAACGAGGGTTACCATACGTAACCGAGACGTTCCCTTTCGTCAGCAGGGAACTCCAACGCCTCGTCGGGGGAGTTCCCCTGACGAATTGGGATCCCTACCAAAACGCCATGGTGCTGGCCCCTTCCAGCGCCCAGCTAAGCTACAGCCCTGCAGCAGTTTCAGAAATTTTGCGGGAGCTAGCTAGGGAATCACACTGCTGTTCCGCAAGACCCAATCAGTGGATATTGGATAACACTGGGAAAGCGTGCCCGACCCCAAGGAAATAATGGGGGGGGGGGGGGGAACGCTGCGGAAGCTGAGGCAGCCTAGAGGAAGGCCCTCAAATACACACATGTACTAACCACATAGGGTAGTGAAACATATGGCAGTCCATGAAGGTAGTCCCAGTCCGGAGGAGTGAGGAGCGTACTCAACAGGGACGACAGAATGAGTCTGTCAAGGGGAAGACACGGCTGAACTGCACGTGGCAATCACGGGTCGCCGCAGGGACCACTGGAAAAAGCACCCAGTCTACTAGCAACTCCTTACTGAAGGTAGCAGACCTGGTGCCGGGCGGTCCGCAACGCCTGGCACCGGAGGGGGTGATGGAGGAACTCACGAGGTTAGCCGTTTGTTGGGTAACCAACGGAGCAAGAAGACGCACGTATCCGTTCACGGAATGGCGTCGCAAGCCGACACACCTATTCCCTCTAATTACTGGCCGTAGCAAGTACTCGGGAGGAAAAAGGTTCCACACGTAGGCTATAAAACCTAGCGAACGTGTTCGGTGTCTCCCAGCCCGCAGCTCTTAAAATGTCTGTTAGCGAGGCGCCTTATGCCAGAGCCCAGGAAGCGACAACACTCCTAGTGGAGTGAGCCCGCAACCTGGGTGGGCAGGGCTCACCCTGGGACTCATAAGCCCTGGTGATAGCATCCACTAGCCAGTGGGCTAACCTCTGCTTGGAGACAGCCTTCCCCTTCTGCTGGCCTATGTAACAAACAAGAGCTGATCTGAGGTCCTGAAGCTTTGCGTTCTGTCTATATTAACCCGGAGGGCCCGGACGGGACAGAGAAAAGCTAGGGCTGGGTCTGCCTCCTCCAGGGGCAGCGCTTGCAGGTTCACCACCTGGTCTGCGAAGGGAGTGGTAGGAACCTTGGGTACATATCCGAGCCGGGGTCTCAATATAGCATGAGAAAGGCCAGGCCCGAACTCTAGGCACAATTCGTCGACCGAAAAAGCCTGCAGATCCCTTACCCTCTTGAAGGATGCCAATGCTAACAGGAGCGCTGTCTTAATGGACAGAAAATTAAGCTCAACTGTCGGAAAAGGCTCAAAGGAAGGACTTTGGAGTGCTTTAAGCACTAAAGTTAAGTCCCAAGAGGGTACAGGGTGAAAATCGTGAGGTGGATTTAGCCTCCTAGCACCCTTAAGGAATCTGATGACCAGGTCGTGCTTCCCCACAGACTTACCTTCAACTACATCGTGATGTGCGGATATTGCAGCAACATACACTTTGAGGGTGGAGGGAGACAGCCTTCGCTCCAAGCCCTCTTGTAGGAAGGAGAGCACAACTCTGTTCGGGCAAGTTCGTGGGTTCTCCGCATAGGAAGAACACCAGTCGACGAACAGGTTCCACTTCAGAGCATAGAGGCGCCTCGTAGAGGGATGATGGTATCTACCACAGAGATGGTATCTACCACAGCCTGTGGCAGGCCATCTAGAACCTCCGCGTCCCGTCCAGGGACCAGAAGACATGGAGTTTCCAAAGGTCTGGACGCGGGTGCACTAGGGTGCCCCTTCTCTGAGAAAGTAGGTCCCTCCTCAGAGGAATCGGCCAAGGAGGGCTGTCGCGAGGAGCATGAGTTCTGGGAACCAAGTCGGGGTTGGCCAATACGGGGCCACCAAAAGGACCTGCTCCTCGTCCTCCCTGACCTTGCACAGAGTCTGTGCAAGAAGGCTCACTGGGGGAAACGCATCTTTGCGTAGGTCCCGGGGCCAGCTGTGTGCCAGGGCATCCGTGCCGAGAGTTCCCTCGGTCAGGGAGTAATACCACTGGCAATGGGTCGTGTCCGGAGAGGCAAACAGGTCTACCTGTGCGGCTCCGAAGATTCGCCAAATCAGCTGGACCACCTGGGGATTGAGTCGCCATTCTCACGGAAGGGAGGACCGACGTGAAAGCTCGTCGGCCACACGATTGAGCTCCCCTGGGACATGAACGGCACGAAGCGACCTCAGAAGCTTCTGACTCCACAGGAGAAGGAGGAAGGCGAGTCACGACATACGACGGGAGCGTAGACCACCTTTTTGGTTGATGTGCGCAACGGTCGCAGTGCTGTCCGTACGGACCAGTACGTGCTTGTGTTTGAGAAGCCCATTGAGGCGACACAAGGCTAAGCGTACTGCTTGCAACTCTAGGCAGTTGATGTGCCAATGCAGCTGGGGCCCCGTCCACAGACCCGAGACTGCATGCCCTTTGTACGTGGCCCCCCAGCCCTTGGCAGAAGCATCTGTGAAAACCACAGCATGCCTGGAAACCTGGACTAGGGGCACTCCGGCCCGTAGAAACCCAGGATCCGACCAAGGGGTGAAGGTTTGGCGACAGTGCAGGGTGACTTTGACCCGGAAGCTGCCGCTCTGCCACGCCCACCTCGGGACTCGATCGCGAAGCCAGTGCTGGAGCGGTCTCATATGCAACAGGCCGAGTGGCGTTACTGCGGCTGCGGCTGCCATATGCCCCAGGAGCCTCTGAAACTGTTTCAGTGGGACCGCTGACTTGCCTCGAAAAAACTTGAGGCAGTTGAGCACTGACTGGACGCGTTCCTCCGTAAGGCGCAGTCTGGGCGACCGAGTCCAGTACCATACCGAGACAAGAGAACCTCTGCACGGGGCAGAGTTTGCTCTTGTCCCAGTTGACCTGAAGTCCCAACTGACTGTGGTGCCGGAGCACCATGTCCCTGTGATCGCACAACACATCTCGCGAGTGTGCCAGAATGAGCCAGTCGTCGAGATAGTTGAGAATGCGAACGCCTTGTTCTCTCATGGGAACAATGGCCGCCTCCGCAACTTTCGTGAAGACACAGGGCGAAAGGGCCAGCCCGAAGGGTAGGACCTTGTACTGATATGCTCGCCCCTTGAAAGCAATCGAAGAAATGGTCTGTGTCGGGGAAGAACCGAGACATGAAAGTACGCATCCTTCAGGTCGATCGCTGCAAACCAATCCCGGGGACGGATGCATTCGAAAATGCGTTTCTGCGTGAGCATCTTGAACGGGAGCTTGTGCAGGGCCCGATTCAGTACTCGCAGATCCAGGATTGGCCGTAACCCACCGCCTTTGTTGGGTACAATGAAGTAAGGGCTGTAGAACCTGACCTCATATTGGCTGGAGGGGCCGGCTTGATCGCGTCCTTCGCCGGCAGGGCATCGATCTCTTTCCACAAGACAGAAGCATCCACCGGACGCACACGGGTGAAGTGGATGCCCCTGAACTTGGGAGGCCGGCGTGCAAACTGAATTGCATAGCCGAGCCGGATGGTGCGGATGAGCCAGCGCGACGGCCTCAGGAGCGCAAACCAGGCTCCGAGAAACCGCCGCAACGAGCCCACACGCACCACCGGCGTACCCGCGGAGGGCAGCGAGGTGGAAGGCAGGGACACGGCTCCGGTGGCATTGCAGCGGCCGAGAGCGGGGTCAGGGTGTGTACTTGGACAACACCTACCTGCTTCCACCGGGGGACAGACGGCAGAGAAGACCCGAGAGTGTTCTACTGCGGGCTGTCGCCTGGCGAGGGAAGGGGAGGAGATGAGGAGCGAGGCCCAAGGGCGGCTGCTGGTCTCCGAGCCTTCCCGCCCAGCTGCAGACAGGAGTGACGTGAACGAGGTGGCGACACTGCTATCTGCAAGCTGGGGAGAGGGGAGCGGGAGTGGCACCGTTCGGGGGCGGCGCTCACTGCCATTCTGACCCTCTCGAACGGAGGAGACTGGCCTTATTTTACTGCCAGTCTCAACCGTAAGGGGAAACGAGGAGCGAGGCCCGGGGACATCGAGTCCTGGTTTCCTCCTCGCCCAGCGAGAGACGAGAGCGACAAGGCCATAGCCCTCACTGTCATCTGAGCGCTGGGGACCGTGAGTGACTCAGAGGAAATGGACTGCTCAAACTTTGGGTACCGCTGACTGGATGACCAGTGGCGGAACAGAAACGAAATTCTCCACCCGGCCCTCCTCCGGGGGAAGGAGTGGTGATGACACACACCCCCGATGAGCAGATGTCACATACTCTGGGTCGCTCCTCTCAGGGTCATTTCCCTTCCTTTTGCTGGGGGGAAACGAACACCGAGCGGGCTGGTTCTGGGGGGCTTCTGGACCACCAGTGTGGACATCGTCTGACCGAAGGCCAGCGCTGTGACTAATCACGGTCAGTCATAAAGCGCAGCTCTACTCCGAGTCAGAACTACCCACGTGCACTGAATGTGCAGGGGTAGTGAGAGAGGAAAAACTTCTGCAGATTTAGGCATGTTTGGCTTGCCATATTGGCACCAAAATGCTTCCATACTGCCAAAAAATTTTCACACCCATCCAGGCACTTTAGAAAAGCCCAGGAAAGTGTGGCTGTCAAGTCTGAATCTTCAGCATGAGAACACACCATTATAGTAGGAACTCAGCATCATTTTCAGAGTATAACAGCCCTCTCTCCGATGTAGCAATCGACATCTGCCCTCCCCTGGGGCCCCGAATGAAATGCTTGGTCCCTCATGAGAAAGACCAGAATCCCATCCGAAAGCCTCAACGGCACACGGCACGCTGAGCGGCTCAAGCCTTTACGAGAAAGGGGAGACCAACAACGTGCCGACGTGGTCATGCACTCATGAGAGAACAACACACTGATTAGGCATGTGAAACAGTGATCGTGGCCGTCAACCAGGCATGCAAGACAGTGAACGTGGCCATCGTCTCGATGACACACGGCACGCTGGGAGCTCAAGCCTTCAGGCAAGGCGAACAACGCGTCGACGTGGTCATGCTCTCATAAGAAAGCATAAACCACCCAAGAACACAGTCTCAGCATGTTTCAGCAGAGGAGTGGGAAGCTCGTGAGGGTCTTTCACCTGGCGAGACGTTCCACACTGTAACCCCCAGATCACCAATGCTATTAGCCAAGTAGTCCTCTTTTTTGGAAAGGAACTAGATGGGGAATAAGCAAAGGGACTCAACCTCGTAGAGGTACACGAGTCTTGATCGCGCATCTAGAGCGCCGAATGACGCGCGCTGGGTTGCCGTGACAACCCGCGCTGTCAGCCGGCGCTCGACGGCACACGGCACGCGAGCGGCTCGAGCCTTTTAAAAAAGGGGAGACGAACAACGTGCCGACGTGGTCATGCACTCCTGAGAGAACATGAACCACCCACGAACGTAGTCTCACACACTGATTAGGTATGTGAAACAACGAACGTGGCCGTCAATGAGGACAGGAAACGATCACATCCAGAAACACACGAGTGAAACGTCCTGAAAAGGACGCGATCTTCACTCGTGTTGCTCTTTCAGGAAGAAAATACTCTCTTTATTGTGCTGAAGCACACAGGGGACCCAACGCGGCAACACAGCGGGGAAACTGCAAGCCCGCTGTGCGCACTCAACCGTTTACCAGCTGTGAAAACAGCTTTTGAATTAACAGCGTGTAGACGCAGCCGGCAGACAGGAAATCGCGCGGTCGCTGAAACGCCGTCTCACCAACACAGAGAGGTCCCTTCCCGAAACAGCAGACTCGTAGAGCGTAAGATAAATACAATCTTAAAGCTCATTCACTCAGAGAGGACACAATCGGTCGGCTCCGAAGCTAAAAGCTTTTGTGTATGTGCTTGCTTCTGCCTTTATACCAGCACTGGTAAGCGGGGCGCGGAATGCAAATCTTGCATGCCAATGTTCATTGGCTCGTTTTAATTCACTCGAAGGCAATTGGTCTCCCTAGCGTGATTCCAATTCGTCAGGGTAACTCCCCCGACGAGGCGTCGGAGTTCCCTGCTGACGAAAGGGAACAGCGCAGCGCTTCTGTGTTGTACGTCACACGTAGGCTCACTATTCTTATATCTTTTGATTATTTTAATTTCTTCTATGTAAAGCACTTTGAATTACCATTGTGTATGAAATGCGCTATATTAATAAACTTGCCTTGCCTTGACAGCAGCCTAAAATACCTGTCTGTGTCATTAATGCAAATCAAAAACAACAAAAGACGTATAATAAACGTATACATGTTAAATAAACCTTCTGTACCTGAAAAACAGTTTATTTGAGTCTTTTGTGCATTTCTCACATCACTATTTACATTTGCACAACAGTTAGTTCAACCTCCACAACATTTAGTCATTTGTGCACATCATAGTAGCAGTTTCTCATTCCTTCAAACAAATTAAAAATGCTTTTGGACATTCATCAGTTGCTTTCATACAACTCTCTGCTGTTTTATAACATTATCATTTGCTTATGTCATGTCAGTCAAAATTAACTATACTTGTGAATGCTGAATAGTCATTCCATATAAAACTAATAGTCCTCATTTCATTGCTTGAGTCATTACATACAAAAATGTTGAACTAGTTGTCAAAATCAAAAATCAAAATCTTTTTTTCCTGAAATACTTTCCTCACTGCATTGCAAGAGATGATATTCGCTGTGATGTAAATGAAATTATGTGGCCAGACAGAGAGGAGCGTCTGGATGTGCATGAATGATTACCGTACTATGTATGTTGTATGTTCAGTTCCAATATGTACTGCAATATTATGTACAGTTGTGCACAGCTCTACCCAAAGGGAGTTTATGTTTGTTGTAAGGGTGTATTTTTTCTTTTGCACAATGCTGTGAACAAATTAGAATTGCAAAGAGCATATGCAGTAAAAATGTGAAACATACATATTCAGTGTCTTGTACTCAGTTACCTCACTAAATACAGTAATGTGTAACTTTACTGTATTTTTCAAATGGCTGTGCAAATAGTATATAGTGCTGTATTGAGCATTTCCAGGTAGTGTCACCAAGACATTGGAAAACATTTACAGAGTAAACTGTCATAATGAAAACATGACTAAGCCATTTGACTATCTTGTTCATAGACAATGGTGTCAGGACTTTTCATCTTGATGACACTGACACTTTCATTGACATGAACACTTGCTTTTGAGGAATGATCCATTTAGAGCAAGTGACACGCTTTTGCAGGTTATCAACTAGGTTTTGCAGTTTGTACTAATTGTTTTGAGAGCTGCATTAACTGTTGTGCAAATGTAAATAGTGATGTGAGAAATGCACCAAAGCGACTGAGAAAAACTGTAATCTGTATCTAACGTATTTGTGCACCTGTCCATCCCGTCCCGTATTGCACCATGAGAAATCTGGTCTCCTAACTTCAGAGTTTCTACTGGCGGTGCGAATGCAACCAGGAAAACAGCCCTAGATATATAATTAGGCCCGTAATATATAATATATTATTATTATATAATTAGGCCCTAGATATCAATTAGATATATAAGTGTGTGTGTGTGTGTGTGTGTGTGTGTGTGTGTGTGTGTGTATATACACACTTTTATAATTGATAATTAACATTACTATCCATTTTTATAGTTGGGTAAAGGGAATTGAATCGACAGCTTATTTTTTATTTATTTACTGTATCATAAAATGTAAAACAAATATTATTGCATGGACAATGTAAACATATCAGCCTGTAAGAATGCTGTATGTTTTCAGCTGTAAATAAACCCTAATCCCCTTATTCCCCATCGCTGAGACCCACATAAGCTCCAAAAGTTCATCACTTCAACAAGTGTGCGCTGTTGGGTTTTCACATCAATCAAATCAATCCATGGCCATTCATTGGAAAAAAGTTAGAGGACGTCCATGTACATGTGCAACAGATACGCAAACACACACTAACGCAGCGCACAGAGAAGACTGGAAGGGCTTGGCTTGAGGTCATGGAAATATGGACATGGTTATAATGCAGCCTTTCACTGTGGAAATTTACAGGAGGACCAGCTTTCCTCACACACACACACACACACACGTACAAATGCACATTCATGCATTTAAAGTCCAAACACAAACACGGACACACATTCGCAGGAAAGATGGAATGCTCTCACACAGATTGACTGCTGTACTCTATGATGAGAATCAGGGAGTTTAAAAATTAACCCTACAGACAAAACTGACAAACACACAGACAGTGTCACAAAGAGACTCATAATCAACTGGTAAGCAAATTCATGACTTCAACTGTCTCCACTGAAAGGGATGATTCATCTAAAAATGTCATTCCAAATCCGCATGCTGTAATTTTTATTCTGTGGAGCACAAAAGAACACTTGCTTAAAAGAATCTTCACGCACAGCTCTTTCCCATAAAACACCATTCATTAATGACCTCTACAGTCAAGCTTGAAAAAAGAAAAGTGGAATAATAATATAATATAATATAATATAATATAATAATAAACTTATAAAAGGGAAATGTATCAGGGATAAAGAGATTTTCTTACTTTCCTAATAAATAATTCTTCTTGTTTTTCTTTAGTGTTTATCCCGCATAGTAGCAGGGTCCGCTTTCTGGATCGCTGGCGCCATTTGATTATTATTCCTAATAAATACATAAATAACTATATAAATAAATAAACATATAACCTAGTATACTAATATAAAATATTTCTCTCAATTTTTACATTTATATTACCTTTGCCACCATTTAAGGCTCACTTAAAGTTATTTAATTTAATAACACTGTTAAAAGTAATCTTTATCAAATCTCACACCCCAGCAAACATTACCCAACACACCCACATTACCCAGTCACTAAACATTTGAAGCCAGGAAACCGTGAGAGAGCGAGCGAAGCGGATGGAAAGAGTGACCACCGGAAAGATAGAAAGAACGAGAGCGAGACAGAGAGAAAGATCGCCCAGGTGGTCCTGTGTACTTTGGCCGCTGGGCAGTGATCTGACGTGGGGGGTAGAACTCGAAACTCATGCAAATGTGATCACTCCTGAATGACTCAATATAAGTGAAAAAAAACCCTCCTCCACATGCCTTGGCGGTTTTGAAAAATTTAGGAGCAATTCCTCGTCTTTGAAAGAGTGGGGCGAGCTGTGTGGTGGTGGTAGGGGTCAGTGAGGGTAAGGATGGTGTGTGTGTGTGTGTGATTTTGACAGGCTGTCCCGAGCGAATGAAACCAAACTGAGACTCCCTAAGTAACTAATGATCTTTGCAACGGAAGTGAATCAATCAAACTAACTTTATCTGGACAATAACTTTATTCTAGATCTGCTGTAAAGCCTGAACACTCTCTGTTACTGTAATCTCCTGTTATTACTGTAAAGCTGCTGTGAAACTCTATATTGTTAAAAGCGCTGTATAAGTGAAGGAGACTTGACACACACACACACATACACACACACACACACACACACACACACACACAGAGAGAGAGAGAGACAGAGAGAGAGAGAGAGAGAGAGAGAGAGAGAGAGAGAGAGAGAGAGAGAGAGAGAGAGAGAGAGAGAGATGTGCGCCAAATAAATCTGACCAGTAGTTTTTTCTACTTATTAGAAAATACGGACGTTTTAGGCCTGTGAAGTCGATAAATGACATATATCTCTAAAATGCTGCAGTAAATTTGTTTCAGATGAGGTGTGTATACTGTATACTGGGCATCCCTTATAAGAGCTGGCCATTGATTTTTTTTTTCTACTTATTAGAAATGAGGTCTTTATGGGCCTCTCAATTAGAATAATGATAGATAGATAGATAGATAGATAGATAGATAGATAGATAGATAGATAGATAGATTAAATTATCATAATGCAAGTGTTTTTTCTGGCGGCTGGCTTGACCGCAGTGAGTTACAGTAAGTTAACTCAGACACAGGTGTGTTTCCTGTTCAATAATGTAACGTTTGACTCAAGATACAGATTTTTTGAGTCCACGTCATGCAAACCATATTTGGCTAACGATATTTTCGGTAAACACACCCCTGAATAGCTTTGGCTCCCGTATTAGATCTAGCTCTATAAAACGTCCCAACAAAGTTTTGCCCAGCACAGACATCCTCCAACTCTCAGAGATATCCAGAGGACATCGAGACACACACTTGAGCTTGTGAGTTGTTAAGAAGTGTTTGCTGTAATTCAGTCAAATCGAGGGAAGGTTCGTGTTCTCAGGCTGCTGGCGTTTGAAGACTGATTACTTCTCTGATACAGTAGACACGTAAGTACATTGTTCATAGATTTATTCACTATTAATAACATTCAATGAATAACATGAATGAAAGAAAAGCAACAAAACCTCAGTTTGCGATTGTTTGTTTCATGATCTCAGTGAAAGTACTGAAGTCTGCCCTGATATATCTGCTCTGCCGACACTGGCAGGGTTTATTAGAGGAA
The DNA here is from genome assembly GCF_964197995.2 of Scardinius erythrophthalmus. Taxonomy (NCBI): domain Eukaryota; kingdom Metazoa; phylum Chordata; class Actinopteri; order Cypriniformes; family Leuciscidae; genus Scardinius; species Scardinius erythrophthalmus. The sequence continues at coordinate 1,678,144 of NC_138233.1, forward strand.
CTTTCAGGACTTCATCTGGATTTTCTTAAATGTCAAACATCACAGTATATTCTTTATATCCACCATTGCTGATTTGAACTGTTTTTTTGACTACTGGTTTCTTCTCCTGTCTACTTTATCTCTTTATCTTGCTTCTTATCTGTATTTGTAACTAGTTAACTTTTTCTTAATTAGATAATTAACCCCTTAAGCCCTGAAAGTATTTTTAAAGTTGTTTTTTCTGAGTGACACAGACGAAAGTAAAGACTCATAACTCCAAAACTATAGCAAGAAGAGGCAAAAGGTTAGTATCGTTTGATAGAACACGCTTCAAACTGCTGATAAAAGACAATCTATATATATTTATCTTTCTTATTTAACATGCAATAACTCAGGAAGGAAATACAGTAGGAGGAAAATTCTTTTTTGGTGATGTTCCCTCTACATGTGAGCTGCAAATTTTGTAGAGATTGCATAAAGTAAAGAAAAGTTACAGCATTTGGAACAAAGGTAGCCTTTTTGCTCAGTCTTTGACACTTGGAAGGAATTAATTGTTGCTTTCTAAGTGACACACACACAAAAGTAAACTCCAAAACTATAGCAAGGAGAGTCAAAAAGTAGGTATTGTTTAATAGAACACTTTTTTTTTTTTTTTAAATAGGCAAGGCAAGTTTATTTATATAGCACATTTCATACACAATGGCAATTCAAAGTGCTTTACATAGAATAAATTAAAATAATAAAAGAAATAAGAATAATTAAAACAGTTTAGAAAAATAAAATAAAATACAGTACAAACAGTCGGACGAACAGTGGCACAGTGCTCATTCAGTAAATGCACAGCTAAACAGAAGTGTTTTGAGTCTGGATTTGAATGTGACTGTAGGAGCACATCTGATCTCCTCTGGAAGCTGTTCCAGCATAATAGCTAAAAGCGGACTCGCCATGCTTAGAGTGAACCCTTGGTATTTCTAGCTGATATGATCCTAATGATCTGAGTGATCTGTTGGGTTTATATTCAGTGAGCATATCTGCAATGTATTGAGGTCCTAGGCCATTAAATGATTTATATACTAGTAATAATACTATAAAATCAATCCTAAATCTAACTGGGAGCCAGTGTAAAGACCTGAGGACTGGTGTGATATGTTCATATGTTCTGGTTCTGCTCAGCGTTCTGTATGAGCTGCAACTGTCTTATGGTGTTTTTGGGAAGGCCAGTGAGGAGTCCATTACAATAATCCACCCTGCTGGTGATGAAAGCATGAACAAGTTTCTCTAAGTCTTGTCTGGAAACAAAGCATCTAATTCTTGCAATATTTTTCAGATGATAGTATGCTGATTTAGTTATTGCTTTGACATGACTACTGAAACTAAGGTCTGACTCTAGTGTCACACCAAGATTCCTGACTTGATGTTTAGTTGTTTGACCCCTAGAGTGAAGGTATGCGTTCACCTTGAGAACTTCATCTTTGTTTCCAAACGCAATGACTTCAGTTTTGTCTTTGTTTAACTGAAGAAAGTTTTGACACATCCAACTGTTGACTTCATCAATGCATTGGCACAGGGAGTACAAGGGGCTGTAATCGTTAGGCGATAGGGCTAAGTAGAGCTGTGTGTCGTCTGCATAGCTGTGGTAAGAGATCTGGTTCTTTCTCATTATTTGGCTCATTGGGAGCATATACAGGTTGAACAGGAGTGGTGCAAGAATTGAGCCTTGAGGGACTCCGCATGTAATGGATGTCCACTCAGACTTATGGTCTCCTATACTCACATAATAACCTCTCCCATCTAAGTATGACCTGAACCATTTTAGGACTATCCCAGAAAGCCCCACCCAGTTTTCCAGCCTGTCAAGAAGTATGTTATGATCGACAGTGTCAAATGCAGCACTGAGGTCGAGTAGCACCAGCACTGATAGTTTGCCAGAATCAGTATTTAAGCGAATATCGTTTATTATCTTTATGAGCGCTGTCTCTGTGCTGTGGTGCGGTCGGAAACCAGACTGAAAATTGTCAAAGTATCCATTCGAGCATAAGAATCTGTTCAGCTGATTGAAGACAACTTTTTCAATGATCTTACCTATGAAAGGAAGATTTGAGATCGGTCTATAGTTGCTTAATATGGTCTTATCCAGATTGCTCTTTTTCAGGAGGGGCTTGACAACTGCAGTTTTCAGGGAGTTTGGAAAACTCCCAGAGAGAAGTGAGGCATTTACCACTTCTAGGAGATCTGCTTCTAAACTGTTTAACACACTTTTGAAAAATGATGTGGGAAGTGTGTCAAGAGCGCAGGTTGATGTTTTAAGGTGCTGTACGGTTTCTTCCAAAATTTTGCCATCAATTTCTTTGAAATCAGACATAGTAACTACTTTCTCAGGTGGTTTGATCTGTCTGACCCCAGGGCAACTCAAGGATGTGCTGATCACCTTTCTGATATTATTGATTTTCTCAGAGAAGAACGAAGCAAACTCACTGCACTTGCTGTCTGAGAGCATTTCACTGGGAATCTGGCTTGGGGGGGTTTGTCAGTCTCTCTACAGTAGCAAAAAGAGTTTGTGTGTTGTTTAAATTACTGTTTATAATATTTGAGAAGAAAGTCTGTCTAGCTTTGCCTAGTTCCATATTGAAAGCATGAAGGTTGTCTTTGTAGATGTTATAATGGACTACAAGTTTAGTCTTCCGCCACATGCGCTCTGCTTTTCTGCATTGTCTTTTCATATTTTGCACTGCTGTTGAGTTTCTCCAAGGTGCTTTTTGTCTGCCATTCTTCTTCCTGACTTTGACAGGAGCAATATCATCAATTACACTTTTAACTTTTGAGTTAAAAGAATCAAGGAGAAAATCAACAGAGTCTGCAGATATGCTTGGTGTTAAGGATATAGCCTTCATAAATAGTACACTAGTGTTCTCATTTAAGCATCTCTTCTTGACAGACACCGATCTAGCTTCAGTGGCAGGAGAGATCAATATATCAAAGAAAATACAGAAATGATCAGACAGTGCTACATCCTTAATAACAATTAATGAAATGTTTAGACCCTTAGCTTTGAAACGCATATAATTTTTTCACGTAAAAACGCACAGTTTTGAGGCCCCGGAAACTAACCGGGAATACTTTCTTGAAAAACTTCCAGCGGCCAGAACTCTGACCAGGGAGGTGACCACAGAGTGGGTCAGTGTGTATGCACTATAGTGCTGGTAAGGATTGCATACAACTTCATGTCTTAAATGGGCGAACTAACCCTTTAATGCACACATACATGTTAAATAAATAAACAAATAGATCATGATTGCTTAATAGCCTGTGAACCATTAGGCTGCCTATATGAGTCCATACTGAATTTTGAGCTGGTGTGTTAAGAAAATTTAGTATCTGCACTACTGCATGCATAGGCTACTTAAATGAGTTACAATAATATTTTTTCCCTTTAACGTGTATTTTAAGAGCATCTCTAAATTATGCACCATTTATCACCTGCAATGCCATCGGGTAACCACTAGATGGCTGTATAGCCCTATATATAATCATATCAAGAGGCTGTATATTCCCTGGTTGCTGGGTTTTTATTCAGACATAATTAGTTACTTTTTGTGAAAGTTTTTGATTTAGTATTAGTTTTTCATTACAGTCAAATCTGGACACAGGGAAAGCATTTTGTTATTCATGCTAGCTACATAAAATAGCTTGATCAGTCACACAAAAGTAATCACTAATCAGAATGAATATTGACAGTGCGACCAAGACAATATACAGGTGCTGGTCATATAATTAGAATATCATCAAAAAGTTGATTTATTTCAGTAATTCCGTTAAAAAAGTGAAACTTGTATATTATATAGACTCATTACATGCAAAGTGAGATATCTCAAGCCTTTATTTGTTATAATTTTGATGATTATGGCTTACAGCTTGTGAAAACCACAAAATCAAAATCTCAGAAAATTAGAATATTACATGAAATCACACAGTAATTACACAGTAACACCATGGTCATTGAAGCAGGTTTTGGTTCTTATGGCAGTGTGGGCAGGTGCAAATCCTGCTGGAGAATGAAGTCAGCATCTCCATAAAGCTTGTCTGCTGAAGGAAGCATGAAGTGCTCTGGAAATGTCCTGGTAGACGGCTGCGTTGAGTGGACAGCACAGTGGACCAACACCAGCCGATGACACGGCTCCCCAAACCAACACAGACTGTGGAAACTTCACACTGGACTTCAAGCATCTTGGATTGTGTGCCTCTCCATTCCTCCTCCAGACTCTGGGACCTTGGTTTCCAAATGAGATCTCATCAGAAAAGAGGACTTTGGTCCACTGTGCTTTATTAAATCCAGAGTCAACGCAGCCGTCTACCAGGACATTTCCAGAGCACTTCATGCTTCCTTCATTCTCCAGCAGGATTTGCACCGGCCCACACTGCCAAAATAACCAAAACCTGGTTCAATGACCATGGGATTACTGTGTAATTACTGTGTGATTTCATGTAATATTCTAATTTTCTGAGATTTTGATTTTGTGGTTTTCACAAGCTGTAAGCCATAATCATCAAAATTATAACAAATAAAGGCTTGAGATATCTCACTTTGCATGTAATGAGTCTATATAATATACAAGTTTCACTTTTTTAACGGAATTACTGAAATAAATCAACTTTTTGATGATATTCTAATTATATGACCAGCACCTGTATATAACTGAGTGTTAATTACCATAAACAGAGACATGATGTGAAAAACACTGCATCAGAATGGTATTATTACATAAAGAATGGGTATTAAATGTTTTGATTGTAAAGTTTAACATCTGCTCAGAGGTGTAACAGATTATATAATTTATCAAATTTCAATCCAATAACGTTAACACCAGCTTGAAATTCAGTATGAATGTTAGTCAGCCTTAATCAGCCTAATGGTGCACAGCTTATTAAGCAATCATGATGTATGTTTATTTATTTGTTTGTTTATCTATTTATTTAACATGTATACATGTGTGCATTAAAAGTACCATTTCGGCAACGAGAACTTTTCTGAGCCAAATGAAGATAAAGATGTGTTCTGGTGATTGGCGTGTTTATTGAACCAATCAGATAAGAGTAAACCTAGAGTCAGCGAGAAGCTCATCTGATTGGCTACATGAAGAAGGTGGACCCGCCCTCCTCTTTGCACTTGCAAAACTCAGTGAGTGAGAGAACCGTGCCAAAACTGGAAGCGCAGGTAAAGGAAAGACTCAACTGTACAAATCGGTTATTTCGGTAACTTTTTTGCCTCATGTACACAACAAGTCATATAGACATTTGCAACAGTTTATTTTTTTACACAAAGTTTGATTTTACGCAATGAATCTGTTTTGCAGTTCCTGACTCTGTTGCTTTTGGCCGTATTTGTGCTCAAAAACCGTGCCAAAAGTGTTAGCGCTGAAAAATGGAAGTCAGAAGAATACAGATCCTATTTATGTTGCGTTAGCATGAAGCTGCAGCTTCACAATACATGAATTACACTTACGAATAACAGTTAAATGCTGCAAATATTTTTTTCTTACACTTTCACAAATCTTACCCTGCGCATGCAATTCATTATGGCATCATATTATCTTCATAGTAAACTAAACGAGCCGATGGACACTGGCGTGCAAGATTTGCCATGGCACACCCGGCCCGAGAAGTATATGAGGAATATAAGGAAGCGTTCTTGCACTCGCACATTCAAGCTTTCGCTTCAGAGCCGAGTGTGTGTTGTTCTGCTCTGTAATCATCATCGAGTGTGCTCTGAGTTAGAAGAAGCTCTTCAATCAAGTGTTGGTGTGACGGCGCGTCAGCGGTGGCGCTGTTAAAGAGCATTTCCTACACTTTACTGCAGTTCAGCTTAAAGAGCAGCTGAACACTGCAGACTTTATCTTTATCTGGTTTATCAGTGTGTGCTGTGGCCATTTCCCCTTCAGCACATAAAGAGCTCGTTCCCTACACTGCAAAACATGCTTTTCTTACTTAGTATTTCTGTCTTGTTTCCAGTCCAAATATATAAATATTCTTAAATCAACAAGCATTTACTAGATGAGTAAAATTACATAAGAAATTATGACTGGTTTCCTGAGAAAGAAAAAAAAATTAAGTGAGTTTTTGCTTCAAACATTTTTTTTCAAACAAAAAAACTATACGATTTTGTTTTTGTTTTAAGGAGTCAGATATCTCTCTCTCTCGGACTGAAGCTGCCCGTCAGATCCACCGCTGATACACACGTCTAGGTGAGTGTGTTTCTAATAGAGAGCGTTCAGAGCTCATTTGAAGACCTGTATTTGTGTTCCTGTGCTTGTGATTATAAGCCATTTTTTACATGATTTAAGAATAATTCATTAAAAAAAAGCCTTATAAAATAAATTTTACAAGCTGTTTTGTTACCATACTTTTTTTAACAGAAATGTATTTGTAGTGTAACTTTGTAAGCAAGAAGTCGACAGGACAGCTAAAACTATGTATGAAGGGTAGAGATAAAAAATGCATTTCCAGGTGAACTGCGAAGTGTGCTCGCTCGGGTGCGGTTCACTAACGTTAGCAGGGAGTGGATAAGGGTGGGTTGAAGTTTGCTTGATCTGAGAATTTCAACAATAGTACTTTTTCAAGATTGTGCAAAAAGGTGAAACATTATGTGCATTAAGAGACATGTTTGCAATGTAGACTAGTGCCAATGGCATTGTTTATGTGGCTTGGTTGTTGTTTTTGAAAAATTGGGTTATGAATATACAGCAGAGAGTGGGAGTGTTTTGGGTGATGAAATAGTATTGAAAAGAAGTTGACAGTCTTCATTTACTGTATCCAATAAGCCAATACAAAACTCACCCAGCTGTTCTGTGCTCGAGTGTTCCCTTTGATTAGGAACAAATTTACTATCTCAAATTAAGGTCTACCGTAATTAGCGATGCTTTGATTGCTGCTGTAAAGATGGTTGTCATCACCTACACAGAAACGCTGATTTTTATAGCCTACCGTCAGTCCTCCCCTTGTGAAAAAAAAGTGCACTTAAGTGTACTTTTATAAAGTGTACTTATTACATAAATAATATACTTTAAATATATACACTTAAGTGTGAATTAAATGCCATCTTTTCGGCGCACTTAATGCACATTAAGTGTAATTAATTTCAAATATATCATATATTAAGTTGAAATAAAATGTAATAAGTTGCCATTAAGAGTGATTTTTTGGAACAACTTAATTGGTACTTTATTACAACTTTATATCTACTTTCATAATTGCTTCTAGTGTTTTTAAAATATACTTAAAGTGCACTACACAATATAATGACATGCAATTAATGTGATTTAAAATATACTTTAATGTCAGTTAACAATACACTTAAGTGTGAATTAAATGCAATGTTACAATCAACAAAAACTAAATGTAAAACCCTCTAAATTTACTGACAAAATAATCTCTAAAAGAAATACATAAAAACCTTTTTGTTGATGCACAAGAAAACCCCAAGAAACACTATGCATAAACACAAACAGTTTTGGAAAGAGAACTTTGGGTAATGCTTTACAAAAATATATTAGTTACCTACTTCAGTTAACATGAACTAAGAATGAATAATACTTTAAGCATTTATTAGTCTAAGGGGCTGTTTACACCTGGCCACTTCATGCGTGTTCTGTGATGGGATAGCTATCCGATCGTGAAAAGACCAGGTGTAAATGCCCTCCGAAACGCATTCGAGACGGATTTGAATCCGATCGCTCAAACCACTTCAGGAGGAGGTCTGGGCCGCATTCCAGACGAAACTGGACAAGTGTAAATGCATCTGGTTGTTAAAACCACATATGTAAATTGTACTCCTCCCAAAAATGCTAAAATATAAACGTGTGAGAGTGTGTTATAGGCTATATGTCATATTATAGCCAGTTATGACGACGCTACTGGAACACGCATCACCGCAGATGAGAAGCTCAGCATCTATTCATTAAGCCAACGTGCAAACTATCGCAAATCAAAGTGAAAGTAAGTCGCAGACGCTTAACACACAATCATCATCATTAAAAGTAAAGAAACGAAATGATCTTACCAGGGCTGTTACTGCTCCCTCTTATTGCGGTCTTTGATTTAGACATTTTAGCTGATGATCAATAAAATGCAGCACATATCTGTTGCTTTCGTGACGTGCACTCCATTAAATCTGCATATAGCGCGGGAATTGAAGATCGGATTTAAATCCGTTTCGCAAAAACACATTTAAGTGACCAGGTGTAAATGGAATCGTTTTGATAAATCAGATAGCTATCCGATCTGAGAAAACGCATGAAGTGGCCAGGTGTAAACAGGCCCTAAGTAAGACAATAGTCTTGGTTAGATTAGGGGTGTGCGATATGACGATTTTTGATCGTGGACGATTAAAATGTCTCCACGATCTGCTTTTGTAGAAATATCGCAGAATCGTGCATTATATCTGTTCTGGCGCCTCTGTCCCAACATACTGAACAACGCGACGTATATTCACATAAAATGTTAACGCAGCGGAACAGGAGACTGCAGTTCACAAAAGTTCATAATTTGCATGTGCTTTAATGCCTTGTCGGTTAAACATTTAATTCGCGTGCTGATGCACTGTTCTAACGCGTGCATTTCTCAGAGCGTACATGTGAAGCTCACATGCACTAAAATCCTGTCTACCAGTGCCTGGATACTGGACTAAGTTACGTTATCTTTCGAGTCTTATTGTGCTTATACTGTTAGATCATGTTGGCTAAAAAATAAACTAATATTAACAAATGAGACCTAATTAAAAGTGTTACCGAACCTTGTTATTTAGCTCTTAAAGGGATACTCCACTTTAAAATGAAAATTCTGTCATCATATACTCACCCACATGTTGTTTCAAACCTGTATGAATTTCTTTCTTCTGCTGAACAGAAAGAAAGATATTTAGAAGAATGTCAGTAACCAGACAGTTTTTGGTACCATTGACCATTGATTTTTTTTTCCTACTATGGAAGTCAATGGTACCAAAATATGTCTGGTTACTAACATTCTTCTAAATATCTTTCTTTCTTTCTGGAAATGTTAATGGAAAAAATGCCTTGAGAAAAAAAAAAAAAAAACAACAGAAAATTTGTTTATAATACATATCCAGTCCATTATTATATTTGGCTCAATTGAATGATAGAGATACAGTTGCGCTTCAAAGTTGATATACACCTTGCAGTATCTGCAAAATGTTAACAATTTTAGCAATAATAGGGATCACAAAAATGTATACGTTTTATTTTTATTTAGTACTACCCTGATGAAGCAGTTTATTCTGCAAGGTGTATGTAAACTTTTGACTGTTAACTGTTGATGAATGTGTGATGTGATTGATTACCTCAGTCACCAGAAAGCTGGGCAAGGTTCCTTCTATTTCCCACAAACAGCAGGATTCCACTGACTACGCCATCTTTACTGACACTGGGCTTAAAGTGATTCAAAATAGAGAACCTTTTTATTGCTACTTTACAGGGAATTAAGCATAACTTTATCAATTACACAGATATAGATATATAACCCTTGCAAACCCAGGACCAATGCAAATTAAGAAAGGTATTCTTACATTTTAAGCTTGCCCCACATAGCTATCTTCATGAAGGATGTTCCTGTTCCTGTATTTACCACGGTTGACACAGCAATGCTGCAAGCCTTCTTCCTTTGGTTTGTTACCTATAAAATATATGATGATTATGGGCGCATGTGTAAATGCACAGGTGGGAATTTATTACTTGCACATGCAAAAGATTCAAAGCATTTAAAAGCTATAGGGATAGTTAGTGACTTGAAAGCAAGCGGGAAGAAAGTCGACCCGAAGTTGAAGCCGGCCGCGTGCCACCATCTTGTAGCAGAACTTCACCTGCTGTTAGCATTCCATTGACTCCCATTCATTTTGGCGTCACTTTGACAGCGAATAACTTTACATCTGAGGCGTTTAAAGACTCCATTTATCCATTGTTTATTTCTAAAGAAACACGACAATGTATAAAATGCTCCATTACCTTGTATCTTACGTTACGGCCCCGTAAAAGCAGTTTTTGTAAAAGTAGGCTAACGATTGCGTCATAACCTGCGACTCTCTGTCGCACAGTAGAGAGATTACCGTATGGACAGGAGGAGAAGCTTGCGGGCAATTGGGGGGACGTGGAGGCAAAATGACAATATAATTAATCAGAATTCTTAGCAAAAGTTGCTCCTGCTCCTAGCTCATGGACAGCTCCTACTCACACTCTCCGTCTCTGCAAGATTCGGAAGGGAATGATTCAGATTTCTCTCGGCACAGCTACTAGAAGACAGACGGGTTGCTCACGTGGTCCGTGTAACGCTTTGCTTTGTTTGAGTCTGCGCGTCAGGAAAGGAAGTGCTAAGAAATCGCTGAAAATGGGCTTCACTTGTCTCAATTGAGATCCAATGAGATGGCTCTGTCCACTTCTTATACTGTCTATGCTTGAAAGTAGTGTTTTAGCTTGATCAGGATGTGCTGTCATGATAAATCTTGTAACATCACCTCATGATCCTCATCAATACAGGTCTGTGATTCCACACCGCTTGCACTGTATCTCCAATAACAAATATGAACTGATCCTGCAAAATGAATGTTTAAATCCAGATAAACACAAAAATATTACATATTCCAAAACAAATAACGTTAGTAATTGAACAACTGTTTAAAAACAAAATGAAATTGAACACTTTACAAGCATTTTTTTCTAGAGGTGGGTAATATATTAGGCCTAAATATTTATGGTGGTTATAAGATTGATTATTTGTATTAAATGTATATAAACGTCGTCGAGTGTTACAATATTGGATCAGCATTTAGCAAATTTTTAGTAGTTCTAGGTTGTTTAAAATAACTTAAAAAGTCGGTTTAATATTTTTTTTAAAACAGCAACCAAATTCCTCGAACACGACCACACACGCCTTCCTCACATTACAATGTAAGACATTATTAGAATGCAATCATATATAAATTATTGAAAACATGATTCATTTGAGTCTATTGAGTTTATAATATCTGCGATTAAAATGCACTCAGCAACTGGCATGTTACGGTGAAAAAAAATGAACTAAAGAAAGCATCAAGATATATACTTACTTGACTGATTATCAGCATAACGTCTCATCTGCAAACAAACATCCAAACGTGGTGCTCCTTTTGTTCTCTTGTTTGGCTAGCTTCAGTATCATCACGGATCGCAAAACATAGCGCATTTTTCAACCTCTAGTGAAGTAGTGCGTCATAATGACGTAGTATTTCTCGCGCATGCGCATTAAACAACATATTCATATATTCGGCAAGTCTGGCAGATTGGGTCGATTTAGCCAAAATTTTGAATGTTTACAACTCTCATGCCCCTCCCCCACTACTACCAAAGAGCACCCTCCCATAGAGGTCGTGTTCGTCAGTGTGTGTGTGCCTGATTTTCTGTGAACGCGCGCGTCTCTTCAGCATCAATCAACACCATGGACTCGGAGGTAGGCTGCCCTGGCTAATCTATCCATAGCAATAACCGAGGATTTGGAAGCTTGTTATTAGATTTACTCTCCGCCATCACGCTTCGTACAATCTTCAGGCGAACTTCAGGCGACAGGCGTGTGCATGTGATATTGTAACGTGCGTGTCTGCGCGAGGGAGAGAGGATCTGTGGCGTGTGCATGACCTGTGATTGACAGTCAGATCTCACACCCCCCTGCGCTGATTGGACCTGATGAAGCGGGAGCGGTGGATTTTTGCAAAACAAATAACACGCTCCGGGTGGAGTTAGAAGCTCGGGGTTTTTTTCTAAAACCACCATATTTATGTTGTTCTGTCGGATTATAGTGTCGATTACACTGAATATGATCGAAAAAGCTTTTCTGTTGTTCTAACTCATTGTGTTGTTAAACTCTGTAAGTTCACAAAAATTTACTCATTAACCTAACTAAAAGTCAATCTTTTTTTCAATGTAGTGTAGTGTGATTAAAATTAAATGTATTTTAACTGAATTTAAATGCAAATTAGTTTTGTTTACATTTGTTTAACTTTTGCTCGCAATTAATACAATTAAATGTGTGTTTAATTGACTTAGAACAACATAATGATATTGAAAGTATTATGTTCACAGATGTAAAGTAGCTACAACACATTACTATTAGGCTCCTCTCATATATTACATTTTATTTTCAAATATTATGTAGAAAGCTGACACTAGTTGAGTTTATAGAGAAAGGGCTGGTGATAAAAATGTCAACAATAAGTTGTACTGGATTATACTGTATAAGCAGATGTATAAGCAGATTCAACTGCATAATGCACACAGTATATATTATAGACAAAACACATTTAAAATACATTAACAAATTAATTTTGGACAACACACTTGAGTTGGAATTAACATCTATTAATTTCCATGTTTTCCATTAAAACTGTTATTTTATTTAGTATATATTAGTCAATACATCAAAATAAATTTCCTTTAATAACTTGTAACTTTAACTTTAATAAATTTAAAACACTATAAATCATAATTATTTCAAATGTATGTTTAAGTAAAACTTAGTAGACATTACAAAGTGCATTTTTTAAAACATGCACTTAAGTGTGTTTATAAATATTGTCATGAAAGTGTTCTTTCTTTAAGTAACATTTAATTAGACATTATTAAAAAGTGCATTTGTAAAAAGTGTACTTAAGTGTGTTTATAAAAATTATGATGAAAGTGTACTTTCTTTAAGTTAAGCTTAATTAGACATTATTACAAAGTGCATTTTTAAAAAGTGTTTTTAACTGTGTTAAGAAATTTTGTGATTAGGCTTGGGCGGTATTCATATTTTGATACCGTCAAACCTCCTCCCTATTTTACCGGGGTATACGGTATTACCGTGACTAATTAAAAATTATGACATAATGGGCTCAGACGGCGTCACCAAACTGTTGGCTTGTGCCTACACCGTTCAGAAACTGAATGCCAGATCGGGCAAAAAATAAATAAATAAAAAATCAAGCCCAACCCGTGCACGTTGTGTCTGAGTCCGGCCGACGGCATTAACTGCCATTAAGAGCCCGAGCCCACCATTATTCAACATAAAATCTGTGTGCGTGCAACAAGCAAGAAGTGCCTTTGTAATCCGGTGACGCGTGTCCATTGATTTTTATTAATAAAACTTTTCTGCAAAGATGGAAGTTGACGATCGCCATCTCTGTAGTGAACGCGCCTAGAGAAATGCACATCATTACACAATCAGAGAGTGGCCTTTTTCTTTTCGTTTTGAATTGTTTCGTTTAAAGAAATTGACGATCGGCATCTCGTAGTGAACGCTATAGAGAGAAATGCACATCATGGATTACAGAGAGTAGGCTAGTCTATTTATTTTCGTTTTGAATAGTTTCGTTTAATGAAATTGATGATCGCATCTCCGTATGAACGCGCCTAGAGAAAAATGCACATCATGGATTACTTAGCCTAATCAGTGAGTAGCCTATTTCTTTCGTTTTTAATTGTTTCGTTTAAAGAAATTTCAAGCTTTATTTATATATATTTGTAATGTCTGTGAGGCATAGCCTACACTGAGTTTCGGTTAATTTATGAGATTTAAATGCAAGTGACCGCGGCATGCCCATCATGTCATGATTATCCAGGCAATTGGTTGATGAAAAATGTATTAAAATTAAGATAAAATATATACAAAACGAAATTCGTTTTAAAGAGGCCTTTTACAAAACGAAATTTATTGAAGTGGTCAAATCGTCTGACTCCCGATGCATCCCATCTTATTTGTGCTGTTCACTTCTCATAATCAACAAAGATGGAAAAAATAACATTATAATATTTTAACAAATACGAAACTTAATGCGCTTATTTAATGAACTCGAGAACAAAATGCATCCTGGCAGCAGTGAGTGGGCGGTTGTTTCGGAGATGCAACATTAGGTTAGAGGTGTTTACATCTCTCGTATTTACCGCCTCTCCCTTCTCATTCGGTTGGAACCAGAAATATTGCCAAACTGCAACCACACATAAGCATTTTTTAGGCAATAAATAAATTATATATATTATAGGCTATATAATTGAAACTGATACCGGTGCTATTTTAAGATCCCGCGGTATCCGATATTACCGTAATACCGCCCAACCCTAATTGTGATGAAAGTGTTCTTACTTTAAATTAAACTTAATTAGATATTATTACAAAGTGCATTTGTAAAAAGTGTATTTAAGTGTGTTAAGAAATATTGTGATGAAAGTGTACTTACTTTAAATTAAACTTAATTAGACATTATTACAAAGTGCATTTTTAAAAATGTACTTAAGTGTGTTTATAAATATTGTGATGAAAGAGTACTTTAAGTTAAACTTAATTAGATATTATTACAAAGTGCATTTTTAAAAAGTGCACTTATGTGTGTTTATAAATATTATGATAAAAGTGTACTTTCTTTAAGTAAAACTTAATTAGACATTATTACAAAGTGCATTTTTAAAAAGTGTATTTAAGTGTGTTAAGAAATATTGTGATGGAAGTGTACTTACTTTAAATTAAACTTAATTAGATATTATTACAAAGTGCATTTGTAAAAATTGTACTTAAGTGTGTTTATAAATATTGTGATGAAAGTGTACTTTCTTTAAGTTAAGCTTAATTAGACATTATTACAAAGTGCATTTTTAAAAATACACTTAAGTGTGTTTATAAATATTGTGATGAAAGTGTACTTTACGTTAAACTTAATTAGATATTATTACAAAGTGCATTTGTAAAAAGTGCACTTAAGTGTGTTAATAAATATTGTCATTAAAGTGTATTCCCTTTAAGTACACATAAGTGGTCTTTAATTTTAATTTTATTATATTATCTGCAAGTGCACTTCTCAAAAAGTATACTTTGATTATTTTTAGCACACAAAAAGTGCGCTTTCAATACAATTAAGCACACTTCTTTTTCACAAGGGTCATATTGTAATTAAATGAAAAACGCTATCAGTTTCACTATTAGCTTACTCTAGCGATGCAATCGCAACAACATGGATAACGCTGTTTGGTCTTGCCTAACTTTATAATGACATATGTGCCATATGCTAGAGTTACACATCCAGCTGCCATTTCAGGGCTTGAGTTTCGGTGCGGGAATGTGGGGATTGCGCATAATTTAAACCATTCCCGCAAGGTTAGCTTTTATAGTGCGAGAAATTCCCGCACAAACATATTCTCTTCATCTCAGAACAAATGATTAAAAAATAAATTCACAGATGCGAGAAAAAAGATGTCAAACTGTTTTTATTTACTTTTAATTCCTCAATCAGCGCTGGACCGGTGTGGTGAACAGGGTCACACAGTGGCAGGGTTTCATATTATTTTGAAGTTTCCCCAGGCGCCGCCATTGGCTAGCAGACCATCACCTGCTGTTAGCATCCCATTGACTCCCATTCATTTTGGCGTCACTTTGACAGCGAATAACTTTACATCTGAGGCGTTTAAAGACTCCATTTATCCATTGTTTATTTCTTAAGAAACACGAAAATGTATAAAATGCTCCATTACCTTGTATCTTACGTTATGGCCCCGTAGATGCAGTTTTTGTAAAAATAGGCTAACGATTGCGTCATAACACGCGACTCTCTGTCGCACAGTAGAGAGATTACCGTATGGACAGGAGGAGAAGCTCGCGGGCAATCGGGGGACATGGAGGCAAAATGACAAAGTAATTAATCTGAATACTTAGCAAGAGTTGCTCCTGCTCCTAGCTCATGGACAGCTCCTACTCACACTCTCCGTCTCTGCGAGATTCGGAAGGGAATGATTCAGATTTCTCTCGGCACAGCTACTAGAAGACAGACGGGTTGCTCACGTCACATCTACGTCGTCAAGCTCAGTTTGAGTCTGCGCAGTACGCTCGACCATCAGGAAGTTAGTGCTTCTAATTGACTTCAACCGTCTCCGTTGAATCCAATGGGGTCGCTGTGTCCAGTTTATATACTGTCTATGATCACACCGGACCCGATTGTTCATCACACCGGTATTCTCTGTCTTCCGCTGAGCCCTGGCCGTAGACAGATCATATGTTTCATGCTGTCAATGCAGTGGTCTGCGTTGCGCTGATCTTATTCACACTATCGAGTGTAGGTGCAGCATTCTAACATTGAGTCATAATGAGCTGTTTGTGAAGAAATGATCCGCTTCCAAATTATGTCATTTTAATCATGAAATTGAAACTGATCAGCTTGCAGCGTAACAACATTGAATGCTCGGCCGAACAGCTGATCATAGCTATACAGGGCGCCTTATTATTTTTCATCTCCATAAATATATCTAGTAGTAAAGCTAATGCAAGGGCTAGAAATCAATTAATCTTTTGCTGATACTTCCTTGTCATCATGGAGAGCGCGGTTCACGGTTGCATAACCACGACAGACGCCACGGGAGAGCAAGCGCTTGTGGAAAGGAGAGAGCGGCGCGCTCGCGCTTTCCACTTGTTTTTACACATCTAGAGCGACGTTGTTGATTGTTTGAGCATGTGACTGCGCATTTCTCCTTGTTTTCTATTGTTATGCGCAGCATATTTCCCGTACGCACAAACACAGCCACAGACAATGAATTGTTTGTTCGGTTAGCAAAGAAGAGCATGATGTATTTTGTATAAAGTTTTGTTTTGTTATTAACTGTTTTGAGAACTGGAAATGCACAATTCATGCATACAAATCTGTAGATATTAATAGATGAAGATGATTAAATTAGACCGATGCATCAAAAGTTATTTTCCCTGTACAAAAGTTATAATTAATGTACAGATGAAGAAAGATTTCTGGTGAAGTGATTGCAAAAGTATTGTAATGTGTTCGGAAAGACAAAAAAAGGAGATTTTTGTTTAAAGCTTTAATGCAGAGCAGCAATAACATCAGGAACAGCAGCTCTTATATTTCCTCATACGCACGTCCTAAACTCTCATCATTAACCCTGTAAATGCTGGGAAAGAAAACAGTGAACTATTCACAAATTTTTTGTTGTTATCCTGTGTTGCAGGTTAAGGCAAAATGGCAGGTATTGTTCCCAGGCGCAAAACAAAAGGAGTTGATTTCTGTGGATCAAGCTCTCACTGCTATATAATCCGCTCTGATCTCGGCTGCTATATGAGGTCGAGTGATTTCAAACAAGGGTCAGACCTCAGTATTCATGCTCTGCACCTCTCCTGCCAAAACGGAGACCATTACCTTGCTGACGAAAACGGCCGGTTATACATCATTGAGGGTGATTCCTGCCGCAGAGTCACTGACCTGACAGAAGACACTGATTCTGCAGTCTTCACCCTTCATCCCAACTGTCGGGGCGGAGACCATTACCTGTCAGCCTTTGGCTGGTTTTACATCATCTTCCAGGAGAAGGGCACTTACAGAAGAACATCAGACCTGAGTAAAGACTCTGATTCTGAAGAATTTACCCTGCATCCCAATTGCAGAGATGGTCTCTATTACTGGGGCGATCTAGATCACTTCTACTTCCTCAAGCCAACCTCAGAGTGGGGAGTTGAATACTACAAAGGGACCGACCTCAACAATGATGAGTGCACTGATGTCTTATCCGTTCACCGCGATGTTCTGAACTTCCTGCCAGGCGGGCTGTCCATAACCAACGGCCCAGCATTCAGAAAGTGGGTGAACATTGAAACTGCACATAATGACAGTCCCACACCAGTGACATGGCAAAAGAAAATTACTAAAAGGGTTGGATACAATAAGGAGAAGATGTCCCAGATCACAAAACACTGGAAGATACAAACATCAGGCAAGATCACAGCTGGAGCACTCGCAGGGTTAATTGCAAATGCCGAGTTCATCTTATTGGGACTTTACAGAGGTTCAAGTGTGAAGACTGAACTGGAAAACTGGAAAGAAGAGACTGAGGTGGAAGAGCAACTACCACGTGAGCTGAAGCCGCACGAGCGTCTGTATGTGTGGCAGTACCAGCTGGGTCTCGGATCAGAACCGGTGTTGTTCTGCCAGGATTTGAAGATTACCGGTACGTCAAAATGTCCGCCTGAAATCCCGCTGACGCCTGTAAACACGCCTGTTCAACAGAGTCCTCGAGAAAATACCTCAACTCAGTCTGCTTAATTTATATACAGTATTTGCTGCAAGCATTGCTTTAAAAACAGGCAGAGAGGAGGCTGGTACTGTATAGCAGATATATATATATATATATATATATATACAGTTTTGTCTATTACAGTATGAAATACAATATTACTCATCAATTAAAATGAACAAAATGCAGACAGATCTGGAAAACCACATTATTCATCAAAAAAGTCTCTTATATTACTTGTCTTTATTAATGGTATAATTAACACATTAACAGACTATATACAAATAGTGAGTTCTTCATTCATTGTTACTGTAATTAACAAATCATTTTTTTAATTAGCTCATATGTAAAGACTTGATTTTTCATCCTTTAACAATTTTTTATTTTTTATTTTTAATTTTAAATGATTTTTTAATGTTCAACTAAACATTAAGTTGTTAATTCACCGTACATAAATGGTCATGTATAAAGTAAATTAATGCAAATTTAAGGCTTAATTACTATATATAGGAACACTTACTATTCATAGAATTAATGTATAATAATGGTACGATTACAACATAATCACCCTGTAGCCCAAGACTGGTTGCCCACTGAAGCTAAGCAGGGCTGAGCCTGGTTAGTACCTGGATGGGAGACCTCCTGGGAAAACCAGGTTGCTGCTGGAAGAGGTGTTAGTGAGGCCAGCAGGGGGCGCTCACCCTGTGGTCTGTGTGGGTCCTAATGCCCCAGTGTAGTGACGGGGACACTATACTGTCAAAGAGCACCGTCCTTCGGATGAGACGTTAAACCGAGGTCCTGACTCTCTGTGGTCATTAAAAATCCCAGGATGTCCTTCGAAAAAAAGTAGGGGTGTAACCCCGGCATCCTGGCCAAATGTGCCCCTTGGCCCTGTCCATCATGGCCTCCTAATCATCCCCATATACTGATTGGCTTCATCACTGTCTCCTCTCCACCAGTAAGCTGGTGTGTGGTGGGCGTTCTGGCGCAATATGGCTGCCGTCGCATCATCCAAGTGGAGCTGCACATTGGTGGTGGTTGAGGAGATTCCCCCATCTATGTAAAGCGCTTTGAGGTCTCAGAAAAAGCGCTATATAAATGTAACAAACAAACAAACATAGTTATGTGTCCTCTTTTACATATTTTAATCACATTTTAAATCCATTTTAATCAATGCCTTTGTTTTTCTTATTTCCTAAGTCAAGTCAAGTCAAGTCATCTTCATTTATATAGCGCTTTTAACAATGTAGATTGTCTCAAAGCAGCTTTACAGAGATAAACGTATAATTTAAGGTAAGATTGTTCTGGCTTTATAGCGGTTCTTTAATAAAGTTATTTTCCAGCTAAAGTTAGTTTTGATTGATTCGCTTCCGTCGCAACAATCATTTGTTATTAAACTAGATGTACCGCATGGCGGTACAAAATATGACCGCCACTCAGGCCTGCACTGGCTTTCCACAAAAATAAATGACGTGGAGCAATTTGGCTGTATTGCGTGTTTATGTATATACCTAAAAAAAGTAGTAGTATGTGCATGTCTGTCTGTGTGTGTATGTGTGTGTTTGTGTATGTGTGTGTCTGTGTGTGTGTGTGTCTGTGCGTGTATGTATGCGTGCGTACATGTGTGTGCGCGTGTGTGTGTGTTTGTGTGTGTGTGTCTGTTCATGTGGATTTGTATGTGTGTGTATGGTTGTGTGTCTGTGCGTGTGGATGTCAGTGTGTGTGTGTATGGGTGTGTGTCTGTGCGTGTGGATGTCAGTGTGTGTGCATGCTTGCGTTTGTTTGTATTCCTGCATGTGTGTGTGTGACAGTAAGGGTTGCCAACTTCAGAAAAGGAAAATGCGGGACAATCGTGGTTATTTATAGGAAAATGAGGGACACTCAAAATATTTGTACTGTATCACACAGTGTACGTCATTTCAGTGTCTGCAGTTAAGTTTGTGTTTAAAAGGTTATCAGACATAAACACATTTGTATTGCTTAACCTATTTATGTATTTAATTCTAAAAATAATTTTAATGTCATACATGAAAAAAGTCACATTACAAACAAACCATAGTTCAAAATAACAGCATTTATCTAAAATAGAAAGCTTTTTTAACATTATACACTAGGCTTACAGTTCAAAAGTTTGGGGTTAGTAAGATTATTTTTTGGGGAAAAAAATAAAGAAAGTAATTGCCTACTTTTATTCAGCAAGGATGCATGACATTAATCAAAAGTGACAGTTAAGGTAATGTTACAAAAGCTTTCTATGTACTTTCTAAAAGCTTTAAAACATTAATAATAATCAGAAATGTTTTTTGAGCATATTATTCCCTCAGGTAGATTACATGTTTTCTTGCGTAGCTGAATGTTAGACTCATGAACAATAATCACGTTGTTTGCATTCGCCAAAATTGATTAGCCGAAATCAAAACGTGGACAGTGAAAGGAAATTACCGTTAGCGTGAGACGAGTCAGGCTTGAAGCGGAAGCGACCAGACGGCAGAGGATGTTCGCAAATCAAACAATGATTTGTCTCAAAACAGTGATTAAAAAAAGCTGTGATTGGATGATGACAGGTGTCGGTGATCATTCTCAAGTGTCGTGGTCAGCACTGCTGCTGTTGCTGTTGTATCAGTCAGTGGTTTATCAGCTTGTCAAAAAACGGGACACGGGAGGTCACGCACGGGACAAATAAATTAGGCCCAAAATACGGGACGTCCCGCCTAATTCGGGACAGTTGGCAACCTTAGTGACAGTATCATCCTAAACCAGCAACCCTTCGCTCAACACCACCATCTACAGGCCAATGAGTGTACAGTCACTAAATGTGCACATAAATGAATTTATTTTATACCCCCCCATGGATGAAATTCTACGAAACTTAGCATACCCCCAGAGGATGTCAAGTTAATCATACACATGAAATATGGTGCAGTTCTGAACATCTCCACTGAAGATAGGGGCGATTAAAGCAGAATAATATTGCATTTTCATTTTTTATGGGAGGGGCGCAAATCACAAATGAGTGATTATGGGCTAGGTTGATGTGGGCCCTTAAGACCAACATACCATAACAATTTCTTCATCCTCGGTGCCACGGTTCAGGTAGTTATGTAGGAAAAACTGCATTTTTTGGGTATGGGGGGGCCCAGCGCGGGGGGGAGTGGCCCCCGGGGACCAAACGAAATTTTTCCGTAAAAGTCTAGTGAGGCTACATGCCCACCAAATTTCATGTTCCCCGGTGTTTCGGTGTCCCTGGTATCGTTGACGAAAAAAAAAAAAAAAAACTTTGACAATCCCTATATGACCGCTTTCGCAGCTACGCTAGCGGCGGTCATAATTAGGGGCCGCTAAGACGACACCATTCTCTCTACACAGACTTTAAACGCGATCCTGTGAGAAACACTGATGGCGTTCACATGCGCATTAAGAACTGGTTCTATAGTTATGTGCGTTTGAATATATGAGTGCAGGTTTTGTAATTCCCTACAAGCCAAGCCTAAACAAAGTACTTGTCTTTCCTTATAGTTTTGATTCAGAATTTTATTTTATTTTGTCACTTCGGGGTAGATGCGCGAAACGAATTTCCCCGACTATGCTTTATCTGTAGAGTGGTAGAGGGATCCTCCATAGGGAGAGACTAGTTGGCACTTCAGCACTGCGTTGTCATCGGTCCAGGTGAAGGTCCTTCGTCAGATCTGGATACGGCCTGGATCCGGCAGGCTGCGGGAAAACCTCGGGATAAACACAGACACTAAAATTAGCGTAGATGCCATTCTTCTCATGATGTAACGAGTACATCAGGATTTATGGGAAGTGTTCCCGGTTCCGGCTGACCTAATCTATGCAGCATAACATTAAATTATAGAAGTCTATAATGTATTATGTGAAAGCTAGGTCAAAGAGATGTGTTTTTAATCTGGATTTGAACTGACAGAGTGTGTCTGCTTCCTGGACAATGTTAGGAAGACTGTTCCAGAGTTTTGGTGCTAAATAGGAGAAGGATCTACCGCCAGCAGTCGATTTAGATATTCTAGGTATTATCAACTGGCCGGAATTTTGAGATGGCAATAGACGTGAAGGACTATAATGCGTTAAGAGCTCGCTCAAGTACTGCGGAGCTAAACCATTTAGTGCTTTGAAAGTGATCAGCAATATTTAAAAATTGATGCGATGTTTAATAGGCAGCCAGTGCAGTGTTGACTAGTGTTGTCATGATACCAAAATTATGACTTCGATACGATACCAGACCAAAATACCTCGATACCGATACTGAATCGATACCACGGCAAAAAAAATAAAACAGTAAAAGTAATTGGAAAATATGACAGAACTTACAAATAATTTTTTATAAATTAATTTTAAAAGCTAAAACTTCACATGACCAGCATGTTCCTGCCCTGCTTTGACCATTCCCTCCCCTTTATTAATAATAATAATAATAATAATAATAATAATAATAATAATAATAATAATAATTGCATGTCAGTGTGAACGTCCTTACCGAGATGTTTGCAACAATCACATTATTATCAATCATGCAAACATTTGCAGACCTTTCACAACTCTGAACAGGTTAGGATGACCAAAATCTCATTTCATGATACGAGTCATTTAATATTTTTTAAATGTAATTTTATAATTATAATATTGATATTTAATTTAATTGTATCTTTGTTATTAAAAATAAGCAAAAAAGCAAATCACAAACAATATGACAAATACTACAAGAGACAAATAAAATAAACAGTGCTTAATTTCTTTTTTGAAAGCTAAATAGACCTGTTCACTCTGTACATGCTACCCTTAGGAGATATCATTAGGAAACATGGAATTAGCTTTCACTGTTATGCTGACGATACTCAGCTCTATATTTCTTCAAAACCTAACGAAACTTATCAATTCACAAAATTAACGGAATGCATAGCGGATATAAAAAATTGGATGACTTGTAATTTCCTACTTCTAAATTCTGAAAAAACAGAGTTTCTAATTATTGGACAAAAAACTTCCTCACGTAATAACCTAGAATACTGTCTAACACTTGATGGCTGCTCTGTTAAGTCTTCGTCGTCGGTTAGGATCCTGGGTGTGCTCTTTGATACCAATCTTTCATTTGAAAGTCACGTGTCTAGTATCTGTAAAACTGCATTTTTCCATCTTAAAAATATATCTAAATTACGTCATATGCTCTCATTGACAAATGCGGAACAATTAGTTCATGCGTTCATGACCTCAAGGCTAGATTATTGTAATGCTCTACTGGGTGGTTGCCCTGCACGCTTAATAAACAAACTACAGCTGGTCCAAAACGCAGCAGCTCGAGTTCTTACCAGAACCAGGAAGTATGACCATATTAGCCCGGTTCTGTCAAAACTGCACTGGCTCCCTATTAAACATCGCATAAATTTTAAAATATTGCTGATTACTTACAAAGCACTGAATGGTTTAGCTCCGCAGTACTTGAGCGAGCTCTTAACGCATTATAGTCCGTCACGTCTATTACGATCTCAAAATTCCGGCCAGTTGATTATACCTAGAATATCAAAATCGACTGCTGGCGGTAGATCCTTTTCCTATTTAGCACCAAAACTCTGGAACAGTCTTCCTACCATTGTCCGGGAAGCAGACACACTCTGTCAGTTCAAAGCCAGATTAAAGACACATCTCTTTGACCTAGCTTTCACATAATACATTATAGACTTCTATAATTTAATGTTATGCTGCATAGATTAGGTCAGCCGGAACCGGGAACACTTCCCAAAAATCCTGATGTACTCGTTACATCACGAGAAGAATGGCATCTACGCTAATTTTAGTGTCTGTGTTTATCCCAAGGTTTTTCCTGCAGCCTGCCGGATCCAGGCCGTATCCAGATCTGACGAAGGACCTTCACCTGGACCGATGACAACGCAGTGCTGAAGTGCCAACTAGTCTCTCCCTATGGAGGATCCCACTACCACTCTACAGATAAGGCGTTGTCGGGAAAATTCGTCTTGCGGTCCTACCCCAAAGCAACAAATAAAATAAAATTCCTTATCAAAATTTATAAGGAAAGACAAGTATTTTGTTTAGGCTTGGCTTGTAGGGAATTCCAAACCTGCGTATATTCTAACGCACATAACTATAGAACCCATTCTAAATGCGCATGTGACCGCCATCAGCGTTTCTCACAGGTTCGCGTTTAAAGTCTGTGTAGAGAGAATGGTGTCGTCTTAGCGGCCCCTAATTTAATAACAAATGATCATTGCGACGGAACCAAATCAATTAAAACTAACTTTAGATGGAAATAACTTAACTCTGCTGTAAAGCCGAAACAATCTCTGTTACCTTAAATTATACGCTTATCTCTGTAAAGCTGCTTTGAGACAATCTACATTGTTAAAAGCGCTATATAAATGAAGATGACTTGACCTTCTGTAGCTGAAAAAATAAGGTCTTCACTCTATAAATGAACTATAGACTGATTCTTAATAAATAGATTAAATTTATTCAGTCAAGCATTGGGTGACTGTCTATTTTCTTTTGTTGTTGGATTAACATTAATCACACAGAATATTACGCTGCCGGTCCGGCCCTTTAAGACCTGCACGTATCCAATACACTGGAACATATATGAACAAACATATATTGGAACAGACGGAGAGTGTGAGTAGGAGCTGTCCATGAGCTGGAGCAGGAGACACTTTATAATTCTCTATGGGCTTCTCCCTTGACTTTATCGGACTTTATGCCTCCACGTCCCCCCGACTGACTGCGAGCGTCTCCTCCTGTCTATACGGTAATTTCCAGGGAGTCGCGTAAGTTATGATGCAATCAATTAATCCCCTGGGTCTGAGGCCGGCAGCGCGAGCACGTCCCACGCTTTATTTTCTCATGCATGCAAGTTTCTTTGTCAAGTGCTGCCCGTAGAACACACCGACTCGACTCCTCAGCGCAAAACTGAGTGTGTGTGCAAGTGTGCTTCCTTATATAGGCTCTTTTTTGGGGCGGGTGCACGATGAAGAGCTCGCATGGCAATGTCCATTGGCTCGTTTAGTTTACACTCAAAGGTGATTGGGCTCTCAGCCTAGACCAGAATTCATCAGTTCACGTCTGACGTAACAATCCCGTTCCCTCCTTCAGGGAACAGAGGTTACATTAGTAACCTAGACGTTCTTCATTCATTGTTACTGTAATTAACAAATGATTATTTTTGAGAAATAAATCTCATTTTCTCTTTTCACAGTTCCTGCTCTAATCATGGAGCCAGCAGATACTTTATGTGATTCGCTCTTCCACTGGCTGGAGAACCGAGAGAAATGTGCAGGATTGCTGGAGAAACTGGCACAAGAGCTGGAAGATCATCAGCGCAGCAACACCACTCAGGGGGTCGGAGCCACATCTGTGCGCTCAATATCTGTAGGAGAAGTGTTTATCTCTACCATCCATGGTCTGGCCAGGGATCCCCCTGTGAAAAAGGAAGGTGTCTACAGCAGTGCCTTTGATAAAGCTACTGAATTAATTAAGGAAGGTGAGAAAGCACGAGCATTCAGAAGCAACTGCGAGATCTGAAGAACAGGTGTGTTGAGCTGAACTGTGAGGTCACCACTCAACTTATGTCGGCTCTGGCCAGAAGTCACATGACCCCTGGTGGACTGGCTGCAGCCGAGGCCTCGAACTTTATTTACCAAGCTCTGGGACTCGATCATTTCCCTGAGATCACGAGAGGCCTGAAGGTGTCGGCCACAGAAATGATGAAGAACATTGGACGAATTGGCATTAAAGCTGCTAAAGCAGGATCAGAGGTATCAGCTTTCTGTTCTCAAGCATCACATTTTAAGAAACTTTTGATTTTGAAATTCTCTTGCTGTGACTATTCAAGAGAACAATATGAAATATTCACTGCATTGCCTTTATATGTTAGACAGTGATTTTGTGATTGTGACTTTCTTTCTATGTACAGGGTGCGACTGGTTTCGGCAGCTTTCAGTGCGACCCGCTTGTGAAGAGTGAAGAAATAGCAAACAGAAGTGGGATCACGGAGGCCAGCGAGTTCCTACGGGATTCAGCCAAGAAAATACTGGAAGGCCGACAAAAGCTAAAGGAACAGCTGGATCCAATGCAGTATGATATTTAATTTTCTACACATTTATAAAATTGTTTACTAAATTTATACTAATTTATCTGTCTTGGCCAAAGCCAATGTCAGTATGTATTTGTCTGAGATTGTACATTACTGCAATATTGAAAACGCAAACAATAATGAAGGTCTGAAGGAAACTGACTGACTGAATGACAACTTTTCTCATTACAGGGAAATCATCCAGAAATTGTTCATAACGAAGAGCCTCATCGAGGACTTGGGGGAATATTCTCTCAGCATGACTGAAAAGGTAGAGATAATAAGTGCGTATATCATGGAGACATGTAGAGACAACAGAGTTCTCTCCTGGCTTGAGGGAACACTTCATCAGATTCAATTTGTGAATCTTCTACGATTTTTCCTTTACGAGAGTCCCATTCTTAAGGATTTGAGTAAGCCTAGCGGAGATCACATACACATTGTGTTTGTGGCTCATGGCGGTATTGTCGACCGGTTTATGCCAGCAGGAAGACTGGTGCCCAGACCTTACATCAGAGACACCATTCTCTACTCTCCGTGGAACTGCGCTATTGACCCCAACACTGCATTTGCAATTGCTCAGGGGACCATTAAACCGAAAGACAGAGCGTTTTTCAATATTGCTGACTGTGAGCCGATCCCTTTGCCAGATCACTGGAACAGCATGCGAAGATCTCCCTACGACATCCCGATCCCAGAGATCCTTCTATCCCGCTGACCCCTGAAGATGGAGCATGGAGGATTTTTGACCAGTTAATGAAGACCAGAGGCTTGGAAATAAACAACCGTGTTATTTTTCCATATCTTGTCCCAAAACATTTGGTAAATGCATACGGAGAGATCCCCCTGTACATGTTCATATTTCTGACGGCATTTTTACTGCCGTATGGTAAAACAGCTACTCTGCACCTGGCGGCTTGTTTGAGCCTTAAACAAAGGCGAGTACAGTGGCGAAGACAGTACGCCTACACAAGTGCTCGAATGTATATGACTGTGAGAATAGATGAGCAGGACATGAACTCTGAGTTATACAGAGCCTTAAGTTCATTATTTGACACAACAAAACACGGGGCTGGAGAGCGACCCGGAGCAGTTTAATGCCTGAGACCAGCCCATTGGTTTCATGTCAAAAAGAACTTACTGTACTGTATATAAAAGAAGTGACAGTTCAGGTCTTTCTATCCCATAATATTCACCACTGATATGTTTCAACCGCAACGTAAAGATAAATAACAAATGACATAACTATTGTGCTATGCTGGTTCCAGCTGTAACATTATGGGGAAACATTATTTTGGTTTGCATTTAAACAAACATGAAATATTTCAGTAAAAAAAAAAACTTTGACTTTTCTATTTCCAAATCAATCAAATTCACGTTTATTTTTCATTTGCTTTCTGTATATACTTATGGGTTTAACCTGTATCCGGCATAATTACTAATCCACTATTAATAATCTGCACTATATAATTATATTAATCATTTTAATTATCATACGTTTTTTAATCCATTCATTTGTGTCTTAAGGCCTGTACACAAAAATAGTTCTCAATATTAAAGAATATGTAGTTCACACCACAACTATAATAACGATAGAGAAAAAATATCATTGGAATCACTTTCAGAACGATTTTATGCAGCTCATAAACGATAAAAACATTGGCAGCCAATCAGAATCCATCGTGCTGTGACGAGCTCGAGCATTTAAAGAGACAGACAAACTTATAATAAACAGAACGATATCGCCGCTGGTGTAGATGCTGATATAGTTATAGTTATTGTTCTTGGTGTGAACGGCCCTACACCCTTCCATGATAACAATTAAACATTAATAAACTTATTATAAATCATTTGCAAATGTTAGTTAATTCATAGTTTATTAATAGTATTATTAACACGTTAACAGACTATATACAAATAGTAGGTTCTTCAATCATTGTTACTATAATTAACAAATAAATTTTTTAATTAGCTCATATAGACTTAGATAATGGGTTTTCATCCTTTGTTAACGACTTGTATCTGATGTATTTTAAACCATATATTAAAGAGTTAGTATTCATCAAAACATTAAGAAGTTATTAATTAACGGTAAATAAACGTTCATGTATAAAGAGAATTGATGCAAATTTAAGGCTTGATTAGTGTCTATAGAAACACTTTTCATGGAATAATGAATAATAATAGGATTAAAACACATCATTATACACCTCTTTTTATTCTTTTAATTACATTTGAAATCAATTTTAATCAGTGTATTATTCTTAGTTTTTCTTATTTCTTATTCTTATTACATTATTTGTTGTAAACCCTTTTTATGTAAAGCATGTTGAATTACCATTGTGTATGAAGTGTGCTATATTAATAAACTTGTCTTGCCTTGACTTTTGTGTGACTGAATCTAAAGTGAGAAATATTTAGCCCTAATAAAACATTTATTAAGGATAAAACAACTAATTTATTTTTATTAAATGGCTTGACAGAAAGAAACATCACACAACCATTGGAATTTGTGTAAAATATAACAAACACACACACACACATACACACACACACACACACACACACACACACACACACACACAATTAATCACTCACACACTCACTTACTCAATCACTCTCACTCACACACACACACACCTCTCTCTCTCACACACACACACACACACACACACACACACACACACACACACACACACACACACACCTCTCTCTCTCTCACACACACACACACACACACACACACACACACACACACACACCTCTCTCTCTCTCACACACACACACACACACACACACACACACACACACACACACACACACCTCTCTCTCTCACACACACACACACACACACACACACACACACACACACACACACACACACACACACACACACAATTAATCACTCACACTCTCTCTCTCTCACACACACACACACACACACTCTCTCTTTCTCTCAAACACACTTAAACACTCTTCCAAATGGTAAAACTATGAAATCTAAGAGGTTATCACAGCAAACTCGGCTTTTTAATCCTTCATCTAATGATGATTTTGCTGTTTATTTTAAGGAGGCCTGTTTGATGTACAACCTTGATTCCTCCTTAAATAATTCAAATGTAGATGAACATCTTTCATTGTTTAATTCCATTTCAAATGATATTTTAAATTCTGTGGCTCCTGTGCGAGAAAAACGACTAAAATCTAAACCTGAACCCTGGTTAAACAGTACCACACAAGAACATAGACGAGTTTGTCGTAGAGCCGAACGGAAGTGGAAAAAAGATAAACTACAAGTATCTTTTGAAATGCTACGTGAATCATTAATTGGGTATCAAAAATCAGTTAAACTGGCAAAATCTCAGTATTTTTCAGATATCATTGCAAAAAATTGTCATAAACCTAAAACTCTTTTTACCATTTTAAACTCTGTTTTAAATCCAAATAGTGCTGTTTCGTTGAATGCCTCAGCTGCAGTATGTGAAGATTTTCTCAGGTTTTTCACAGATAAAATAGTTGACATAAGACAGCGTATAGTATCTTCAAATTATGACCTATCTGTCCCGCATCTCTGCACTCCAATCTGTAATGAATTCCAGACAATCTCTTTAAGCTCCTTTCAAGACATAATTAAGCATTTGAAACCCACTACATGCCCACTTGATATTGTTCCCACTCGGTTTTTTCTTGAGGTCTTTGATATTGTCGGACCAAGTATTTTAGCTATAATAAATAAGTCACTTCTTACAGCAACCGTTCCAAGATATTTTAAACATGCAATTGTTAAACCACTGCTTAAAAAACCTAATCTCGACCCGGCCGTCTTATCAAGTTATAGACCGATCTCAAATTTGGCTTTCATTTCTAAAGCCTTAGAAAAGGTTGTTTTAGTACAATTACAGAGCTTCTTAGAATCAAACAATATATTTGAAAAATTTCAATCTGGTTTCAGGAAGCATCATAGTACGGAGTCTGCACTTTTAAAAGTTTTAAATGATATTTTATTAACTGTAGACTCAGGGGACTCAATGATACTTCTACTTTTAGATTTAAGCGCTGCTTTCGATACCGTCGACCACAAAATTCTTATATCGCGCCTAGAAAAATATGTGGGTATTGAAGGTCACGCTCTGGACTGGTTCAAATCATATCTCGAAGATAGGACTTTTTCTGTTTGTCTTGATGGTTTTTCTTCATCCAGCTGCGCCCTGATGTTTGGAGTTCCTCAGGGCTCCATTTTGGCTCCTGTTTTGTTCTCATTATATATGCTTCCTTTGGGGTCTATTTTTACCAAGCACAAGCTGTCATTTCATTTTTATGCTGATGACACCCAAATTTATTTGCCCCTGAAGCACAACGACAAAACAGCTTTGAGATCCTTAGCTGCATGTCTGGCTGATATTAAGTCTTGGCTTTCTTCAAATTTTTTGCACCTTAATGAGAGCAAAACAGAGGTTATGGTTTTTGAGCCTTCAGGCACCTTTAATTATGATTTGGGAGACTTAGTTTGCTATGAAAGACCCTCTACAAAAAATTTGGGTGTCATTTTTGAATCCTCACTCAAATTTGACAAACAGATAAACTCTGTAGTTAGATCTTGTTTTTTCCAACTACGATTGTTATCTAAAACCAAGAGTTTTTTAACCTTTTCTGAGTTTGAGAGAGTGATCCATGCATTTGTGTCATCTCGGCTGGATTATTGTAATTCTCTCTATGTTGGAATTAGTCAATCTAATATAAATCGACTTCAGATGGTTCAGAACGCAGCTGCCAGACTTTTGACTGGTACTCGCAAGTTCGAACATATTACCCCTGTACTGCGCTCCTTGCACTGGTTGCCGGTCCACTACAGAATTGATTTTAAAATTTTACTTTTTGTTTTTAAAGCTTTGAATGGTTCAGCCCCTACTTATCTTTGCGACCTTGTGAACCCAAAAACCTCTGTTAGATCTCTGAGATCCTCTGAACAAAAATTACTGATGGTCCCTAGATCTAGATTAAAGCTGCGAGGTGACCGGGCTTTTTCTGTTGTTGGGCCAAAGTTGTGGAACAGTCTCCCGGTCTCCCTCAGATCAGTTTCATCAGAAGCTGAATTTAAATCTAAGCTAAAAACATACCTTTTTTCTCAGGCATATAACTGTTCCTAGACTTTTTAGACCATCTATCAGTGTTCTGATTTACTCATTCTCTCTTTTTTTTGCATTGCGGTCTTTATTATATTTATGTATGTATGTATGTATGTATGTATGTGTTATGCATGTTTTTGTGTATAGGTGTGTACTGTGTGTATATACGCATGTATGTATATTTGTGCATGTGTACATGTGTATGTGTATATATGCATATGTGTATATCACTTATTTTATACCTTTTTTAGTATGACATTGTACAGCACAGTGGTCAACTATTGTTGTTTTTACTGTGCTTTATAAACTTTGATTTGATTTGATTTTGATTTTTAAACTGTGGCTTTACTGATGATCACTGAACTGTTCATCTGTGCACCAGAAGCTGCTGGACCGTCCTCCAGCTGTTCTTCCACACTCTGGGGGCGGAGGGAGAGATGAGAATACCCGTTTATACTGAGATTTACACTTAGATTCTGTAGGCTACTCCACATAAAAATGTGAAATAAGCAGAATGTGTAGATTGTTTGATGTGTAAACACATAATATTAACATTACCTCTGTAGGCCTCTAAAATAGCCTATACAAAAAATAACACACATGTAAACCTCTTACATTTTATGAAGGCCCTTGGATCTTCGGGACTGGCTCTGAAGTCCCTCCAGGAATTCCCTCAGCTGTAAATGCTGCTGCACTGCTAGACACTGGATGCTATTTAGTTATTTAATATGTCACATGTAAAGTCAGGTAGCCTACACCCATGATGTGCTCAAGCCTTACTTGACTGAATTATGTTTTATATTTAATTTTCAGCTGCTGCCATGTTCTTCTAATACCTGCAGGATTGCTCCTACATGAACATTAAAATGAGGTTGAATAACACACTGTTCTTCCAGTTTCACCTCTGATATTATAACAGTTGGGTAAGTTACTTGTATTACTAACTACAAATGACATCTTCAACAGTGTAATTAGATTAATGTAATAATGACTATCTTTAGAAAGTATTGGTCTACTTATTACTAAATCAACCTCAACCACTTGAACAATACAAGGAGAGACAAGAAACTGCACTTTTAATGCTTTCAAATAAACAATATACAGTTGCATGAATTATTCTTGAATTGACCAAAGTGTGTAGAGGGAGAAGGTTACATTAAAAATATACCTTTTAAAAATGTATGTTAAATATACTGAATTTTTCTATAGTCTAATGCAATTGCATCAGATTTTACTTTAAATTACATAAGAATTAAGAGTTATCCCTTTAATTAAATCACAATATTTAGATTACTTGGTAATTAATTACACCCAACACTGTATAACAGTAATTCCTCTTTGTGTCTGGCGCTGTTGCCATGGTGACTCATAATATCTGCGCTCCATTGATAATGCCTTTTTATAGTTGTGGTGCACGCGCTTAACTCAGAGTCAGTCAACTCAGAGTTGATTGAACTAACTCATTTCAGCTGTTCTGAAACCGAAAACTCAGAGTTTCCCATCTCAGGGTAAGTCAACTCAGGGTTTGTTGAACCTCCTAATTGAAACGGGCCCCAGGTCTGCCGACACTCTCAGGGTTTTGTTTTTGTTTTTTAGATAAACTTCCAAGAATCTTTAGGACTTCATCTGGATTTTCCTAAATGTCAAACACCACAGTATATTCTTTATATCCACCGTTGCTGATTTGAACTTTTTTTTTTTACTCCGTTTATTCTCTTGTCTACTTTAACTCTTTATCGTGCTTCAAATTCTTATCTGTATTTCTGACTAGTTTATTTTTCCTACTTTGTTTCCTACTATAGACTTTTCTAATTGTTGTCTGAGTACAGTACTCTAGTTGTACCATTTTGCGAATCGTGAATGATTTTGTGTCTATGTGGCTCAGAGCAAAATCTACAACCTGTAGAATTAAATAACACCAGGCATGCGTTACTGTAAACTTTAGATGATATATTGTGGTATTTGAATAAATATGTAATTTTCTCTCTTCACAGACCCTGCTCTAATCATGGAGGCAGCAGATATGTTATGTGATGCGCTCTTCTACTGGCTGGAGAAGCGAAAGGAATGTGCAGGAAAGCTGGAGAAACTGGCGCAAGAGCTGGAAAATGTTCATCAGCGCAGCAACACCGGTCAGGTGGTCGGAGCTGCCGCAACTGTGGCCTCAATATCTGGAGCATTGATTGCTTTGACAAGAGATCAGACCACTGCAACAGAAAAGACCACCCCACTAGTGGCTGCTGCAGCAGTAGGTGCAGTAGGCTCTCTAGCCGGCTCTGCAGTCAGTGCCACTTCCACATGGGTAGAGAAATTAATCACCAACAGAACCTTTAAAAAAGCTACTGAATTAATTAAAGAAGATGAGAAGGTTGGCACAAAAATTCAGAATCTACTGCGAGATCTGAAGGTCAGGTGTGCAGAAACACTGAAGGACAGGTGTGCTGAAGCGCTGCTCGGGCCTCATGCTGATGAGCTGGACTGTGAGATACTCACTCTACTGATGTCGGCTCTGGCCAGAAGGAGTAATACTCCCGTACCCCTAGACTTGCTCAGAGGTTTCAACAGGGCCACGTTCTTTCGTCACATTGACTTTATTTGCCAAGCTCTGGGCGCAGTTAATTTTTTAGTGTTGGCCAAAGAAATGATGAAGAACATCAAACTCATTGGCACTAAAGCTGCTGAAGCAGGATCAGCGGTATCAGCTTTCTTTCCTCAAGCATCCCATTTAAAGAAACTTTTGATATTGAAATTCTCTTGCAGTGACTATTAAGAGTAGAAAATGAAATATTCACTGCATTGCTCTTATGTTAGACTGATTTTGTGATTGTGTCTTTTCTTCTAGGAACTGGTTGCGACTGGTTTCGGCATCTCTCTGTACGACCTGATTGTGAAGAGTGAAGAACTAGTAAAGGACAATCGGGTCACGGATGCCAGCGAGTTCCTATGGGATTCAGCCAGGCAAATACTGGAAGACCAACAAGAGCTAAAGGGACAGCTGGATGCAATGCAATGTAACGTCTCGCTGGTTATTAAACAGTCCAAGCTTCCGAGGTACTGATGTCCATTTTTTGTTTATTGAAGAGACCCCCCGTGAAAACTAGACACAAAAGGAAAACAAACCATAATTTTACACACAACACCACTACGGACACAAAACCAAACATAATATACAAAACATTAACACTTTTACCGTATTCGCCTGGTAAGCAGCAGTAGATTAAGTCAGGAGCACTAACGTGTGTCTGAATTCACCTCTCATCATTCAGCTGACGCTAACACGTCCAGGTGGAATAAATCAGCACGGGTCACATGACACTCAACTTAAATAAGCTAAATAATAATAATACAGTACAAATGGCAAACCAAATTATGAAATTATCACAATACACAGAGATACACATTTAAACTATAAAGTCAAAAAAAAAAAAACATTAACCACCGAAATCACCAAGATGTCATAACCCACAGCTGACCTTCCAGCGTCAGCTACAAGTATGATATATATATATATATATATTTTTTGTTGTTGTTTGTATTTGTCTGAGATTGTACAGTACTGCAATAATGAAGGTCTGAGGTAACTGACTGACTGACAGTACAACTTTTCTCATTACAGAGAAATCATCCAAAAATTCTTGCAAATGAAGAGGATCATCGAGAACTTGGGGGAATATTCTCTCATCATGAATGAAAATGAACATAGTATAATGGATTATATCATAGGAACATGTACAGACGACACAGTTCTCTCCTGGCTTGAGGGATTAACTCATCAGATTGAATTTGTGAATCTTGTACGATTTTTCCAGGAGAGGTTTACCGATAGTGAGGATTTGACAAAGCCTGACGGAGGTCACATAGACATTGTGTTTGTGGCTCATGGCAGAATAGTCGACCAGTTTATGCCAGCAGGAGAACTGGTGCCCAGACCTAACATCAGAGACACCATTCTCTACTCTCCGTGGAACTGCAGAATTAACGGCGATGCTGCATGTGCAATTGCTCAGGGTTTCATTGAAGTGACAGACAGAGAGTTTTACAACGAAAGAAGTATGGCTTACTGTCGGCCGATTCCTTTGCCAGATCACTGGAACAGAATGCGAAGATCTCTCCACGACATCCCAGTGATCCATCTAGCCCCTGTGACCCCTGAAGAAGGAGCATGGATCCTTTTTCACCAGTTTTGGATGAATAGAGTGGAACTAGAAGACCGTGTTATTATTCCATATCTTCTCCCAAAATGTTTGGTAAAAGCATTCGGAGAGATCCCCCTGTACATGCTCATATTTGCGACATCATTTTTACTCATGATCTATGGTAAAACAGCTACTGTGCACCTGGCGGCTGGTTTGGGCCGAGGCAGAGGAACTCCATCAAGTTCAGAAGAGAGGGAAAGACAAGAGAGGGAAAGACAAGAGAGGGAAAGACAAGAGAGGGAAAGACAAGAGAGGGAAAGACAAGAGTGGTTAAGAAAAAAGGGGCGAACACAGTATGCCTACACAAGAGATGGAACCTGGATGTCTGTGAAGATGGATAACAGGAACCCGGACCCTGAGTTATACAGAGCCTTAAGATCATTGTTTAACACAAACCTCTAGATAAATCAGCTGAACGGCCTCTGGGTCAGTCCTGATATGTAGTAAACACAGGGCTGGAGAGCGACCCGTGTGTCTATATATATCTATATATCTAAAATATATAGTTCTAAAAAATCATTCTCGGTATTAAAGAATATGAGAGTTCACACCACAACTATAGCGATAACGCTATAGAGAAACAATATCATTGGAATCACTTTCAGAAAGATTTTATCATCTGATGAACGATAAAAACATTGGCAGCCAATCAGAATCCATCGTGCTGTGACGAGCTCGAGCATTTAAAGAGACAGACAAGCTTATAATAAACAGAACGATATCGCCCGCTGGTGTAGATGCTGATATAGTTATAGTTATTGTTCTTGGTGTGAGCGGACCCTTCCACCCTTCCATGATAACACTTATACAATAACAAACTAATTATAAATCATTTGCAAACTATTAGTTTATTCATAGATTTTTGATAGTATCGCTAACGCATAAACAGACTATACACAAATAGTGAGTTCTTCATTCACTGTTACTATAATAAACAATTTTTTATTAGCTCATGTAAAGACATAGATAATGTTTTCTTTTTTTTTTTTTTTTTTTTTTTTTTTTGAAACATTGGGAGTGATACAATAGCCAGATTTACATTTACCACATGGTCACAGTTCCAGTCTGTGATCAAGACCACAGTTCTCCATTCCCAACATTCCGATTTTTGTAAATATAGCGAACACATTAGAACACAAAACAAAGGGTGCATTACTAAGTGACAAATCTCTAATACGTATAGAAGTGAAATACAACAAACACAATTATGAAAAAAAAGAAAAAAAAAAAGTACAATAGAAGTAACCCTTGATTACCAATATCTTGAAAACAATCAAGACAACATTCCTGCATGTAGTGTTTGATTAACATAGGATACCCATTTTGACCATAAAATTACAAATTTATTCAAGTGAAAATGTTAGTCTTTCCATCTGGTAGATTTCATTAACACATTCTATCCATCTTTCCAGAGTAGGGGGATCAGGGAGGAGCCAGTGTCTGGTTACAGTTTTCTTACATGCAATAATTAAAATTCTGAACAGATATTTTGCATAATCCGGTAAAAAGTCTGTGTTACCCAAAATAAAATTGTTAAACTTGAAGGGTATTTTCATGTTAAGAATATTTTCCATATCTTTGTGTATCTCTTTCCAATATTGTTTTATTACTGGACAATCCCAGAATATATGCCAGTGGTTGGCATCTTCACTTCCACACTGCCTCCAGCACTTAGTCTCCTCCTCGGAACCAGACATTTTTTGTTTTGGAGTAATGAAAAACCTGATCAAGCATTTCCAACCAAATTCCTTCCATGAATATGAGTTTGTACATTTCCACTGTGATATGCAGCAACCATTCCACTCCTCATCAGTTATTTTCATGTTACTTTCCCTTTCCCATTTTGTTTTCATATAATGTTGAATTTGTTTGTTTATTCATAAATCCCTTATACAGCCGTGAAACAATACTTTTTTAAACTTTTGCCTGGAATGCCATCAATATTTCCTGAAGCACTGTTTCCTGCACATCCGGGGATCTAATAACTTCTTGATTGAGATAATGGCGTATCTGTAGATATCTGCAAGGGCGTAGGTTTGATTTTGAAATTGGTGGGGACGGGGACATCCCCTGAAGCTGAGCTGCATCTGTCATTAAAGGGACAGTTCACTTTTAAATGAAAATTCTGTCATCATTTACTCTTCCTCAAGTTGTTTCAAACCTGTATGCATTTCTTTCTTCTTCTGAACACAAAAGAAGATATTTTGAAGAATGTCGATAACCAGACAGTTGATGGACCCCACTGACTTCCATAGTAGAACCTCAATACTGGTTACCGACATTCTTCAAAATATCTTCTTTTGTGTTCAGAAGAAGAAAGAAATGCATACAGGTTTGAAACAACTTGAGGGAGACTAAATGATGACAGAATTTTCATTTAAAAGTGAACTTACAGAAATTAACTGTTGGCATATTTGTTTCACATCAATAATGTCCAGTTTGTCCTGCTGGACATGACACACAGCAATACTGTTAAGTGTCACTTGTGCCATTGTTCTGAGCCGTGTTTTAGTGTCCTAAGAGCACTGACACTTCTTTCAGCCTCAGCTGATGAGACTGGGATGACAAGGGTTTCAACTTCATCAAACATTCCTATCATTTCAACAACACTGTAAAAAATTTGCTGTAGTTTTGCAGCTGTTTGCCAGTAACTTACTGTAGATTTGAATTTATGTTATTTACTGGCAACAGTTTGTTCAAAGTTAAATGAACATTAAACATTAACAAGTCTTTGTCTTTAAAGAATAAAATTATAAAATAACAATCTAATGCAAAGCATTCTGGGAACCAGAAATCTTCATCAACCTTTTTCTGTTTTTTTTCCTTCAGATTTTGGTTCCCAGAATGCTTTGCGTGACGATGTTATTTTAGTTTTATTCTGTAAAGATAAAGACTTGTTAATGTTTAATGTTCATTTAATTTTGAACAAATTGTTGCCAGTAAATAACATCAATTTAAATCTACAGTAAGTTACTGGCAAGTAGCTGCCAGTAATACTGTAATTTCTACAGATTTTTCTAACAGTGAAGACCAAGCAATGTTGTGTTTTTATGTTTTATGGGGACTTTTTACAGACATAATGATTGTATACTGTACAAATGGTATATTATATCCCCCTACAAACTGCCTATCACAGAAAACTTTCTGCATTTTTACATTTTCAGCTGTTTTCCAAAAATAAATAAATCAAATCAAATCAAATCAAGTATATTTGTATAGCGCTTTTTACAATACAGATTGTATCAAAGCAGCTTCACAGTATAATAAAATAATACAACAAAGTTTGTTTCTAGTGGAATTTATTGATTGATAGAATAAAATTAAATATCCCCAAAATATCCCCAACTGAGCAAGCCAAAGGCAACAGTGGCAAGGAACCGAAAAACTCCATCAAGTGACCTAATGGTGTCCTAAAACTCATCAGGTGACCTAATGGAGAAAAAAAAAAACTTGGGAGAACCCAGGCTCAGTCGGGGGCCAGTTCTCCTCTGGCATTTATGAACTAGAGGCCGGATTGTAGTTTGAAATTGTGAGATTAACAATATTATATGAATGCTTGGCTGAAAAGATGCGTCTTTAATCTAGTTTTAAACTGGGAGAGTGAGTCCGAGCAACGAACAGTATCCGGAAGACTATTCCAGAGTTTTGGAGCCAAATGTGAAAATGCTCTCCCTCCTTTGGTGGATCTGGATATCCTAGGTATGACCAAAAGCCTCGAATTTATTGATCTTAAAGAGCGCGATGGATTATAGGGTGATAGAAGATCCGTTAAATAGACTGGAGCTAAGCCGTTTAGGGCTTTATAAGTCAGTAGCAATACCTTATAATTAATACGGAACTTTATAGGTAACCAATGTAGTGATGATAAAATCGGTGTTATATGATCATATTTTCTTGATGTAGTAAGAACTCTAGCGGCTGCATTTTGGACTAACTGTAGCTTGTTTATTGAAGATGCAGGACAACCGGCTAATAAAGCATTACAGTAATCTAGTCTCGAGGTCATGAATGCATGAACTAACTTTTCTGCATCAGAAACTGATAGCATGTTACGTAGCTTAGCAATGTTTCTAAGGTGGAAAAAGGCTGTTTTTGTAACATACGAAATATGATTTTCAAAAGACAGGTTACCGTCGAGTATAACACCCAGGTCTTTTACTGTAGAGGATAAAGTAACAGGACATCCTACGATGTCAAAGTTGTATTGTGAGAGGTTCTGTGGGCGGTTTTTTGAACCGATAAGTATTACCTCTGTCTTGTCTGGATTTAATAAAAGAAAATTACGCGTCATCCAATCTTTTATATCTTTAACACACTCTGTCAATTTGGATAATTTAGCGTTTTCATCCGGCCGTGATGAAATATAGATTTGAGTGTCATCAGCATAACAATGGAAACTAATTCCATGTTTCCTTATAATATTTCCAAGTGGCATCATATATATTGAGAATAATAGAGGGCCTAACACAGATCCCTGCGGCACTCCATAGTTTACTGGAGTTATGATCGATTTTTCTCCATTTAAATAGACAAAATGGTAGCGGTCAGATAAGTATGATCTAAACCAGCTTAATGCTTGTCCTTGAACACCAGTATAATTTTGTAGTCGATCTAAGAGTATTGTATGATCTATAAAAAAATAAAATAAATCCCCACAAGGACAAGTATTTCGGATATTGCCATCTTTGTGGTGACATTTTGTCCCTATAATGTAGTGTTACACACACACACACTTAAGCATACACAATCTCTCTCTCTCTCTCTCTCTCTCTCTCTCTCTCGATTGTCAAACTAACGATACGCTCCCCCAGACAGTGACATTTCATTTTATAGAAAACTATTTGATTTAATGGCATAATCAACTGGTATACTTATTTGTGGAGGGGATTGGAATATTCGACTTAATTTTAGGCTTGATTCCTCAAGACAGATTCCCCAAACGTCTTTGCAGAAGAAAATTAAGATCCTCATGTCAGAATATGGTATTGTGGACATTTGGAGGGATTTACATCCAACAAACTGAGATTATACCCACTTATCCATGCCCATACAGTATACTCTAGAATTGATTATTTTTTCATTTTTAAAAGGGATTGTCATAAGGTATGTAACTGCGAGATTGGAAACATTGATCTTTCTGACCATGCTCCTCTATTGCTAAACGTAGAAATAAATGATGATTTCAAAAACATACAGTGGAGGTTGAATACAAGTGTACTTACGATCTACAATTTTCCAAATTAATCAAATCCGACATAAAAACGTTCCTAAAAGAAAACCTTAATGGTGAGGTGAGCCCAGAAATCGTCTGGGACACATTGAAAGCGGTTATGAGGGGTCAAATCATATAATTTTGTGTCCAGAAAAAAAGAGCTAGGCAAGTTAGATTATTAGAGTTAAATAGGGAATTAAAAGAGCGAAAACATAAGAGAGAATTAAAACCGGAGCTCAATACTAAAACGAAAATATTGAGAAATAATATTAATGCACTATATTTACAAGAAATACGAAAGAAGATGATTTATACCAAACAAAAATACTATGAATCTGGGGCTAAGTTTGCTAAACTCTTAGCGAGCAAATTACAAAAACAACAAACAGACAACACAATATGTAAAATAAGAGACCCAAATTCTAAGAGATGCGTTTATAAACAAAATGAAATTAAACAGACCTTTCAGAGTTACTATAAACAGTTATACACACAACCAAAGTTAAAAGATGAAAAACAAATCAAGGGTTTCCTTGAACAACTTAAT
Organism: Scardinius erythrophthalmus; assembly: GCF_964197995.2. Classification (NCBI taxonomy): domain Eukaryota; kingdom Metazoa; phylum Chordata; class Actinopteri; order Cypriniformes; family Leuciscidae; genus Scardinius; species Scardinius erythrophthalmus. Next base: position 1,719,364 of record NC_138233.1, read on the forward strand.
TTACCTGTTTTGTCGGATGATCAAAATCAAAGGTGGCTAATATTACAGAAAGGGAACTATCCTATGCCATATCAAGGCTTAAAACAAACAAATCTCCGGGTCCAGACGGATTTACGTCCGAATGGTATAAAAAATTTAAAATGGAGCTATCGCCATTCCTCCTTCAAATATTTAATCAGGCTCTAAAAGAGGGTAAGATGCCACCATCATGGAAACAGGCCACAATATCTGTAATTTACAAAGAAGGAAAGGACCGGCTTAATTGTAGTTCCTACAGACCTATTTCTGTTCTTAATATTGATTACAAGCTTTTCACAACAATTCTTTCGAAGAGAATTGAAGAGATACTTCCACAACTCATTTCTACTGATCAGACAGGATTTATCCCGCAAAGACAAACTCATGATAATATAAGACGTACATTTACACATACTAAACCATATTAAAAAACACCAAACACAAGCTGCAGTGATCAGCCTTGACGCTGAAAAAGCTTTTGACTCTGTAAGCTGGGATTTTCTGTTTGGAGTACTGGAGAGATTTGGTTTTCACTCAGATTTTGTTAAAGTGATCAGGGCACTATACACAAAACCAACTGCACAGATAAAAATAAATGGTCATTTATCAAATACTATTGAACTAGAACGCGGGACAAGACAAGGGTGCGGGCTCTCACCTTTACTCTTCGCCCTTTATATAGAACCGCTCGCTCAATTAATAAGGCAAATAAACAGTATAAAAGGTATAAATATTTCTGGTGATGTACACAAGCTGGCGCTATACGCCGATGATGTGTTATTGTACATAAGTGAACCAAACACATCACTTCCCAACAGTAACGTGCGGTGAAATCTTGTCATGGGTAGGCTGTGACCTATCAATGTGGCATATGTTCATATATTCATTCAGTTAATGTAGCAACCCAAGTTCATATCAGGCATCATCACATCACTGCCTGCATACAGCAAAGTCATATGTGAGGCTAATGCACAATCAAATCTAATAATCAAATTAATGGACACATCTATCTTATGATAGATATACAACAAACACATTTTTTGTGCGGGACACAGTAAGAGAGGGAGGCGGCGCGGTGTCAGCGAACCGACAAGCAGCCTAGTCACTATTGTGTAGTTTGTATTAATGCCATGGTTCAAAAAATAATGTAAAGGTTAAATAATAATTCACTTAGACTTTATAAGAAGCAATTGCGACTTTATTTCACACAATTCTGACTTTATATCTTGCAATTCTGACTTTATAACATGCAATTGCGACTTTATTTCACGCAATTCTGACTTAACACGCAATTGCGACTTTATTTCACGCAATTCTGAGAAATAATGACAGAATTGCGAGATTAAAAAGTCGCAATTATCTTTTTTATTCTGTGGCGGAAACAAGCTTCCATACCTCCTGGCCTCTTCCTCCCATCCATCCTCCCTGATGCGTAGCTACCGGGCCGGCCCAGCTATCGGTAGGCGCCGGCGGTGCCGCGGTAGTTACCTGAGAAAACGTTTTGGAAAAGACGGGCTATGGACCCAACCAACTCTATAGGAGGGGAGGGGAGAACTCCCTCACATGGTACAACCCATGCAGAGGCTGCGCGCTGCGGTGTCAGAATGCGGAACGTGTGTAGCCTAATGTAACTAACGTGACAAATGTGAAAAAACAAAAATCCTCGACCGGCCCAAAAGTGAAGCGGCCCACCGGGAATTCTCCCGATTACCCACCCCGGGCCTGTTGACAGCCAACGCTAGGTGCCGCTAAATCGGGAAGCGCGGATTGAGTGAGAGCGAGTGGATCACGTGACATGAAGCAAGCTCGGTCTCTGCCTCAATGTTGATCATTCAAGACAGCATGAGAACTGACTGCGCATGCGCAAACCTACGTAAACTACGTTCTATGGACCAAAGAGGCACTGCTAACCTCTGCCTCAATGGCCATGGCCTTGAATTTCCTGCATGAAGCAATGGTTTTAGGAGCAAACAATGGCAAAATGAGTATATTATATGTGTATTCCTGAAAATTTTTGTTACAAAAATTAATATTTGGAATAAAATAAATGCAATTTTGTGGTGAATTAATAAAGTTCTTGGAATTAATAAATGTAATGTCAACATTTCCTTTGGTGAGGCACTGCCTACCCTGCCTACCCTGACCGCACGTCCCTGCTTCCCAAAGTATTTCAGACTCTAAGTAGCTTTGGTGATTACGCTGGGTATAAACTAAATGTAAACAAAACACAGATATTAACATTTAATTATAATCCTCCAAAAACAATAAGCGATGAATTAAATCTTAAATGGATCGGACCATATTAAAATACCTAGGTATCTTAATCCCCAAAGATATAACTATTACAGCTAAGTGTAACTATGATGATCTTTTGAGTAAAATAAAACTTGATATAAAGAGATGGACCATCATCCCCTTTATGAGTCTAATACAAAGAATCGAATCTGTAAAAATGAACCTATTACCAAGATTTCTATTTTTGTTCCAAGTCCTCCCAGCAGAAATTTCAAAAAAGCAATTCTTAGAGTGGGACAAAATGATTTCTAGATTTATATGGTTAGGGAAAAAACCGAGGATCAGATTTAAAACACTGCAGCTCTCTAAAGAAAATGGGGGTATGGCTGTACCACATCTTAGAAATTATTTATACTCTGCACAAATTAAACCCCTGATGAATCTATGTAATACAAACTACCGTGCTAGGTGGAAAGACATAATAATAATAATAATAATAATAGATTTTATTTATAACGCACTTTTCATTCCAAAGAATCTCAAAGTGATTCAGAACAGTACAGAAAGCTCGGTCCTACATTGAAGTACTTCTCATGTCAGAACCACCTTTAATGGCAATACTGGGAAATAAAGACTTAGAAAGGACTCTAGGTAAGATTGAAAACCCTTGGTTAAAATCACAATTAAAAATCTGGACGGAGGCTAAACATCAATATAAATTGCACGATAATTTGAAGATAATAAGATGGTGTGCCTACGACCCTGATTTTAAGCCCAATCAAACAGATGTTGGATTCCAGAACTGGATATCTAAGGGTATAACAACACATTTCTCATTAATAGATAAAGGTAAAGTGAAAGATTTCCAAACACTTAAAACCAGTCATAATCTGGAGAAACAGGACTTTTACAGATATCCAGGGGCGTAGAATTTAGTAGGGACACTAGGGACGTGTCCCTAGCAATATCCAGTGACACTGATATGTCCCTATCAATAATTTCGATCAAAACTTAAAATATATTTATATATAACCACTGTTGTCCGGTTGTGTCTTGTGGTTTTTATGTATTAGGCTTATTTTATTTAATCAGGAAACATCTTATTTAGATTAAAATCTCTTACAAGAGCGTTCTGAGAAAAATGCGCAATTCGTGGTACACAAACGGTTAATATATATCTGAGTCCCGCCTGCTTAACACACATCGCTAAACTGATTGGCTTTATTTTTTCTATCTAACTTGCTCTTGTGTAAAGCGGCAATGCTCCTCCGAAGGAAACCTAGATGCAGCTAGGGAGAAATCAACAGTTCTGTGCACAAAAATGCAGGACAAATCAGTTTTTGCTACTGTATTACAATCGCGGGATAAGTGGCGATCAACAGTGTCATTTGGACTCTATCTATCCTACCAGTTATCAGTGAAAATCTCCCTTCTTTGTCTGTAGTGAAGTGAAGTGAAGTGAAGTACTTTATTGTCATTGTATAAAACAATGAAATTACATTTGCGACATCCCCACAGCGCATTTAAAAGGAAAAAGTAAATTTTCATTTAAAAATAAAAAAACAACACAAGTAGTTAACAATGCAATTGATAAATAAATGCATGATAAAATAGAATAGTTTATAAATATATTAGTAATCTTAACAATAATAAATACAATATAAAAGCTAAGAAACTGTCTCATAATAAACATTTCAAATGTATTCATGATATTTGTTAATTGGCATGTCCATAATAAATACAATGGTACTAATACTAATATTATTGCATACCTATATAGCAGCAAGAATTGTTATTGCACTCAGAAATGTCATATCAACAGTTGCTAAATATTGTCCAACATGGAAGTATCACAGTTCAGCAATATTATTGCTGTCGGAAAAAAACTGTTTTTTAATCTGTTTGTACGGAGGCGGGTTGACCGAAAACGCCCGCCCGATGGAAGAAGCTGGAACAGGCTATGACAAGGGTGTGTGATGTCCTTAATAATGGTGTTAGCCCTTCTCAAACAGCGAGTGTTGTGAAGGTGATCCAGTGATGGCAGATCAATGCCTACAATCTTCTGTGCTGTTTTAACAACCTGCTGCAGGGTTTTTTTGTCAGCTTTAGTACAGCTGCTATACCAGGCTGTCATACAATTTGTTAGTATGCTCTCTATAGTACATCTATAGAAATTGACCAACAGCTTCTGCGGAAGGTTAGCTCTCCTTAGCCTCCTCAGAAAAAAGAGGCGTTGTTGGGCTTTCCTTGTTATGCCTGCAGTGTTCTCACCCCATGTGAAATCCTCAGTGATGGTAACTCCTAGAAACTTGTGGCTAGGGACCCTCTCCACAACATCATCTTTGATGGTTATTGGGTTGTGGATGATTTTTTTGGTGGCCCTAAAATCCTAAAATAATTTCTTTAGTCTTTTTGATGTTCAGTACTAAGTTGTCACACCATGCTTCCAGATTCCGAATCTCGTCCCTGTAGGCATCTTCGTTGTTATTTGATATAAATCCAATAACAGTTGTATCATCTGCGAATTTGACCAGAACGTTCGACTCATGGGTTTACAATCGTGGGTGAAAAGTACATAGAGGAGGGGGCTTAACACACATCCTTGTGGCACACCAGTACTCACGGTTAGAGTAGATGATGTATACTTATCCAACCGCACTGACTGGGGGCGATTGGTAAGGAAGTTCAATAACCAGCGACATATAGAGGGAGTTAGTCCTAATGCATGTAGTTTGTTGGTCAGCTGGCTCGGTACAACAGTGTTAAAAGCCGAGCTATAGTCGACGAAAAGCATCCTGATGTATGTGTTGGGCTTTTCCAGATGTGTCAGGGCAGTATGCAAAGCTACGCAGATAGCATCCTCTGTCGATCTATTTGCCCGATAGGCAAACTGATATTGGTCTAGGTCAGCTGGTACTGAGTCTTTAATGTGTGTGATTACTAAGAGTGAGAGCAATCGGTCGATAATCATTGGTGCATGTTATCATAGTTCTTTTTGGAACAGGCACAATAGTTGTAGATTTCAAACACGTGGGGACCACACACAAGGAGAGGGAGAGGTTGAAAATGTTTGTAAACACCTCTGCCAATTGGTCAGCGCAGGCTTGTAGCACACGTCCATGCACACCATCTGGGCCGGCTGCTTTCCTTGTGTTGATGTTTTTTAGTGCCCGCCGTACTTCAACAGTATTTAGAACCAGGTGCTGTGAGTCTTCTGGCAGGTAAACAGGCAGTTCATTATTTTGGTTATCAAACCGAGCAAAGAAACTATTTAGTTCTTCTGCTAGGTTAGCATTATTGTTGAATGACATCTGTTGTGTGTCATTTTTCTTTTTATAGTTTGTAATTGATCGAATGCCTTGCCACATTCTCCGTGGATTAGAATTATTACTAAAATCCTCTTCAATCCTCTGTTTGTATTTTAATTTTGCAGACCTGATGCCTCTCTTGAGATTAGCTCTAGCAACTCTGTAAGCAGAGATATCTCCTGATTTGAAAGCTATATCCCTTGCTCTGAGCAACTGTTTTACTACATTGTCCATCCATGGTTTCTCGTTTGGGTATACTCTAATCTTTTTATTTACCGTGACGTTATCTACGCAATAACTAATATATGATAGTACAGATGAAGTAAATGTCTCTAAATCGGACTGATGGGAAAATATGTTCCACTCTGTATTTTCAAAACAGTCCTGGAGTTGGTTCATGGCAACTGCAGGCCAAGTTTTAATAATCCTGCTAGTTGGTTTAGCACTGTTGACAAGTGCTTTGTATGCAGGTAAGAGATACAAGGAGATATGGTCTGATTGTCCGAGGTGGGGTCGTTGTATGACCTTATAAGCATCCTTTATGTTTGTGTAAACATGATCTAGGATTTTTTCACCTCTAGTTTTGCATTTTACATGTTGGTAAAAACTGGGCAGTACAGTCTTAAGATGTGCTTGATTAAAATCCCCAGCGATAATAAACACTCCATCGGGGTGATTATTCTGTTGTTTACTGATGATGTCATATAGCTGCTCCAATGCTAACTTAACATTAGCTTGAGGTGGTATATATACAGCAATAACAAACACAACTGTGTGTTCCCTGGGCAAGTAAAATGGTCGGCATCTTAAAAATAAATATTCTAAATTTGGAGAGCAAAACGTATTGATTATAGTTGAATTTGTACACCAGGAATCATTTACATAAACACAAAGTCCTCCACCCGATTTCTTACCGGATTCAGCCGTTCTGTCTGTGCGATGTAGCGTACGGCCTGCTAACTCGACTGCGGCGTCCGGTATGGTGGCGTTCAGCCATGTCTCTGAGAAAATCAGAAGGCAGCAATCCTTTGTGGTTTTATGTGTAACAATGTCCAGTCGAAGCTCGTCCATTTTGTTGGTAAGTGATCTGGTGTTTGCAAGAAAGACACTCGGGATGGGGGTTTTATGGGGAGCTGCTTTTAGTTTTGCTAGTAGGCCTGCTCGTTTACCCCTCTTTTGCTTCCTCTCCCTGCGCCGTCTGCGCCGTCGTTCGTGAATAGGAATCAAGGATGGTCCTGGTGATCTGAAAATCTCCTGTGGTATTGCTTCCGTATTATAATAGTAGTCTATATAGTCCGATCTGATCTGTAGTAGTTCCTGACGACTGTAGTAAGTGTTTGCTCTTGTTAGTGAAATAATACTCAATATTAAAAACATTATTAGCATAAAACAACACCTATGTGGGGAGCACAAAGCCGCAGCGTCTGTGCGCGCCGCCATCTTGGATCCATCTTTACTCCATCTGTAGTTTCAGATATGAGTTCAAATGGCACTCTTTGTGATATTAGAGTAGCCACACCCCGTCTATGACCTGATTTATAGGACGAGTAATATATTTTAGAAAAACCCATTCTTTTTAATTTTTCGTGTTCCAGTGAATTAAGATGTGTTTCTTGTAACATAACAATTTGTACTTTTTCCTTTCTCATTTTAGACAATATTTTATTTCTCTTAATGGCGTTAAGAACCCCATTCACATTAAATGATGCAAATTTTAGAGTACGTTTGTCAGCCATGGTTTCCTATGTTTTTAACTGAAGACGTATCCATACAAAACAAATAAAAGTAATGCACACCTGTAACACGAACAAGTAAAACATGAACAAAACTAAAATATGATGAAATATCAAAATATAATTTCTTTGCACAAGGTTTGCTTCCAGATCAGAGGTTCCAATGAACTGAACCTTTAAGGGGCTCGAGATGTTAGAGCACCTTTCAGGGGAAAACCCGCTCATCACGTAGCGTAGGGCCCACTGTATAGGCTGCATTATGATTTTAGCCAGTCTTCAAAATGTTCGTATGCTCCGACATTTTAGTTTACAATTAGTTAGGAGTAGAACGAAGGCACAGCTAGAACTAAAAGGGCAACTTCTGTTAGCTTATTCGAACAAGCAGAAGTCTAAATGCGTTCTGTTGGGAATCACTTATCTGTAGTTGGGGGTAGACGTCTGAATTCCTGCAGCTTTTCTTTAAACCGCTGCCGAGGCTCATCATCCTCCTGGGAGCGCATGCCTCTCGGTGTAACTGCATCCTGGTCTCCAGCCACTTGCCAAGATGAAAGCCGTCGTATTTCCCGCTGGTATGAGCTGACTGAGGGACGGATAACTTTGACTGGGAGCCCCCGTGATGCCATGTCTGACGTTGCCTCCGCCGCGGTCTGGTACAGGCAGGTCTCGTCTCCATAGAAGACGCGTAGTCTTGCAGGGTAGGGAGTTTGGAACTTAATTTTCCTTTCCTTCAACACCTTCTTTGCTTGATTGTACTCCGCACGTTTCTGTCACGTAACCACACACAAGGAACAGGGGATCCAATTGCAGTGTTTATTTAAGGGAAAATCCGTACTCACAAAACTTGGTCCAGGCAAAGGTCAAGTCCAAAAGGGCAATCCAAAACATAAGAAATAAACATGAACAGGGCAGAAACAAACTTCAGAAGTGGTGGACATTAAACAAGGACTCCGTGACAAACACTGAAACTGACAGGGTATATATACACAAGTGCTAAACGAGGTGACGAGAAACAGCTGAACACAATGAACACTCAGTGACAGACAGAATGCTGGGAATTGAAGTCAAATGTGAAAGACACCGTGAGAACGAGGACCTCTAGTGACAACCCAGGGAAACACAACCAGACACTGTGACAGTACCCCCTCCCTACGGAGCGGCTACCAGACGCTCCATAACGTAACTACAACACAAGAGTTCAGGAGGGAGGTGGAACGGTGGAGGATCAGGGGGAGGGATGGGGGGCCAGGTCCATGAAGGGGAACAGGAACAGAGGATGACGGTTTAGCCAGCTGCCAGGGCGAAACAGACAGTCCATCGGACGGCCAGGATGAAGCAGACGGCCCATCGGGCGGCCAGGGCGGAGACTTTCCTTCAGGTGGCCAAGGCAGAGCAGACCATTCATCGGGCGGCCAGGGCGGAGCAGATCGTCCATCGGGCGGCCAGGGTGGAGACTTTCCCTCGGGCGGCCACGGCGGTGAAGACCCCTCGGGCGGCCACGGCGGTGAAGACCCCTCGGGCGGCCACGGCGGTGAAGACCCCTCGGGCGGCCACGGCGGTGAAGACCCCTCGGGCGGCCAGGGCAGTGAAGACCCCTCGGGCGGCCAGGGCAGTGAAGACCCCTCGGGCGGCCACGGCACAGGAACTGGAACAGACACCGATGGCTCAGGAACTGGAACTGGCACCAACGGCTCAGGCACTGGAACTGGCACTGGAACTGGTACCACCCGCTCAGGCACTGGAACTGGCACCACCGGCTCAGGCACTGGAACTACTGGAACTGGCACCACCGGCTCGGGCACTGGAACTGGCACCACCGGCTCGGGCACTGGAACTGGCACCACCGGCTCGGGCACTGGAACTGGCACCACCGGCTCAGGCACTGGAACTGGCACCACCGGCTCAGGCACTGGAACTGGCACCACAGGCTCAGGTTCAGGAACAGACACAGACACAGACACAGGCTCAGGCTCAGGCTCAGGCACAGACACAGACACAGACACAAATACAGACACAAACACAGACACAGACACAGGCTCAGGAACAGACACAGGCTCAGGAACAGACACTGGCTCCGGCTCAGGAACAGACACTGGCTCCGGCTCAGGAACAGACACTGGCTCCGGCTCAGGAACAGACACTGGCTCCGGCTCAGGAACAGACACTGGCTCCGGCTCAGGAACAGACACTGGCTCCGGCTCAGGAACAGACACTGGCTCCGGCTCAGGAACAGACACTGGCTCCGGCTCAGGAACAGACACTGGCTCCGGCTCAGGAACAGACACTGGCTCCGGCTCAGGAACAGACACTGGCTCCGGCTCAGGAACAGACACTGGCTCCGGCTCAGGAACAGACATTGGCTCCGGCTCAGGAACAGACACTGGCTCCGGCTCAGGAACAGACACTGGCTCCGGCTCGGCAGCGGCCATCTTGTCCAAAGACCCAGGCTCAGCGGCGGCCATCTTATCCAAAGACACAGGCTCGGAAAATGTGACGTGAACAGGCTCGGCGGCGGCCATCTTGTCCGAAGACACAGGCTCGGCGGCGGCCATCTTGTCCGAAGACACAGGCTCACCAGCAGCCATCTTGTCCCCTCTCCGTCTGCGACGGCGAGACGGTGGCACCACTTGATCCTCCACCATCCCAGAGTCGAAGGGGGGCCATGGTGGAGAGCGGTGCTGGACTCCCCCTCGACCCACCAGTCCTCCGCGACCTCCACGGGTCCCACGGAAAACTACCAGGCGGGTTCCCCTAAACAAGTCTCTCCTCTCCCGCTCGGCGGCCGGGGAAGAGAAACCCGAAAACATACTGCTGGATCCTTGTTGTGACGGAGTCCTTCTGTCACGTAACCACACACAAGGAACAGGGGATCCAATTGCAGTGTTTATTTAAGGGAAAATCCGTACTCACAAAACTTGGTCCAGGCAAAGGTCAAGTCCAAAAGGGCAATCCAAAACATAAGAAATAAACATGAACAGGGCAGAAACAAACTTCAGAAGTGGTGGACATTAAACAAGGACTCCGTGACAAACACTGAAACTGACAGGGTATATATACACAAGTGCTAAACGAGGTGACGAGAAACAGCTGAACACAATGAACACTCAGTGACAGACAGAATGCTGGGAATTGAAGTCAAATGTGAAAGACACCGTGAGAACGAGGACCTCTAGTGACAACCCAGGGAAACACAACCAGACACTGTGACAGTTTCTTGATAATAGCTGGTGGGTAATCGTGGTCCACATAAAAGCGGTCATCTTTGTATTGCACTTGTCCCTTCTGCCAGGCTCTACGTATACTTTCTTCTTTGACTTTGTAACTCGCAAACTTGACAATGATGGAGCGAGGCTTTGATCGCACGTCAGCGGGCTTAGGACCAAGAGCTCTGTGGACTCTTTAATTTTTTTATCTGCGTGTCCTGGGGGAAATCCAGGCAATCCCGAAGCAGTATATCAATGAAACCTTCGATATTATTTTCTTCAGCCCCCTCGGGAATACCGTAAATCCTTATGTTTTCCAATTATGTTTCTTGGTCAATAAGTTTAGCCTCCATATTGTCCTGGCGTTGTAAAAGTTGCGTAAGTAACGAAGAAGCCGCCTGCATGGTCGTTTCCACCTCCTCAATTCGACCCTCAGCTTCATCCAGCCTATCGTTTGTCTTGTGCAAGTCTTGTTGTATCTCCGAAAGCTGTTGCTTGTTGTCGCGTCTAAAATCTCTCAGTTCGGCTAGTACCTTTTCCAAGCTAACCTCCTCCATTTCTTGCCCCTCTGCCTCGTGGGCCGGAGAGCAGCTTCGACTGTCCTGTTGTAAATCCCCAGTAACAGGTGCTGTGCCCTTCGTCTTTCTCCTCCTTGTAGCAACCCTAGCCTCTATATTTAGTAAAATTTCACTTATAGTCAAATCTCAAAAGTTTTAGGGTTGTTTTTAGGAAAACCGTCGGAGAGCTTTGAAATTACGCAGCCATCTTGGTCGCGAACCGGAAGCCAACCCGCAGATAATGGGTTTTCATCCTTTCTTAAGAACTTGTATCTGATGTATTTTAAACCATATATTAAAGGAGTTGTTAATATTCATCAAAACATTAAGAAGTCATTAACTCACGGTGCTCTCGTATAAAGGGAATTGATGCAAATTTAAGGCTTGATTAGTGTCTACAGAAACACTTTTCATGGAATAATGAATAATAACGGTAGGTTTAAAGCTCATAATTATTTCCTCTTTTTATTCCTTTAATTGCATTTGAAATCAATTGTAATCAATGTCTTATTCTTTGTTTTTCTTATTTCTTATTCTTATTACATTCTTTGTTGTAAATCGTTTCTCAAGGCACGTTGAATTACCATTGTGTATGAAGTGTGCTATATTAACAAACTTGTCTTGCCTTGACTTTTGTGTGACTTAATCTAAAGTGTGAAATATTTAGCCCAATAAAACATTTATTAAGTGTAGCCCAGATGGGATTTTATATGCATATAGAAATACAGACCGCAAGGGGTTAAAAAGTTGGTTTTAAGCTACTAGCATTCACATGCGTTTTTACACCCTAACTTGATTGTACTGAAATACCCACTTATTTTTATTTTATTGTTTTCTGATTGGGTAAATTACAGCGTTGATAATTCATGAGGGGGCGGGGCTTGAGAGAAGTGAGCGCATTTGCAGCTATGCAAGGTGAAAGTGAAAGGAACTTGCAATCCGCTTAGTTCTTTAAAAAAATAGGATAAAGTACACCCAGTTAATATGGATGACCAATCATTGTGCTTTTCTTGGGATGCTTGTCTAATGGTTTGAAGGTACATTTTCTGGTTTTTATGTTTAATATTGTCTGTATTCAATATAGCTAACTACTGAGGTAAATGCTAATCGCGAATTGCATGTTAGCATACATTTAGTGACTGTTAAAGTGTGTGTAGTGATGGCAAAATGAGGCTTCCTGAACCACTGAGACCTCGCAGCCCATTGCTTCAGCCAAAGGTTCATTACTCAAAGCTTCATTCAGCATTGCTCACTAGTGACACCTAGCTACTGTGCAAAGAAATAGCAGACAAATTAATTAATTCTGAACCCGTTTTATTTATTTATTTATTTATTTTCTTCTCACTTTTAATGTCTGTAATCTTTCATTTACATGAATTTACTTGTGCAGAGACAACTGTCACACACAGTTCATTAATTATTCATAAATTGTTTGGATAGTGACAGTATGAACAATAAAAGTGAGATTGTGTTGAGTGCAGTGCTTGTGTACATTTAAATAATGTATAATATATAATTATTATTATTATTATTATCATTTACTTTGACTCCTGTGTGGATTGTTAGTAGTTTCTGCATGCTCATGCAGTGCTCAATAATGCCTGAGCATGGAGGAGGTGTTATTGCTGTATGTCAGCTCCTTGAGGTACAGCAAGCATTTCACCTTGAAACATAAATTAATAGGCATGAAATATAATACAGCCATATAGTGAGGATTATTTTAATATCAAGACAGAATTGTTTTTCTATTAATAATACATATATCTTATTGTGAGCAACCATTTCAAAATACTCCCAGACAGGGGAGGATTTCCTCTTTCTTGCTGGCTCCATTACAAGGAAAAAGGTCACAAAAAGCAAACAAATCCAAAAGGGCGATCCAAATCAAAAAGCAGTCCAGTCCAGATCCAAAAATTCAAAGCAATCCAAATAATCTTATCTAATTAATATAATACTATAATATAGCTACAATAATTAATAATAACAATACACTATAACTAATCTATCCTGATATAATGTAATAATATAGCCCTAACACATATATGACACAATAATGACAATGACACAGCTCTCTAACTCTGACTCTACTACAACTGATTCTACTACTCGTAAAACTTCAAATAATAGCCGAGTCCCAAATAGACGCCTGTCTCTTTTACACGCCTGGTGTGGATACAGGTTTGGATAAATAAAGGCCGGTCTCTAATAGAGGCCTGGTCTGTTTTTTAGTTTCGGGTTGTATTTAATCTTCTAAAACCCGTCAGATCGTCAGTTTAAGCCAGTTCTATGGTGCAGATTGCGCACGCAAGAAAGCCCTGCGCATCTGGGCGGGAGCAGTAAGCGCAAGCAAGGCAGGCAGAGAGAGTTAGCGCCGCGTCGCGTCTATGACAACTCGAGGTATCACCAGAGAATGTCTAATATGGCGAGAAGTTTCACTCTCAGTAAACTTCCGGCTTCTGAACTGGTTACAGTTCCTCTCTGATTCCACATGAGGGCGCTCACAGGACGAGTGCAGGATGAATGGAGGTCTATGGCGCTATACCCCTCAAAATCCACTTTTCTCAGGATATCATTTTTTGTCTAGTAATTTGAATGTTGTATTCGAAAGGAGATGCAAATAAATTACACATTGCTTAGAGTTTTTTGAGTCACTTATTTGCTTCAAAAAGTCTTTTAAAGTGTCAATGACGTCATACACATCGTACGACCAGAGATACTGCTTTACGGCAATCCTTCAGTCACTCTGGTGCTTTCAGCTCTGCACTTTTTTTTCTCTCGAGGCGTCGACAACACAGCTGACACAGGTAAACACACACAGCTGACACAGGTACACACACAACACAGCCGACACAGGTAAACACACAACACAGCTGACACAGGTAAACACACAACACAGCCGACACAGGTAAACACACAAACACAGCTGACACAGGGAAACACACAACACAGCTGACACAGGCAAACACACAACACAGCTGACACAGGGAAACACACAACACATCTGACACAGGCAAACACACAACACAGCTGACACAGGCAAACACACAACACAGCTGACACAGGCAAACACACAACACAGCTGACACAGGGAAACACACAACACAGCTGACACAGGGAAACACACAACACAGCTGACACAGGCAAACACACAACACAGCTGACACAGGCAAACACACAACACAGCTGACACAGGCAAACACACAACACATCTGACACAGGAAAAAAAACAACACATCTGACACAGGCAAACACACAACACAGCTGACACAGGCAAACACACAACACAGCTGACACAGGCAAACACACAACACAGCTGACACAGGCAAACACACAACACAGCTGACACAGGTAAACACACAACACAGCTGACACAACACAGCTGACACAGGCAAACACACAACACAGCTGACACAGGGAAACACACAACACAGCTGACACAGGGAAACACACAACACAGCTGACACAGGCAAACACACAACACAGCTGACACAGGGAAACACACAACACATCTGACACAGGGAAACACACAACACATCTGACACAGGCAAACACAACACAGCTGACACAGGCAAACACACAACACAGCTGACACAGGCAAACACACAACACAGCTGACACAGGCAAACACACAACACAGCTGACACAGGCAAACACACAACACAGCTGACAGGCAAACACACAACACAGCTGACACGGGCAAACACACAACACAGCTGACACGGGCAAACACACAACACAGCTGACACAGGTAAACACACAACACAGCTGACACAGGGAAACACACAACACAGCTGACACGGGCAAACACACAACACAGCTGACACGGGCAAACACACAACACAGCTGACACAGGTAAACACACAACACAGCCGACACAGGGAAAAACACAACACAGCTGACACAGGTAAACACAACACAGCTGACACAGGGAAACACACGACACAGCTGACACAGGGAAACACACGACACAGCCGACACAGGTAAACACACGACACAGCTGACACAGGCAAACACACAACACAGCTGACACAGGGAAACACACAACACAGCTGACACAGGGAAACACACACAGCTGACACAGGGAAACACACAACACAGCTGACACAGGGAAACACACAACACAGCCGACACAGGGAAACACACAACACAGCCGACACAGGCAAACACACAACACAGCCGACACAGGCAAACACACAACACAGCCGACACAGGTAAACACACAACACAGCTGACACAGGCAAACACACAACACAGCTGACACAGGGAAACACACAACACAGCTGACACAGGGAAACACACACAGCTGACACAGGCAAACACACAACACAGCCGACACAGGGAAACACACAACACAGCCGACACAGGCAAACACACAACACAGCTGACACAGGTAAACACACAACACAGCTGACACAGGCAAACACACAACACAGCTGACACAGGCAAACACACAACACAGCCGACACAGGGAAACACACAACACAGCCGACACAGGCAAACACACAACACAGCCGACACAGGCAAACACACAACACAGCCGACACAGGCAAACACACAACACAGCCGACACAGGCAAACACACAACACAGCCGACACAGGCAAACACACAACACAGCTGACACAGGCAAACACACAACACAGCTGACACAGGGAAACACAACACAGCTGACACAGGTAAACACACGACACAGCTGACACAGGTAAACACACGACACAGCTGACACAGGTAAACACACAACACAGCTGACACAGGCAAACACACAACACAGCTGACACAGGGAAACACGCAACACAGCTGAAACAGGCAAACACAACACAGCTGACACAGGTAAACACACAACACAGCTGACACAGGCAAACACACAACACAGCTGACACAGGCAAACACACAACACAGCTGACACAGGGAAACACACAACACAGCTGACACAGGGAAACACACAACACAGCTGACACAGGCAAACACACAACACAGCTGACACAGGTAAACACACAACACAGCTGACACAGGGAAACACGCAACACAGCTGACACAGGGAAACACGCAACACAGCTGACACAGGCAAACACAACACAGCTGACACAGGCAAACACACAACACAGCTGACACAGGGAAACACGCAACACAGCTGACACAGGGAAACACACAACACAGCTGACACAGGCAAACACAACACAGCTGACACAGGTAAACACACAACACAGCTGACACAGGCAAACACACAACACAGCTGACACAGGCAAACACAACACAGCTGACACAGGTAAACACACAACACAGCTGACACAGGTAAACACACAACACAGCTGACACAGGTAAACACACAACACAGCTGACACAGGCAAACACACAACACAGCTGACACAGGCAAACACACAACACAGCTGACACAGGCAAACACACAACACAGCTGACACAGGCAAACACACAACACAGCTGACACAGGGAAACAAGCAACACAGCTGACACAGGTAAACACACGACACAGCTGACACAGGTAAACACACGACACAGCCGACACAGGTAAACACACAACACAGCTGACACAGGCAAACACACAACACAGCTGACACAGGGAAACACGCAACACAGCTGACACAGGTAAACACACGACACAGCTGACACAGGTAAACACACGACACAGCCGACACAGGTAAACACACGTGCTAGAACAGTTTTTGTTCTGTTGTTTTAAAAGACCATCAAGCGGCATCTCTGGTCGTAATCAGTCCTTCACTGACCAATCAGCGTTCATTAGCAGAATGCTAGCGTGTTATGGGCAACAACAACTCAACCTGTAAGAAATCGAAAGGACATAAGTACTCGTTCATTCAACTGTCGACCTATAACCCATGTTGAACTTGCAAAACCTACAATCAAATCTGAGTTTTACGATCAAATCTGATTGCCCTCTGATTTCTCAACGGCAATCGGGTGAAAGAGACAAATTTAGCCGTCTAGCTCCATAGACTCCCATTCATTCTGCACTCATGGGCGATCGCCCCCAGTGGAATTTCTCCCATCTAGCGGTGAAACTGTATTTTGCATTCAAACGAATAATGCTCTCCAGCGCCTCACTTTTCCAAATGCGCGTTGCATCTACGGTTGCCGTTATGTACCAAAAACAAAACAAAAACAAACTGAAACTTGAAACAACGAAAAAAAGAATGTTACAGTATGAATTACTGACTGTGAAAAACATTAACTATGGTAATTAGTAGTAATGCCTTCTTTACTCGTTATATTTTTTGAAGTATGTGCATTGTTAGATATCATCATCAGAGCCTTCTCTAATGTTACTTTACTCAATAGCTGCTATTCATCAAAGAGCCTGTTTAACTTTTAACTATAAATGTTCTACTGTCTATATAATAAAGTACACAACCAAGCAATGAAAAAAAGCTTGTAATTAAGACCGTAACATTGACTTACCTGTGGAGAAGAAAGCAGGAAACTTCAGCGTCTCTTTTGAAAGCTTTCTCCTGCATTAGCTATCCCGCTAATATAAAAATACTGCTCTTAAAGTGAAGCGGCCATTGTGTTTTTGGCCACCACGCTCTCAAGCTACATCACAGGCCTGCAACGATTTATTTTGTTTAAGACTGAATGAATGAGAGAGGTGAATGAGTGTGTGGGCCCACTTAATTTATTTTCACTGAGGTTTTACTAACTTGCAATTTTCTTGATCTGATCTGGGTTTCAATTGAATTGAGGATTCTTATTGGAATTGTTTTAATTTTGTGTTGCATTTTGTTAACTGTTTTCCTCTTAATTCAACATATTTAATCACCCAATAGGAATACTTTATTTTCATTTCATTTCAGTAAATTGTATATAATTACTCCATTCTTATTTCTGTGTTTTTTCCCCTGCAGTTTACAGTTTTACATATTTGGGTGTGGGTATAATCTGTGAGTTAAAGATACATTCTCAGTGGGATAATTGAAATTAAAGTAATAATTTACTACTGAGTGGAGGCACCGCCAAAGTAAGCTGTTGCAAAGTTTATTTAACTAAGTAATCATAAAATAAACCAACACCTGTGTTATTTATTTTAGAACCAGACCCAGGGCCCCATCTCGTGTTATATTTGCTAAATTGGGCTAGCTTCAGTATCATAATTAGAACAGAGACAAGGGGTTACATAAGGATAAAACAGATAAAACTAATTTATTCATTATTAAAATGGCTTGACAGAAAGAAACATAACACAACCATTGGAATTTGTATAAAATACAACACACACACGCTCACGCACTCGCACTCTCTCTCTCTCTCTCTCTCTCTCTCACACACACACAGGCACACACGGTGCGGGCGGCAACTCAAACCAACTTATAAACAGCTCATTAACACAAAACTCAGAATATACACAAAAATAACCACATTCAAGCACATTAAGTGACTCAATCCAGCATTAAAACATGTCATCCACCGATATTGATCAAAATCTTGACTTCATCTATTATATTTCAACACTTTATAACAGAGCTCATTCGCATCATACCTGTCTCGATCAAGTCCAAAGCTGTTCTAGAGAGCGGGACGCGATTGGCCATCAGTGAGTGGAAATGACATCCAGGGGCGAAGCACCAGATGTTGGGCCCCGGTCACAGAACCACAAACGCCCAAGACTGCTTTATTTTCACGATTATTCAAAACTTCTTTTTTTATTTTCACAAGGTGAAATTCAGAGGGTTAAAAAGAAACCATTAACATATCAACAAATTCATATAATACTAACATAATAAATATATTACACCTGAGCTGCATAAATACTTTGAATCAAGCAATTCAAAAAATCTTATGCTAGATCCTTGACACCAACGAGATTTCATTTACAAAGCCCACTGACGAGTTTTCATGTTAGCAAAGGCACTGAATAGATCTTTGAAGTCCAACTAATTAGCTAGTTGGCTTTCCATGGAGAGAAGTGCCAAGCTGTTTAGCCTATCTTGAGACATTGTTGATCTCAGGTAGTTTTCAATCCCCTGCAACAGTTACTGGTAAAGTGCAGAAAATCCTCAGTGCAATGCACACTTCTCCAAAAATACTCTGCAGTTGCATCTTCAAGATGGCATTACGAAGCTCAAATGGGGCCAGAGTAGTTGGAAATGTTGCAGAATATACTGACTTCATTTTCAAATTCAGAAGTCAGGTCTTCTTATCAGTCTTTGCCTGGCTTCAGTTATCTGAGCTTCACTCATTACTGTCAGCTTCAGAACGGGAGCAAACGCTTCACATATTTCTGCTGTGATCTGAAACCTTTCTCAGTTCACTAATGATGCGCTCAAGTGCAACGAAGAAAACATAGTGTTGAAAGCTGTCTCTGCACTGTCTTCGCTTGCATCATCTGCCATGTGTTTTCTTTTTCTTTCACGTCTGTCTGCCTTGTGGAACTGAACGGGAATCTCCAATGCTTGTGCAACCAGGGAGGCTTCAGCCAGCAAGGAGGCCCATTTATTGCGGATGCCCTGCATTTCATCTATACTCTTAAAAATAAAGGTTCTTAAAAGGTTCTTTGCTGAGGTATATGGTTCCATGAAGAACCTTTAACATCCAAGGAACCTTTCCATTGCACAAAAGGTTCTTTGTAGCGCCAAAAGGTTCTTTAGATTATAAAAGGGTTCTTCACCATCAATCTCATGTGACCTCACATTGTTGGAGTAAATTTATGTTTCCCATACATTGATTTATTTGTGGCGGCCTGCCACAACATCTACAGTGACCGCCACAAATAGATTTGTTCTTCTAGACTGTGGCGGCCCGAAAATATATTTAAACTTACAATAGTAACATAAAAGGAACCTTTGAGAAGGGCTCTTTGCAGAACAGAAAAAGGTTCTTTATGGCACTAAGAAAAAAATAGGTTCTTCAAGGAACATTTCAGTGAAACCCCCTTTTTGGTTCTTCCTGGCACCTTTATTTTTAAGAGTTATTTGCTGCCTCGATATCGAGAGAAATATCTCCTGCTTGATGGACGATGTTTCTTTGCTCAGTGCACTGTAGTATCTTCACCCACACACTGAGAAGGACAATAGAATCAAACGTTGTGAAGTACTTCTTGAGCCCATGTGCTTCAGACCTGGCTTCATTGGTTAAATTACATGTGGTCAAGACAGACTTTATTGCCTCAATGACAGAGGGCAAGTGGGATGCCACCGCACGAACTCCATCGAGTGTCAGACAGTCGTGTAGAGAGCAGCCTGTTTTTCCTTCAAGATTGGCCACCTCTCTGGACTTGCACTGAAAAAATTGTACAACCGATTGATAGAGCCCAAACATGTCGAGACCTCAGGAGGAGACTCAGCTGCTTGCACACCTTTCACCCGCCCTGACATGTTGGCTCCATTATCGTACCCTTGTCCTCTACAGTCTCCTAATGATATATCATTGTTTTTCAATGCTAGTTCAATCACCCTGCCAGTCTTTTTATGGAAGTCTACAAACTGAAGAAACCTCTCAATAGTCTTCCACAAACCATTCTCTTTGTCTTCATACACACATCTCAGCATAAGCACATTCTGTTGTGTGATATATCTGGTGATGAGTGATAGATAGCATCCCTTCTCTCTGCTAGGATATTTCTGAGGACTCTTCTGCCACAGAGTTCAATGAACTGTGTTTCAGCACTTAGATAATGAGATAATTGTGAGGGTTTTTTGTGTGTGTTCATGTAAAAGGGGATCATAGTGTGATAGCAACTCAAGTGTACCAAGAAAGTTGCCGTTAGAGACATCATCTAAATTTGATTTTTTACCCCTGAACGCGAGATTCCTTGAGGCTAAATGAGGGTCACATCCACAAGCCTCTCCAGAATTGCTTTATTTTTTTCTACTTCTTGTTGCCACTGTTTGGAGGAGACTGTCAACACCTGTTGCTGCAGTTAAGGGATGTGCAAGACTTTTCCATTTCAGGTAACACTGCTTATGTGGGATGCTTTTCTCATGTTCTGGCAATTTTCTGTACATTTTTTCTCCATGTAATATTGGCCAGCTTTAATCCATCTTTGCTATTGTAGATGGCTTGGCCAGCTCATGGGAGAACAGAAGGCATGGGATGCAGTAAACTGCTTTACAACTCTTACTGTACATCAGCCGATCTCTTTGGGTTTGTTCACGGCCATTTGCTGATTTTGCATCTGAAGGCATTTTGGAAAGGATTTGCCTTCCATATCTTTCAGCTCCACATCTGATCATTTTGTTGCACCTGCACAAGCCAGTTTGCTAACAATTAAGTCTCTTTGAACATTATTTATAGTTGCAGGCCATAATCCTGGATGTCTTCTGCCAAACAGTCTTCTGCTAAAGCATTCTGCTCTGTCTTTTCCTTGGCCAGATGCTCATCACGACGACCTTTATCTTTCCTGCTCTTTCCATCCTCCTCCTCCTCTGGATCTTCCTCATCTTCTCTTTCCCCTTCCTTCTGCTCACCCTCAGCTACACAAACACACTCTTCTACAAACATAATTGATGATGTCCGTGCCACTCCATAGCATTTACTGCAATAAAACAAACTATATATTCTTATTATAATTTTCACAAAAACGATGTGACGTTAGACAATGTGCTCCTCACCTATTCTCTCTTCTTCATTCACATTAGTGCAGAGGTTTAATGTTTCTCCCTCCGTGGCTGCCTCTGAAATAGCGTATTCATCCAGTTACATATAGCCGGCTGGTGTCACCTGTCACACAGTTCACAGTTAGTGTTGTCAAGGTGCCAATACCCGTAAAATTACACAGTTCTCGGTACCAATTACAATAACATAGCAAGAACTTTTAAAACAGACTTATTTTAACTACTTAACTATTTTATTTATTGGCTACTGTTTTTATTATTGCTTGACACAAATTTCATGACCTCAATTAAATTATTATGATTTGAATCCGATCTTGATTCAATATCGATTAATTTGGATAAATATTAGGTACTAGGTATAAAAAAGATCCCACCTACTGCTGTAAACATACAGAGAGCAGAGCCCTGTAAGCTGGTATTATTATTAGAGGTTAAAATAACAACTCAAATTTAATATAATATGCTTTTTGTATAATATAATAATGTTACAATATTTTAAAAATATATTTAAAAAATAATTAATATGTTATATGTAATATAGTGCACATATTTAGCAAAATACTCCTCTCTATGGCTAATTTTTCTATGGTCATTAAAGGTAAATGTAACGTTATGTGACACTGTTCTCCAGCTGTTTTATTTACCTCTTTCTGCGGTTAAAAAACACTGATTGCTCTATATTATGTATGAGGGATATGTGGATATACATTTCGATAAGTTGTACTGTATCTTTCAACATACCTATGGTTTATTCATGTTTATTTAGGCTAATAAACTAATGAAGAATAAGAGATGATCGGTTCACATGCCGCTTGAACTGAGGCACAGCGATCTGTCACGTCACATTTACAAACGCCAAAGCGGTATTTATTGATTGAATTTCGAAATAAAATTGACAGAATCTGAGAATTTGTTTCATGTTAAAAGTGAACTGCTCTGTCTGTCTGTGTCAGTGTCCTCTTTGCACTGTGATTTTTCTCTGCGTGAGAAAATGGATGTGTGGCGTGAGGGTGTGTGAGTCTCAGTCTCAGCTGGCACTGGCAGCCCTGTTAACAGCAATAATACAAATGTAAATAATAGCTACATTAAAATGTTGCCTTCAATTTTTAATGACGGTAATTCTGATTTGTCGCTCACTCATCCGCTCAACAGTCTTCTCTGTGATTGGCTACAGTGCTCAACAGTCTTCTCTGTGATTGGCTACAGTGCTCAGCGCTGCAAACAGGAACACTGTAAACCTGGACCGCTCGAAGGCAGCCGTCTATCTCTGCGTGTGTCTAATGAAGTGTGTCTGTACCATAGACTGTAAAAAAATATGGACGTAGTGTCCGTGACGTCACCCGTAGAGTTCTGAAGACCGTTTTTGAAGCCTAAAGTGGGCGTAGCCGACCGTCGCCATCTTGGCAGCGCGTCACTCCC
Organism: Scardinius erythrophthalmus; assembly: GCF_964197995.2. NCBI lineage: Eukaryota > Metazoa > Chordata > Actinopteri > Cypriniformes > Leuciscidae > Scardinius > Scardinius erythrophthalmus. The sequence continues at coordinate 1,742,415 of NC_138233.1, forward strand.
GGATAAACGAAAATGGGCAAAGAAGCGGTACGTGGGTGGAGCTGAGGAGCCTGATGCTGAAACCACACCCACCTACCTCGACGCGAATCACGCGATCAAGCTGTTGTCTTGGATACTACAAGATATTGGCGCCGGCGGTTCATTTTGAATTCAGCTCCAAGCTTACCATTGAGGTAAATTAACCTGAACCTACAACAAAACTTGAAATAAATGTATGTTATTGATATTAAACTACACAAGGTTGAAAACGCTGCAGCACTTTTAATACATGTGGAAACGTTTATTTTCAACACTAACGTTAGATGACTTGCAGAAAACATTAACAGTTGTCATGATTCATGAATAAGAATTAACGATAACGTTATCAACTTTACTTAAAAACTTACATCTCAAATAAACTATTTGAAGCAAATCAATTAACCTGAATTTATGAGTGTCTATTTGGATGTCAACTGAATATAACGTTATAAGATTCGTAACGTTGCTAGATTCGTATTAGCCAACATAAAAATGTTATTACCATAGGTTATTACCTATTTACATTAGATCTATGTTCTCCCACATGTATTGTTAACATAAAAAACCTGAATTCATAGTTAAATTCTTAATTTTCATTACCTCAAGCATTTATTAAACTCATTTATTTTCCTTCCATAGACACAGTGTGGATCATTGGTGATAGTTACATCAGACGTGGTGCCCAGAGAGCTGCAGAGACCATGGGAAGCAACCTCAGTCTGCCAGGAGTCCGGATGTGTTGGTTTGGGTGTGGTGGACTGCGGTGGAAAGGACTCCTCCCCTTCTTCTCCCACTCCCTGCGAGGAAGAGCAGCACCGGATGTCCTCCTCATCCACTGTGGCGGCAACGACCTGGGCGAGGTCAGCAGTGTCCAGCTCGTGAACGCCATGAAGGAGGACCTGCACCAGCTTAAACTCCGGCACCCGGGCATGAAGATTATGTTTTCAGCTGTGACCCAGAGGTGCCGGTGGAAGGCTGGTGCCAATCCGGTGAAAATTAACAAGGCAAAAAATTTTGTTAACAGTGTTATGGCTACATTTGTTCGTAGCTTAAATGGTGCCATGATTGAGCACCCTCACATTAGACATGACAGTCCTGGGCTATTTTTAAAAAATGGAGTTCATTTCACACCTAGGGGAAATGATATGTTTTTTAAATACAATAGCTAACTGCCTTAAAGGCCACATCCAAATGCAGTGAACTGCTTACAGTGGGCAGTGTTACTGCTTTTGAATTTTGCCTTTAGGGCCATTTTGTTAGTCCTAGATATAGCCCTGACCATCATGGCTAATGTTGAGTTTTTTATGTTAATTTAGAAACACCTGTAGCCATAACACTGTTACCTCTGCTCTTCCTCATCCCTACATTCTCCCACCCCATTCCCCATCCCCACCCCATTCCCCACCCCCCCACCACCACCATCCCATGGTCTCTGCAGCGACTCTGCATAATAAGACTGAAGAATTAAATAAATTCAATTCAATCTTTCACAGTTGTATGAGCAGTTTTTATGGAATGCATTGACTTTTCATTTCATTGCTTTATGAAGTAAATTTAGAATAATATTTTGATTATTATTTTAGTGTTTATCAAAAGTGAGTTGCCACAAACACTAACAATTGAACTGCAACTTCAGATATGGGGTATTTTAATCAGTAGTAGACTACAAGTTAAACAAAAAGTTAAGCGAAGCAAAATGGTGCAGGCAATGACAGAGAAGGTATAGTGCCATGATGGAAGCTGGAATCAGAACGCTCCACATCTGGAGGATGGATACTGCAATCATCTGGCCAATCTCCTCTGGCACATCAACAAACAACATGAGTATGGTTACTAACACACAAAAATCAGGGAACGTCACACACCCTACATGAGAGAAAGATGACAAGGTTAAAAAATACTGGTACAATACATTCAGTATGGCCTGTCTTGGTTAAAAGCCCACTCACCACGACAAGGTGCAGGCCATGAGTGAGAACATATAACACGGGACAAACATACGAGACACTACAAAACGACAGGTACAAGACATGGAAAAAATAGAAAACATACCACCGGTACAACACTGGAAAAGCAATATACAATGGTAAAAAAACTAAGGGATAGGAACAACCTTAAATATTAACGTTTTGCCCAACTGTAATGAAAACAGCAATCAGGCCAAAAAAATCATATGAGAATCAATATAAATAAAAATTAGATTTAAAGCTAATTTTTTTATAACATAACTTAAAATACTGTATTAATGTATTACTGTAACACTTCAATAACGCAATATATATGATATAAAACCAAACTAACAATGGATGTTAACTTTTTGAAGCTAGCAACTTAACATGAGAGAATACTTTTTTAAAATATATACATTTTTTGTAAATATGTCATGAACTGATCCTTGAATTCCAGAAACTATCTACATAAATATTGACCAGGGTCAGGGAGGTTGCATATGTATTTCACATAATAAATGGCAAACAGATCAATATCACCTTAGGCCCCGTTCATGCGAACTCTAAGAGATATTGAACAGTCCTTAATGTGACATGGGAAAGCCCATACAAAACTATAAGTTTAATCAGCGGTATATGTGGGTTAAGGAAGGCACTATGTATAAAGGCTCTATGTATAACCTACAACGGTTTCAATATTGCATGTTACTGTAGCATCGCAGCATGTGATTTGTAAGAGTTGGGCCCCGTTCATGCAGACTCCAACTGAAAATCATCCTGGTATTGGTGGGGTTCGCAGTAAGGTACATCTGACATTGAGGTTAATTTGAGACAACACATGTATGTATGTACTTCTTTTAAAGCAGACATTGAATGTTACTTAGGCCCCGTTCATGCAGGCTCCAAGTAACATTTACAATGTTGTCCAAAGAGAGATAGGCTCAGTACCATTTTCCATGTTCTACGTCTGATAACTACAAAGTAAGTATTAATTGGCCACATTCTGACATACACATAGAAAAACATGCTATACAGCAACCACAAACACACACACATAGAAAAACATGCTATACAGCAACCACAAACACACACACACACACACACACACATAGAAAAACATGCTATACAGCAACCACAAACACACACACATAGAAAAACATGCTATACAGCAACCACAAACACACACACACACACACACACACACACATAGAAAAACATGCTATACAGCAACCACAAACACACACACATAGAAAAACATGCTATACAGCAACCACAAACACACACACACACACACACACACACATAGAAAAACATGCTATACAGCAACCACAAACACACACACACACACACACACACACACACATAGAAAAACATGCTATACAGCAACCACAAACACACACACATAGAAAAACATGCTATACAGCAACCACAAACACACACACATAGAAAAACATGCTATACAGCAACCACAAACACACACACATAGAAAAACATGCTATACAGCAACCACAAACACACACACATAGAAAAACATGCTATACAGCAACCACAAACACACACACACACACACACACACACATAGAAAAACATGCTATACAGAAACCACAAACACACACACATAGAAAAACATGCTATACAGCAACCACAAACACACACACATAGAAAATCATGCTATACAGCAACCACAAACACACACACATAGAAAAACATGCTATACAGCAACCACAAACACACACACATAGAAAATCATGCTATACAGCAACCACAAACACACACACATAGAAAAACATGCTATACAGCAACCACAAACACACACACACACACACATAGAAAAACATGCTATACAGCAACCACAAACACACACACATAGAAAAACATGCTATACAGCAACCACAAACACACACACATAGGAAAACATGCTATACAGCAACCACAAACACACACACATAGAAAAACATGCTATACAGCAACCACAAACACAAACACACACACATAGAAAAACATGCTATACAGCAACCACAAACACACACACACACACATAGAAAAACATGCTATACAGCAACCACAAACACACACACATAGAAAAACATGCTATACAGCAACCACAAACACACACACATAGAAAAACATGCTATACAGCAACCACAAACACACACACACATATAAAAACATGCTATACAGCAACCACAAACACACACACATAGAAAAACATGCTATACAGCAACCACAAACACACACACATAGAAAAACATGCTATACAGCAACCACAAACACACACACACACACACACATAGAAAAACATGCTATACAGCAACCACAAACACACACACACACGACCAACCACCTTTCCCTTAATCTCCATAAAAATGTATTAATTTTGTAAGTTTTTTGCAGACCACCTTGCCTTCTTTAATTTTATCTGTCGTCCATCTTGCTATATGATTTAATCTAACTTTGCAGTACCACGCAGAAGCCATCTTCACCAGAACATGGACATGGTTAGCTTCAACACACATGTCAAACATGTGAGTGTGCAGCTGTGGGAAGAGATTCTTCTCAGAACAATCAGAAAGAACCTGGGTGACAATGGCTGCTGTTGTTCCTCTTCCCTGTGGAGCCCTTCCCTCATTGGTTTTTAGCAGCCGCTGAAAGCATCTTTCTGTAGCTTGGCAAACTGCAGTGATGCCTGGAGATGGTTTCTGTAGGCCACCTCTGTCCTTCAAACTAATAAATCGATGCACCAAGTCATCTGAGGTGAGTGCTTGTGAGCAAGGCATGCAATTAATCTTCTCTTTCATCTTTTTCACAATGAAGCCTGTGATGTAAGAGATTGCTGCTTCCTTGTACTCAGACAGATTGTCAACATCTGGAAGGTCAGGGAGGGAGTCATCCTCAGGTACAAGCACTTCCACAGGCTCCACATCCACCCGGCGAGCGATGTTCACAGTCGCAGTTGTTGAGTCAAGGATGGTTGTGTTGTCCCGAAGGAGACAGTTGCCAGTGCCCCTTTTCACCTGGTGCCTTACAGTGGGGTTGTTGTTGTAACCTCAACGCGCTCTGACTGCAGAGAAGAACAACTCCAAGTGGTCCTGACTGAGTTTGTAGGTCAGAAGGTATCGGCATGGGGCAGCTGGCTGCTCTACCAGGTCTTCGTAGATGCCCATCACACTTCTGCCACAAGCAATGAAACCATAGATGGGTGTCTTTTTCTGTGTGGAATGCACATGTACAAGTGTGTTGTCTCTTCCTTTCATTTTAAGCCCACGGAGAAGTGACTCGGTTTCTTCTAAAATACCCTGAGCACGGTGTTTAGTAGATGGCTTGATGGGAGCTTTGTGTCCTTTGCCAAGTGGGTTGCGGCTATTAAGGACATCAAATGCTGCATCTATTGTGTGCAGGAATTGAACTGTGGCTGCACATCCACTGAACTGGGGATACTTCAGCTCCTGCTCACAATACTCTAGGGCATCGGCCACACTGCTGCTGAAGAGCTGGGCTGCAAGATTGACCTGACCTGATTTCGCCACTGAATGTGCGCCATTTTTAGTTTGTTACCAAGACGCAAGCCTTCCTTCTCCTGAAGCTTGTGGAGCTCCTCAATGTACCGCCACCTTATCTGCTGGCCATCCTCTCTTACCAGAACCTCAACTGTTGAGAACACATTCCGAAGAAGCTTGAGCATATGACATGGATCCAAGAGCACATGGACTTTTTGTGTGTGATCCTCAGGATGGAGAAAGTAAGGTCTCATGTCCATGATGCACAAGTTAGCACCAAGCTCCCTGATCATTGCTGTTTTGGGAGGGTCCATCACACGTCAAGGAGACAACCCTAACTCCGATTGCATGAAGCCTAACAAGGCTCTCTCGGATGATGCTTGCTCTCTCTGTTCCTGTCATGCTGTTGATAAGAAAGTAAGCAATGGGAATCTTCCAAGACTCATTGTTTGCAACAACCACGAGGACCAGTGCTTGTGTTGCCACAACGTTTTCGATCTCACCACCTCCAATGTCAACATAGCCATGAATTTGGTCGCCGCCAAACTCAGTTTGCTTATGAATGTACATTTCATCCATCATCAATGAGCAAACTGTGTCTTTACCAACTTTCTTCAGCTCAGCAACATGACTTTTTAAAGCCGTGAATGAAGCAACAGTATATCCAGGATCTGCAGAGATGCTACTGTACCATTTTCGTATGGTCTGAGGATGAGGCAAAGCCAAGAGAAACTTCTCTGTCACATAGTCGTAGGCCTTTGGAGAGTAGAAGTGCAGTGTAGTTGCGAATTGCTTCATGTTTTCGGAAAACACTGACTTTTTCTTCTTTTGGATTCTCTGAAACATCTCCCGGGGAACATCATCCAGACTTTCAAGAAGAGAGGCACATTCAGTTGAAATTATAAGTTTCTTCTGAAGCACTTTGATGACGCCTTTCAAGGAAGAAACTCTTGCCTTTAGTCTCCTTGTCTGTTGCCTTTTCAACCTCAGCTTTTTGCGAGCTACACATAGCTTGTCCTTTACCTCATAAGCTTTCCTTTTAATTGTTTTTGGAGACTCTGAAATATAGTAGCAGTGATCACTCAAAGAACCAAAGTGTGATTGTTTTCCACTCCGATTTGTGTGTTGAACGCTGCTACCCAAACCATAATCCTCACACACATTCACTGTCAGAGCAATGTCATCATGCACGACATCTTGAGCAACAAAGGCCTGTTCAGATGTGTCTTCCATCATCATGACATTGCTCTGATTGACAGCAGAGCTGTTGGCACTACTCATATTGTCAACATATGCAACCTCCTCATTACTATTTACAGCTGAAATAGGGATGCTACTTACCACCTCATCAATACTTACCAAGCGTGTTATTTTTGGCTGTTGTTCTTTGCCCTTGGAGAAAGAGAAAATGGTTGGCACAGCAGTGTCCTTCAGACATGTCCTTCCCTAAAAAAATTACAGGAAGCATACAAAATATGACATTATTGGTCATATTGGTCATATTGGCTGTAAATGGTTGTTATTCATAACAGAGATGTATGCGTTTATGTTTCATTATTCGGTCTAACACTAGTATGAATGTACAGATTACATTTAAAAATTATTTTTGCTATTAAACAAATATGTAACTGTTCGCAATAACTGTCGCAGTTACTGTCTAGGGCTGAAACGATTAGTCAACATTATCGACAAAATATCTTGTTGTTGAGTAGTCGTTTGATCTCACGTGACCTAATGTAAGGGCCTGCAATATCGCGATTTGACCGCTACGGCGCTGTAGCGCTAGAGTGTAATGCAGCCGTTACAAATGCTATTGCGGAAAACACAGCGCGAATTATGATGGAGTGCAAACGAATCCGACCTAGCTAGGTGTGTGAAAGTTTCACAAAACTTCAAACCAAGAATGCTGTCGTGTGTAATACATGCACGGCGGAATTTGCTTTTCACAGGAGCGCACCATGCATGTTAAAGCACTTAAAGAGGAAACAACAGGAGCCGGTGAGAGGTGAATGTTCTCAGTTATGATGTTAACAGTTAAACCAGGGGTGGGCAAACTACGGCCCGCGGGCCACATGCGGCCCGTTAGGCTGTTTAATCCGGCCCGCCGAGTATTTAAAAAAATTGTCTTAAGATCGCATTAATTTTGCCTTTTTTCTTGCAATACTTTGCGTTATATATATATTGCGTTGCATATATTTGACAATCGGAATATCAGATATTTTATGCCATAGCTAACAAATGTAAAAAAGGAAAAATGACATAAAAGCAGATCATCATTCATTCAGCGCTGTTATGGCTGCGGTGTGTGTGCCACGTAACAAGCAATGACGCGTCACCATGGAAACCAAACAGACAGCGCCTTAAGCGCATAGACTTGTTGCACGTTAATGTTTTTTCCTTTTTTGGAAACTCAATGAGAAAAAAAATGTTTGGTAACCGCTTGCACACCTTAGTTTTTCCTTTGATTTGTCTGCTATTTAGTTTCTTTGCTCCTCTGGATTTGTGGATGTATCCTGCCCGATTCCGTTTACCGACCTTTATCGCCCGGCTTTCGACTACGCTCCCCTGTCTGCCATGTACAGAACCCGTTTTTTTTTTTTCATTAAATGTTCTGATCTCCCTTTGCCTTTTATGTTTTATTTTATTATTCTTAAAATAAATTTGTATATTCGTTTATTTCCACAAATGTATGACTTTTGGAAGTGCAATTGCCATTCAGTTTTAATAAAGTTGAATTAACGTAACCTGTAATTTTTACTCTTCTAAGTGTACACTTGCAGATGTTTTGTTTCTAATTTACTGTTAGGCCATTAAATAATAATAAGGATAAACAATATTTAAAAAGTATAGGCTATAATTATCTAACATTTTTAAAAATTAACATCAAAACATAACATGCTAAATGGGGGATATCTAGTATAAAAAAAATGTATTGTCAGAATGTCGTCTCTCAGTTGTTGAATTTTGCACAGACATTGCCACAACATTGTCTGTTTGCTCAGCCCGATCTTATGAAAGTGTGAATACCACGAATTGTATTGTAGTGCATAATATGTTTTCGCGTGCATATGATATGCACTTTATGGCGTGTAATAGGCACGCACTCCACACCCCTAATCCTAACCAAGGGGTTTACAGTGTGTAGCATGCACGCAAAAAAAAACAAAAAAAAACAAAACATTTTTGGCATATAAATGGCACGAGAAATAAAATGTGTGGTATAGATACGCACTTTCATGAGATCGTGCTTCATAATCTGCTACTGGGCCGGCCCTCTGTCAAATTTTTAAAACCCAGTGTGGCCCTTGAGCCAAAAAGTTTGCCCACCCCTGAGTTAAACAGTTAAAAACAGGGCTGTTTTTATTATTGTAACACTATAAGGTATTACAGTCTTATCACTTGCCTGTATTTTGTTCCATATTCACGAAGACTTACAAAAGATGTTATGAAGAATATTATGTCAGTTACTTTTTCATACAGTAAATTAAAAGGTGAATGAGAATGTCTCTGTCAGCTCAATTGTCATGCCAATTTTTATTTTATTTTATTCTCATAATTGTTTGCAGATTAAGTTTATCTGTAATGCAGCTGATTAATTTTGTTTATTTTTTTCTATTTAAAGAAAACAGAATATTTAAACAACGCTTAGAGAGCATTTGTGTGTGATTTGAGTTGGACAGAAATCTGAAAACTTAAAGAGAATGACCTGTTTAGTTGGCTCAGTTCATTAAAACAACCATTTCAAAAGCTGAAGTGATTTTCTTTTATAGTTAGAATATGTATAACTCAGTGTTTTAGAAAATATAAATTAATATCAAAATAATCGTTTGTTGCAGCCCTATTATTGCACAACGGAATCATTCTGTGCTCCGCAGTCTCGCTTGGAAAATAATTTTTCAAACATGAATTTCACAGAGAGAATTTTTTTAATTTAATCGTATTTGCATAAAAGGTAAGGCTCCACGATATATCGAAATTATCAAAATATCGCAAATGTATCACGATATGCATACCACCACAGCTTGCATTAACTGGGGTCATGAAAAAAAGACAAAGAGAAAATAACTAGAAATATATGTTGTAGCTTTAACAAGAATCAGTGTATATCTAATTCATACAGTGAAAACTAAGCAGTGTTTTATTTTTACATTTGATTATTCCATTTCTGTTGTTAAATAAACCTAATGTAGGATAACCTAAAACTCTAAACCCAGTGGTTTACACTGATGTTAAAATAACACTTCTTATGCTACAGTAAAACACTGATGTTCACTGTCAGAAGTTGTAGGGATGTTTTCTTATCAAAAAAAGAATGTGAAACGCATGTAGGTTATATAATTTTAAATATATTTTAAAGATAATTGAAATTGATTTTACACACTTTAAGCATTATCGTATCGCATATTGAATATCACATTATGTAATGAGTTATCGCATTTTTCTTCAATATCGTGCAGCCCACGTTGAGCATCCACTGGTCCAGCCTGAGATGTTCTGGATCACCTAGAGGAAAACTTTACACAAACAAATAGATAGTTACCTCCTTCAAAGACTACTGTCAAGTAATATAAATTAAATTACTACAGTGTCCAAAAGGTTGTAACGTTAATTACACGTTATAACGTTAATTGTATTTTAGCTTAAAAATTTGTGGCGGACATCACAGCTAGAGGAGCAGTTTAATCACGCACATCCCAGTCAGGTACGGGTGCTGAATCTCATATAGAATGCAAAGTTTCGGGCCTTTACGGCCCTTCCTAGTCACACTTGAAATACATTTTGTGAATGGGAGCTCTCCGGTGTGCGGATCTTTACTTTGTGACTGGACATCACAGCTAGTCCTCATTCTGTTTCGCTGTACTGTCTATTGAGTAATTACAGGCTAATTTCCTACACATATCTTTGAGGACATGTCAAAAAATACTTCCAATATAGACAGTGCTAGTAATGTTAACGTTACGCTAAATAAATGCAGGCGTAACATTATATGACAATGTTTAAGACGTTTTAGGCAGTATGTTGGATCTTGGAGTGTAATAAAGTTTTAAATGCAATTATAAATAATAAATAAATTATTCGAAATAAAATGAATAAATGAAATTATATTAGAATTTCACTCACCGGAAAAAATGTAGCCCAGGCTTCTTCTGGGACGATCTGTTAATACAATTAACCCCAGAGCAAGTCATTATGAGAGTGAAATAATCTCGACACGGCAAACACAGCAGAAATGCTAAGATTAGTGGCTGGAATTTATTTATTTTTAAGATAAATTAGCTGAGGTAACGTGACGGCTAACAGACAGCAGACAACTGGCTAATGACCACAGCAGCGGGAATCCACCTGTCACTCAAGTGGCCACACCCTTAAATGCAGAAATTTAAATATTAATCAACTAAACGGATGAGTTATAAAAAAATTCACCCCCCTCACAGTTGTCATGAAGGGCAAAATTAGCTGTATAGACCAAAAAAACATACAGACACTAGGCTGTAAACACGTTTTTTTCTGCTGTAAAATTTGGCATTTTAAATGGGGGACATACAGATTTGAGTCACTTCTGACAACAGCCTCAAGCGGCCAGTCAACGAATTGCAGTTTAACTCACTTCCGTGTTGGTTTCAAGAGAGAGACGGGGAGGTTGCCGCTTGGTCTGTACTCAGTAAAACCAGTACTGCAGAAATACTGGTATCGTCACATTTGCACAATTTTATTATTTAACGTTTGAACAAAGTATCGGTAGGCTACTCTTGACAACACATACTTCACTGAGGTAAAGATAAGTTAAAGTTTTCTCTCCATTCTTCCTACCTACCATATGAACAGCAATATCTGCACAGGACACACAAATAAAATAGAAATAGATTTAAATTATTTCTGGGGGAAAGTGACAAAGTTTGCTGGAATGGTCACAAAACTCAAAACACAACAATAATATTAACATTTAATGAAGATCAAGCAGTGTGAATGAGCACCGCAGTTACACCAGTTTTCAGCATCTGCCGTCTCACTATATTGGGACGTGAACATATGAACTCCATCAGAAGCAGGGCTGTATGAAGAAGAATCACTAACACTTTATAATATATAATAATATAATTATATATTATAATTATTTTTTTATAATATATAAAAAACTTTATTCTGATGCTCCCCAACAGATATTCTACTGACTATAAGTAACTTTGCGAGTCTGTGTGAACTAATCCTCACAGTCTACTAATACTCAACTATACTCTTATAGTCAACAGAATGTCTAAAGAGGATCATCAACAAAAAGTCCAGTGTTTTGTTGTAATCAAATTGTTCTATTATCATTTCATTCCATCATTTTGATGCTAAATGTCTATCAACTAATAAAACACAGAAGTTAGAAAAGACAAGAAGCAAAATTTGGGAGAAAAATATATATATTTTTTAAATAAAATGTAATTTTGGCATATATATACACATATATACAGTCATACGATTGTTTATTATTAATAAAAATGGGCTCTTCTGCTATAAGCTTGAATCACTGTAATATAATGCCCACAGCTTCTGATTGTCTGCATTTCTCACTGCTGCTAAAACACACTGTAAAGGGGAACAGTTCAGCAGAGAATAATATTATATTATTACAGTATCATCTGAGGTCGGGTTTGCTCTCGCTTCAGGGCTTATATCTGAATTTGACTTTGTGACGTTTTTTAACCATGTTTAAACAGTTTTATTTGTGATCAAACACTAATTTGCGGAAGAACCTTGAATTAGGGAACTAAGGAAAACAGTAATAGAGCAAACAGAGTGAAAACTTCACTAAAACATAACACACACACTACAACATGGAGTTTGTTGTGTATTTCTGTGGACAATGATGGACAGAATCAGTCAATAATATCCTAAAGCACACACCAAGTTAAGTCAGGTTAGCTGTTTAATACAGTCTACATGAGCAAGTTAACTGAACTGGAATACACACGACCCATCTGGAGACGCCATTACTCAGCGGGTTTACTCGATCGAGTTCAGTCACACTGGCTCACGGCAAGAGGAGAGATCTGCAAGTCTGTTCCTCTTTATTTCAGTTCTTTCAAGGTCAAACATGAAACTGCCAGATACTTTATCAGCTCCTACAATGACAGTTGAACCAGTTTTGTTTTAACACACTCATGATAACACAGTACAAGGAGAATATTGAACATCTATATAAGTCAGCTAGATAAGTTAATGACAAGTTGTTAAACATTATACCAGTATGACGGCAACTACAGTGATATAATCAGCAGCGCAATTGCAGGTGAATCTATTTGCATGTTTATTGAGAACATTTATGACCGAGAGGCAGAGATAAAACATCTTTATTTCTACACTGAATGAACTGTGTGTGAAAGAGGATTTGAACACCTAGAATACATTTCCAAAACATATTTCTGAATCTTACAGTTTTTCTTAATTGTGTACACACAAATACTGGTACTTGAGACATAATAACCACAACATGTAACTCATGCACCAACCCCCTGAACCAGTTCTGCTAAACTACAAGCACAATTCCTGCTTTACACTCAAATTGCAGTTCTAAAACACACCTTTTTCAAAACACTACACACAATTCTCTGCTTTTGGCACAATTTTCATGCAGAAAATCTCGTTTTCACAAGAAACACACTTCCATCCAGATATGCACACTGACTCTTCACATGGGCAAACACCCGTCACACAGTTTTACAATTAGCAATCAGAGCTTTAGCATAAAAGAGCAACAGGTGAGCTCTTCAACAGGTGAGCTCTTCAACAGGTCAGCTCTTCAACAGGTCAGCTCTTCAACAGGTGAGCTCTTCAACAGGTCAGCTCTTCAACAGGTCAGCTCTTCAACAGGTGAGCTCTTCAACAGGTGAGCTCTTCAACAGGTGAGCTCTTCAACAGGTGAGCTCTTCAACAGGTGAGCTCTTCAACAGGTCAGCTCTTCAACAGGTGAGCTCTTCAACAGGTCAGCTCTTCAACAGTTGAGCTCTTCAACAGGTCAGCTCTTCAACAGGTGAGCTCTTCAACAGGTGAGCACTTCAACAGGTGAGCTCTTCAACAGGTGAGCTCTTCAACAGGTGAGCTCTTCAACAGGCGAGCTCTTCAACAGGTCAGCTCTTCAACAGGTCAGCTCTTCAACAGGTCAGCTCTTCAACAGGTCAGCTCTTCAACAGTTGAGCTCTTCAACAGGTCAGCTCTTCAACAGGTCAGCTCTTCAACAGGTCAGCTCTTCAACAGGTGAGCTCTTCAACAGTTGAGCTCTTCAACAGGTGAGCTCTTCAACGGGTCAGCTCTTCAACGGGTGAGCTCTTCAACGGGTGAGCTCTTCAACAGGTCAGCTCTTCAACAGGTCAGCTCTTCAACAGGTGAGCTCTTCAACAGGTGAGCTCTTCAACAGGTGAGCTCTTCAACAGGTCAGCTCTTCAACAGGTGAGCTCTTCAACAGGTCAGCTCTTCAACAGGTCAGCTCTTCAACAGGTCAGCTCTTCAACAGGTGAGCTCTTCAACAGGTGAGCTCTTCAACAGGTCAGCTCTTCAACAGGTGAGCTCTTCAACAGTTGAGCTCTTCAACAGGTGAGCTCTTCAACAGGTCAGCTCTTCAACAGGTGAGCTCTTCAACAGGTCAGCTCTTCAACAGGTCAGCTCTTCAACAGGTCAGCTCTTCAACAGGTGAGCTCTTCAACAGGTGAGCTCTTCAACAGGTCAGCTCTTCAACAGGTCAGCTCTTCAACAGGTGAGCTCTTCAACAGGTCAGCTCTTCAACAGGTGAGCTCTTCAACAGGTCAGCTCTTCAACAGGTGAGCTCTTCAACAGGTCAACTCTTCAACAGGTGAGCTCTTCAACAGGTGAGCTCTTCAACAGGTAAGCTCTTCAACAGGTGAGCTCTTCAACAGGTCAGCTCTTCAACAGGTGAGCTCTTCAACAGGTGAGCTCTTCAACAGGTCAGCTCTTCAACAGGTGAGCTCTTCAACAGGTGAGCTCTTCAACAGGTGAGCTCTTCAACAGGTCAGCTCTTCAACAGGTCAGCTCTTCAACAGGTGAGCTCTTCAACAGGTCAGCTCTTCAACAGGTGAGCTCTTCAACAGGTCAGCTCTTCAACAGGTGAGCTCTTCAACAGGTGAGCTCTTCAACAGGTGAGCTCTTCAACAGGTGAGCTCTTCAACAGGTCAGCTCTTCAACAGGTCAGCTCTTCAACAGGTGAGCTCTTCAACAGGTGAGCTCTTCAACAGGTCAGCCCTTCAACAGGTGAGCTCTTCAACAGGTGAGCTCTTCAACAGGTCAGCTCTTCAACAGGTCAGCTCTTCAACAGGTGAGCTCTTCAACAGGTGAGCTCTTCAACAGGTCAGCTCTTCAACAGGTCAGCTCTTCAACAGGTCAGCTCTTCAACAGGTGAGCTCTTCAGCAGGTGAGCTCTTCAGCAGGTGAGCTCTTCAACAGGTGAGCTCTTCAACAGGTCAGCTCTTCAACAGGTCAGCTCTTCAACAGGTCAGCTCTTCAACAGGTGAGCTCTTCAACAGGTGAGCTCTTCAACAGGTCAGCTCTTCAACAGGTCAGCTCTTCAACAGGTGAGCTCTTCAACAGGTCAGCTCTTCAGTGGAGCAATGGATGCCAACGTTTTTTTTTTAACTGTAACTGTATACAGTCAGTTCTTCTGTTGTTTTGTATGTAGACCACTGTATGTACAACTTTGTGTTGGTTGGGATGCACACTGTGTACATTGTTTTTGTGGGAAAAATAAAATATATTTGTTACCGTGTATTTGTGTGTTCTGAGTATAAAAACAATATTCTCAAATATTTTACAACACACTTATTTATGTACTGTCTGTAGTAAGTGTAACACTGAACAAAAAAAAGGCCCAAGTCATTATGATGAATGGAGAAGAAGTGTTTTCCATTCATTAGTGTTTTACATTGAGCACATCAGTGTTCAACTGGTTCTTATAAATGTCTATTCATATGATGGTTTGTGTGTGTCATTTGAAAACAAAATACCATTTTGAGAAGAAATAACATTGTTTTGAATGTAAAGTTTCATTTTGCAGGAGAATTGAGGGGTTTTGCCCATTGTGTGTGTGTGTTTTTGATTTGTGTGTAGAGTTCTGAGAATATGAGGCATGCTTTCAGAAAATGTGTGTAAACAATCGAGAAAAACTGTAAGACTCTAAACACATCTTAAAGATATTATTGTCACAGTGTCTGGTTTGTGTTTCCCTGGGTGTCCACTAGAGCAGAGGTTCCCAACAGGGGAGTCGCGGCCCAGGGAGCTCTGTGGGGGGTCGCGTCATATTTTGAAAAGTTTTGAGCAATGAGCATTAAATGAAATCCTTAACTTTTTTCTATTCAAAATTTATATAATGAGCGAGTTCATCTTGAAACCATTTTCCAATCCGTGTTTTTGTCTTATCCTGAACCACTATGATACACCTAGACCTATAATAAGTGTTTACATTGGGAGTATTTCACACTGGTCCGGATCGCTGCCGCTGCGGAGTAGCCCAGTACCTGCGTGACTCGTCATAGACGTACACAGAGAGAAGTAGTTCTGGCTACAATGTTCTTCCGAAAGACGCATTATTCTGTTAATAAACGCACGTTTATTATTGCTCGCTATAGGGGAATTATCACCCTACGTCACACGGCGTCACGCAGGTTCTACTGCGCATGTCGGGACCAAAAGACAACAACAAACGGAAAAATGTCGTGTTGTGCAGTCGGATGTCAAAATCGTAAATCTGTAAACAGTGGTCTTAAGTTTTACCGAATACCATCAACTCGCACTCCTTTTAACGCCAACCGCAGACGTCTTTGGTTACAAGCCATCAGAAGAGCCGACTGGAACGAGGAAAAAATTAAAAATGCCCGACTCTGCGGTTCACACTTCATATCAGGTAAGTTAACGGTTACGCTAAATCAGACACACATCACTCGGTTTGGCTTACAACAACAAAAAATAACGGTAAATAATGAGTTGTACAACACAGAATAAAGTACAAGTTTGAGGCGAATTAGCTTACTAGACGTTAGCTAACTTACCTTCAATTTGGTTACGTTGTCTTGCTAGTTAACGTTAGCCTAAGCTTGGTAGTAAAGTTAGTTCTTGGCTAATACGTTATAGTAAACTCAGGCTAAGTTTGCTGTTACACTCTATCGTACTGTCAATCACTAGAATACACCTTTTTTTGTGCAGGAGAGGTATCCATGGAATTTAATAGTCCCGACTTTGTCCCTTCTGTCTTTTCATTCTCAACCCAGTGTGAAATAAACAAAGGCGATGCAAAACTTGAGAGGTAAATATCTTAAATAGCCTTATTTAGTTGCTAACTGGGATCACATTGCATGCATCAATATGCAGAGAATGCATGGCAAGTTATGTCACATCTTTTTTGTAAATATAATTTGTTAGACCAGATCGTTTTTGTCTACTAACCAACTAAACTGTTTTGGACTTACTGTTTGCTCTCATCTCTGAGTATCAGATTTAAGAGGAAAAGAAAAAGGGATGAACCCACCCACAGACCACCAGACCAAGTTACTGATAAGATTGCATCAGAATCTGCAGAAGCTTCCCTGTCCTCAGATGACTGCAGAATAGAGCCTGCTGCTGGTCCTTGCATTGGTAAGAACTTCTCATATCTTAACTAATGGCAGTCTCTTGGCTTGTTCGATTTGAACCGGCGCTGCACAGACCAATCAGTTTATGACATCAAAGTAACGCAAGAGCGATTCAAAACCATTAGGAGCTGTCTACTCTCTATTCACTCTTGCGGTACTTTGATGTCATTCACCTATCGGTCTGTGCAGTGCCAGTTCAATTCAAACAAGCCTATTATTAAGATGAATCTGGTCATTCTGTTTATATATTGTTCAATACAGCAGAACTGTGTTGTGAATGAAATTGAACATTATTCTGTTTAGCACATGCTGCTTGAAAACATCTTATCAAATAATTGAGAAAAGCTAAACTAAAACAAGTGACAATGTATCTTTTATCTTTTATAAGTTAATTACAATCTAATCTCTATTTCAGAAGCCACTGTCCCAAAGGTTCTCCATGATGATCTGAAACACAAGTACAGCCAACTTTCTACAGTGTGTGACAACCTGCGTTTGGACATAAAAAAACTGAAATCTGAGAATGAGGAACTAAAGACAACACTCAGAAAAACACAATTTTCCTTTAGCTCTATCAAAAGCAAAGCAGTGCATGTGCTGTTTTTCACAGGTCTGACAAGTGTCATTTTTGAGTGGTTGATTAGCAAACTTAAAGACAGTGTAGAGGTTGTGCGTGGCTCTATGAACCTGGAGGATCATCTATTAGCCGTCTTACTAAAACTAAGATTAGGGCTCAGCAACAAGGATATTGCTTTCAGATTTAATGTCACAGAATGTGACATTTCTAGAATTTTGAGAAGTTGGCTCCCTGCTATGTCTCTGGCTTTAAAGCCTCTCATCAAGTGGCCAAGCAAGCATGCAATATTAAAGAATATGCCAAAATGTTTTAAACCCAAATATAAACGTTGCAGGTGCATTATTGACTGTACAGAAATTTTGATCAACAGACCCTCAAATTTAACCTCCAGAGCCCAGACGTACTCGACTTATAAAAGCCACAACACTGTTAAATATTTAGTTGGCATGTCACCTGCAGGAGCCATTACTTTTCTGTCGGCAGGCTGGGGCGGGCGGGTTTCGGATAAACAAATTACAGCTGAGTCTGGATTTTATGACCTTCTAGAGCATAATGATGAGATACTAGCAGATCGTGGTTTTACCATTAGAGATGAGCTTGCCACACGTGGTGCCACCCTTAGGATCCCTCACTTTACCAAAGGAAAGAAGCAGCTCTCTGCTCAAGAAGTGGACATGTCAAGGCGTTTGTCTAATGTGTGAATACACATTGAAAGAGTAATAGGTAGATGGAAAAATTTCAAAATTCTGACAACTGTCATTCCACTCACACAGGTTGACCTCTTAGTGTCATAATGACTCGATGAGACAGGAAGCAAGTGCAAGTATAATTATTAGGTCACAAGTCAACAGTACAAGCAGGTGGATGGTGGGTGACGCAGGGACTAGATGGTCAGGATCCGTGAAGACGTGCTGTGACGGTGACGGTGAGAAGACAGAGAATCCACGACGAAACTGGAACAGGACACGAGGCAGGAACACGAGGCAGGAACAGGACACCGGAACACCAACACGAAGGACATCAACAAACGATCTGACAAAGATGATACAACAACGGTGAGTATTTATAGAAGGGTGAATGGCTTGCAGCTGGTGAAGTGATGATGATCAGCTGGAGCGGATCAGGTGATGTCATACACTCACACCCACAACACACGCGCTCACACCACAACATAAACACGAGACTAAAAGGAACAGAGAATACGTCTACCGTGACAGTACCCCTCCCCCTAAGAACGCCTCCTGGCGTTCCCAGGCCCCCCTACCTGTCGATTGTAATCATCGATAAGGGAGTGATCCAGGATGTCTCTAGCAGGTACCCAACTTCTCTCCTCCGGACCGTAACCTTCCCAGTCCACCAAGTACTGAAATCCGCGTCCCCTCCGCCTAGAGTCCAGAATACGATTAACCGAATAAGTGGTCTCCCCATCTACGAGTCGCGGTGGAGGAGGAACCGGGACAGGCGGATTAATGTGAGAATGAAACACTGGTTTGATTTTAGACACATGGAAGGCGGGATGGATCCTCCTGTACGCGGGAGGCAATTTGAGGCGGACTGCCACCGGACTAATGATTTTGGTGACAGTAAACGGGCCAATAAATTTGGGTGCAAGCTTATTAGAGACGGTTTGCAAAGGAATGTTCTTAGTAGAAAGCCACACTTTTTGACCCACGACGTATACGGGAGGCTTAGACCTGTGGCGATCGGCCTTGGCCTTGGTGCGCGCTCCCACTTGGAGTAGAGTCTCACGGGCTCTAGTCCAAGTACGATGACACCTCTGAACAAAGGCGTGAGCGGAGGGAACCGCAACCTCGGATTCCAGACTGGGAAAAATAGGTGGCTGGTAACCTACACTACACTCAAATGGAGAAAGGCCCGTGGCCGACACTGGCAATGTGTTGTGAGCGTACTCCACCATAGAGAGTTGCTGGCTCCATGAGGAAGGATTCTTGGACACCAAACATCGCAACACCCTCTCCAAATCCTGGTTGGCTCTCTCGGTCTGGCCATTGCTCTGGGGATGAAACCCTGAGGACAGACTAACAGTCGCCCCCAGTAATCTACAAAACTCTCGCCAAAATTTGGACACAAACTGGGGTCCCCTGTCAGAGACCACGTCAATCGGGAGGCCATGTAAGCGAAAGACGTGGTCTACGACGGCTACCGCTGTCTCCTTAGCTGAGGGTAATTTGGGTAAGGGGACAAAATGGGCTGCCTTCGAGAACCGGTCCACCACAGTCAAAACGACCGTGTTCCCTTGAGAGGGTGGGAGGGCGGTAATGAAATCTAGAGCGATATGGGACCAGGGTCTCGAAGGAACCGACAGCGGTTGAAGTAACCCATCAGGAGGTCGATTGGAAGTCTTACCAGTGGCACAAACTGAGCAAGCCAAGACAAAATCGTGAATGTCGCGAGCCATATGTGGCCACCAGAATCGTTGCTTGACTAAAAAACTAGTTCGATTAACTCCTGGATGGCACGCCACGTTGGAACCATGACCCCACTGGATAACGTCGGACCGCAATCCCTCCGGCACGAATAAGCGGCTCGGTGGACACCCGGGCGGAGGCGTTACCCCTTCTAAGGCCTTCTGGACCCTCGATTCGATCTCCCATGAGAGTGTGGAAACGACTAGAGTTTCGGGCAAAATGCACTCGGGAGTACTCGGGCGTGCGGAAAAATCAAATATGCGAGATAGAGAGTCGGGTTTGATGTTCTTAGAACCCGGGCGGTACGAAATAGAAAAATCGAAACGACCGAAAAAAAAGTGCCCACCGAGCCTGCCTGGAGTTCAGTCTTTTAGCAGTGCGAATATACTCTAAATTCTTGTGATCAGTCCAGACGATAAAAGGTACCCCTGACCCTTCTAACCAGTGGCGCCATTCCTCCAACGCTAGCTTAACTGCCAACAACTCTCTGTTGCCAATGTCGTAATTACGTTCTGCCGGGGACAACCGATGAGAAAAAAACGCGCATGGATGCACCTTGTCGTCTACAGGGGAGCGTTGGGACAACACTGCACCTACTCCCACCTCTGACGCGTCGACCTCCACCACGAACTGACGTGATGGATCAGGGGCGACAAGAATGGGGGCTGAAACAAAGCGGCCTTTCAGTTTGGTAAACACAGCCTCGGCTGTGTTAGACCACCTGAACGTCGTTCTGGGGGAGGTCAAGGCAGTCAGAGGTGCGACTAGTTGGCTGAAATTGCGAATAAAACGCCGATAGAAGTTGGCGAACCCCAGGAACCTCTGCAGGGCCTTGCGAGAATCCGGGCTTGGCCAATCTACCACAGCCTTGATCTTCTCAGGGTCCATCCGCATCCCCTCAGACGACACGATGTACCCAAGGAAAGGAACTGACTGTGCATGGAATTCGCATTTCTCCGCCTTGACAAAAAGCCCATTCTCTAGTAACCTCAGAAGCACTCGTCTGACGTGTTGCACATGTTCCTGGAGAGAAGAAGAAAAAATCAATATGTCGTCCAGGTAGACATATATGAACTGATCGATCATATCTCGCAACACATCATTGACCAGTGCTTGGAAAACTGCCGGGGAGTTGGACAGCCCGAAGGGCATGACCAAATATTCAAAGTGCCCCCTAGGGGTGTTAAAGGCAGTTTTCCACTCATCCCCCTCCCTAATGCGAACCAAATGATAAGCGTTACGTAAGTCCAATTTAGTGAAGATGGACGCTCCCTGCAACCTCTCGAAGGCTGAAGACATCAACGGCAAAGGATAAGTATTCTTTACCGTGATGTTATTCAACCCCCGGTAATCAATACAAGGTCGCAGAGAACCGTCCTTCTTCCCCACAAAAAAGAACCCCGCCCCCGCTGGAGAAGAGGAAGGGCGAATGAACTTGGTTGCTAGAGAATCAGAAATGTATTTCTCCATAGCCTCCCTCTCCGGAATAGAGAGCGAATATAACTTGCCCTTAGGCGGAGACTTACCTGGCAGTAGATCTATTGCACAGTCATAGGGACGATGCGGAGGAAGAGAAGCAGCACGAGACTTACTGAACACTTCCTTCAGGTCCAGATACTCCGCGGGCACGTTAGACAAATCCCCTGTTTCCTCCTGAAAAACAGAAACAGGCACAGACGAACAAGCAGACACGAGACAAGACTTATGACATTCCTTGCTCCACTCCAGCACGACCTTGTGATGCCAGTCCACTCGAGGGTTGTGTTGGATGAGCCAGGGATGTCCGAGGACGACGGGTGCCAGGGGTGAATCCATGATGTAGAATGAAATAGTCTCAGAGTGGTTGCCAGAAGTGATGAGGGTTAATTCTTCAGTGGATAGTGAAATAGTGGGAAGTGTCTGTCCATTAAGAGCGTGAACTGCGATTCTGTTAGTGAGGGGTTTGAGGGGAATCTGTAACTGTAGTGCGAAT
The DNA here is from genome assembly GCF_964197995.2 of Scardinius erythrophthalmus. NCBI lineage: Eukaryota > Metazoa > Chordata > Actinopteri > Cypriniformes > Leuciscidae > Scardinius > Scardinius erythrophthalmus. The sequence goes on from NC_138233.1 coordinate 1,764,478, forward strand.
GAGTGGTCCATAAAATTACCTTCAGCCCCAGAATCCAGAAGTGCTCGACAGTCGTGCTGGTGGACTGACCATCTTAGTCTTACCGGGAGGAGCGTGGAGGTAGATGTAACAGCTGATGAGGTCTTCCTGGCGGAGATCCCACCCGATAGTAGCCTCAAGTTTACTATCGGGCTTGGCCTTTTACCGGGCAGTTATATGAAAAATGTCCCGCTCCTCCACAATATAGGCAAAGGCCCTGGGACCTCCGCCTCTCCCTCTCCTCCCGGGAAAGCCGAGCTCGACCCACCTGCATGGGCTCGGGATCGTAGACGGGGCTGACCACGTCCCTGCCGTTGGATCTTGAACCGTCGACCCCTCCGAAGGTACGGGTGGACGGGACTCGGCGTTCGACCCTGGATAGCCGAGCGTCCACCCGCAGAGCTAAATCGATCAACCCGTTCAGTGTGGTAGGTAGATCCAAGGCGTAGATCTTCTTCTGGACGTGGTCAGCCAACCCATGCAGGAACATATCCCACTGCGCCTCCTCGTTCCAGCCACACTCCGCCGCCAGGGTCCGGAATTCGATAGAAAAATCTGAAACTGATCTTTCACCTTGTCGAAGATCCGCCAATGATCTGGCAGCCTCTCTCCCCGAAAGCGCTCGGTCAAAGACCTTCCTCATCTCGGCGGCGAGGGTCTGGAACGAGGTGCAGCATGGATGTTGGTTCTCCCACACCGCCGTTCCCCAGAGTGCTGCCCTCCCAGTCAATAACGTAAGAACATATGCCACTTTGGTCTGTTCTGTGCTGAAAGTCTGTGGTTGAAGAGCAAAGTGCATTGAACAACGCGTCAAGAATGCTCTACAAAAAGCTGGTTCACCTGAATAAGGCTCTGGTGTGGGTAGGCGCGGCTCAGACTGGGAGGGTCTCGCTGGTGTTGCAGGAGGAACGGCTGGTGTGGGCGGCGCAGCGGGAATCGGTAGGCGATGGATCTGCTGGGTGAGCTCGGACACCTGCGTCACCAGGGCTTGTACTGCGCGACCCGTGTCGCCGATCTCTTGTTGCTGTGAATCCATTCTTCGGATACTGTGATGAATGAACTCCTCAATTGATCCAGAAGACGCGCTCGCTGCTTCCATTCCGCGGTCAGATCGTTCTGTCATAATGACTCGATGAGACAGGAAGCAAGTGCAAGTATAATTATTAGGTCACAAGTCAACAGTACAAGCAGGTGTATGGTGGGTGACGCAGGGACTAGATGGTCAGGATCCGTGAAGACGTGCTGTGACGGTGACGGTGAGAAGACAGAGAATCCACGACGAAACTGGAACAGGACACGAGGCAGGAACACGAGGCAGGAACAGGACACCGGAACACCAACACGAAGGACATCAACAAACGATCTGACAAAGATGATACAACAACGGTGAGTATTTATAGAAGGGTGAATGGCTTGCAGCTGGTGAAGTGATGATGATCAGCTGGAGCGGATCAGGTGATGTCATACACTCACACCCACAACACACGCGCTCACACCACAACATAAACACGAGACTAAAAGGAACAGAGAATACGTCTACCGTGACACTTAGATGATATAGTGATTGTGTGTGGAGCATTAACAAACCTTTGTAAATGTATAGTCCCAAGAAGATAGCTTGATTTAGATTCCACTTATTGAAGAGGTTTTTTTTTACATTGTTTTTGTTTTCTATTTACTTGGTTTTTATGTGATGTCTTTTTATCGCCCTCTTCATACTATATATGTCTTTTTTAGTCTGGTTTGTCTGCTTCCTGTCCATTGTTTCTTGCGTGTAACACCAAGGACCGTGCTGAAAATAAGTATTTTACTTTAGCATGTTATCCTTTGGATTACTGTTTTATGTCATCTTGATCCAGAAATCAATCAATCAATCAACTCACACAGGTTGACCTCTTAGAGTATATAGTGATTGTGTGTGGACACAAACCTTTGTAAATGTATATTAGTCTCAAGAAGATAGCTTGATTTTGATTAATTCTTTATGTAACTGTTTATTGTAAATAACATAACTTATTGCACATGTAAGTGTTTTTATGTAAAATATTAGTATTGTATTAAATAATTTGCTTCGAAGTACATTTCATTCTGAGTTGTTGTTTTTGCACTGATCACAATACCAATCCACAAGCTTTCTTCTTACTCTGGCACATGTGTAGTGAAAATGGTTCTTGCACTTTGCACAGTCAATCATCATCCCAAAGTCTGGCCTTTGACAGTGTGAGCAGACTGCAGGTGCTTGCATCAGTGGATCCATGGTGCGCGTTAACAGCTCAGGCAAAACTCTGCGTTTAAAGAACACTTCAGCTTTAGGCAGGACTGCTTGCAGCATTTCTTCATCTCTGGTGATGCGGTTGATGGTAATATCTTGCTTTGTCCAAACCACGAAGTCGCAGTACTGGGCGTTGCATACAAACATGTGAAGCTGAACTTGATGGTAGTATTCATGATTCTTCTTTAGTTTAAGTGCTTTGTCTAAGCAGAACTGTGTGTCCTCACTACTTCCTGTCAGACCATCACGGTATTTGTATGGGCACTTAATCTCTACAGTTGCTTTCCCACAGCAGGTACAGTTTGCCATTCCATCCGGCGATGCCCCAAGATGTGGTTTGTCTGGCCGCACAACAAGACCGCATAGCTCCACGTCAAAGTTGTGATGTTGTGCTTTCATTATTTCTGTGTATATTCTTCTGGCTGTGTCCTCCATATCTCTTGCCCAAAGTACTGCTGGGACATGGGACAACTCATGTTTGTTGTAGTGCATTACCTGTTTTACAAGGTTTGTTTTAGCGCTCTCGGTTACTACAGTACATACGCGATGTAGGGTTGTGCTCGTTATCCTTCCAGTTCTGTGTGTGTGCCAGGCCTGAGAGTGGGCCTGATTTTTAGTCGTTAGCTCAAGGTTTACACACTGGTCATTCGTTAACTGCTTCCCCAGTTTTTCGAAGGTCTCTTCACACCTCTCTTGTAGTTCAGTTTGGCAGAGGCATCTCAGATTGGCATCATACAGAGCTACGAGTGGCTCTGGCAGGTCTCCGGTCTCTGTTTCAGATTCTGATGCGGAGTCTGTGTCACTGAAGTCCATGCTAGTGAGCACAGCTGCATTAGGTGCCAATACTTTCAGGTCTGCAATGTCTTCATCTGTCAGTTCTGAATACACAAAATAAATGTTAGATAGCTTATTTTGATACAAACTACAATCAAAGCTGGTTACATGTCATTAATAGTTACATGGTACTGATTATAACTTTAACTTTTTATTAACAAAACTGTTTTTACATTAATTACACTACTGGTCAAAAGTTTGAAAACATCCCCATTTTGTAGTTTTATTGAAATATAAGTTGTTCAAGTCCAGTAAATGGTACAAAAGTAAGCAGCAAACTGCCAAAGTTAAAAACAACATTTAGGTATTAACAGGCTGTTCCAAGATGTTCACAAATTGGGACACCTTGTAGAAATGTGTTTTTGCATCAATCATTTACTTCCATTGCTTCAAATTAAAATAATCAAAACTCAGAAATAATATAACACCTTGGAACAACATGTCCTAATACACCCTCAGAAGCTTTATTAGTGCAATATTGCAACTAGTCTTTTTCATTAATTGCCCTTTTCATTTAAATAAAATAAAACTAATTAATACCTGCTTGTTATATGTACGACCTGATCTTTTCTACATTCAGATTGTGTCTACCTTTTACATTGTTCTTTCTACTCTTTACTCTGACTGGCTGCAGTTGGGTGTCTGTCCTCTTAGCCTTTCTGAAGCTGATCTCACTCAGTCTGGCTGGTTTCACCTCTCTCTTGGATGTGTTAATCCACATATTTGTCCCTGATGTACAACACTTCTCCGTCTTTCCCATCCTGACCCACAGCTCAACTTTAAACATAAGTGCAGCTGCATGACTGCAGCATGACCCTAACCTGCACAAAATTATATAATGTAGTAACACATTGGTTTAAATTGTGCATTAGGCTATACATAACAACAGTTGTATGATTTCAGCAAATAAGAAGTTACATTTTGTTTGATTGAATTGCTGAGACTGGCTGAAATGGGTAAATAATGAAAACGTAATATAGTAATATTATTTTGGTTACATACCCAGCCATACAGGTGCAGTTCGCAGTAAGAATGCAGTTGTTTGTCTTGTTGACGATAACCCAGGCCTTGTACAATTCCGTCTTCTTACTCTGTCTTTGGCTAGGCAGAACCTCCGTCTTCAGCACTACGAAGTTTTGAACTTGGTAATCATGAAATTGTATGTCTTGGACGTGACCACACAGAACAAAGTTGTACGCATCAAGCGACTTGTACGCTTTTAACTTCTCCCGGGTATATACACTCGGAGTTTCGATAAGATAATTATATATCTCTGGCCACTGGATGGCTGGCCATTTCGTTACATCGTTTAACCATTCAGAAGGTTTTATGGCAAACGGATCTGTAAGATGTATCCCACTCACTAACGTTAATTTCATTTTGTAACAGTTCTTATCGCTGGGTGACAAACTGTTAAAATACACGGAGAACATTCCGATAATTAAATATAAACTCAAATATATATAAAAAATGTATATGAAAATGTTTTAAATCGAACTATTAGTATTATAGTATTATTCTTTTCCGTATCCGTGTAATGATCAGCTGTAATGATCAGCTGTTAACGGTCTTTCTGCAACCACGATGCGCGCGCATCCCGGATGTTTACAAACCTATAATTGGTCTATAGCGCCAAAAGCGTCAAAAATAAAGCCTCACATTAATAAAGCCTCACAAATAACATTCAAGTATTGAGGTCCCAGACAGCAGTCCTTTAGTAATAGCCTATATTCTTTCTTTTTTACCTATACACCAGTGTGAATATTTTTGTTATTGCATTTCAAATAGAGCCACTTTATAGGCTACTCCTAGGCTTAAGTTTTTAAATTACAAAGGGCCTACTGATGTTTTTGATATTGTATTTTCAATATTATAGGCTATTATTTGTGCATAAACATACTGTATCTGGTTATAGTAAACATACCGTTTGTTTGAAAACAACATTGTCATCCTTGCTGCAAGCTTACAAGAGCAATAATATCATTAAATGTGAAGGGGGGCCCTAAAATATTTTCTTGGGGAAAAGGGGGTCTCAGACAAAAAAAGGTTGGGAACCACTGCACTAGAGGTCCTCTTCCCCCACGGTGTCATTCACATTAGGAACTGCATTCCCCACAATCCTTGTCTGCACTCATCACTGTTCATTGCACCCAGCTGTTCCCCATCATGATTGTTAGTATCTGAGTGTATAAATACCCTGCCTGTTTAGTGTTTGTTACGGAGCCCTTGTTATTCATCACACCACTTTTGAGGTCTGTTTTTGCCTGTTTTGGATCGCTTATTAGGATTTTGACCCCTGCCTGGACTGTTTATGAGTTATGGATTTCCCTAATAAAATACTTATTGCATTATTGGATCTTCCCTTGTCTCCTTGAGTGTGTATCGTGACAATTATAGCCTCTTATGTCCATCTCTCCTATAAAATAATCCTGCTGTATCCTCCTGGGACCCAGGAATAGACTTTCAGAGAAACATAATGTCACTGTAGTGGACATTATATTTTAGTGAATTTCTCGACATACATGTCACATGACACACCTGGGTGTCCTGTAAAGAGCACATTCAGGACTTTTCAGAGATACTGAATGTTTGGAGGTTTCACCATGAAAACAACTTCTCCTTGGTCTTTAAAAATGCCTGACATTCATTTAGTGATCAAATGTAGGAAATATGATAATATATTATAATTTAAATCGGACTACTTTTCAAATTGTATTTCATAAACCAACATCTCAGGAAAATGTTATGGGGTTTCAAATCAAAAATTTACTTTGTTCCAGAACAGGGTATTGATTTCATACATGTCCACTGTAGAGGACATCAGGACTTACATCATGTTTATCAGGCATTTTAGGAGACACAACAATTGTGTGGCAGAAAATGCTCTATTTGGCTGAATAGTTAATGCGATGTGTGTTGTGGTGAAGTATGAATGACACAAGTGTGCTCAGTGAATGCGTTTTGTGTGAAAGTAATAAAAAATGATTCAGAGTTTGATAAAGATAGACTTCTGTGTCTCTGAACGAGTGAAGAGTTTTGCACATATAAGTCTTCAGTGTTGACCGATGGAAATAACTGTAGATTCTGGCCACGTATGATAGCGGTCTGGACTGTATTTGCATCAGGGCTGTGATATATACGAGTGCACTGGACAGGGCTCAGGGAACTGAAGAGCTTTAGTCTCCTCAACTCTACATTTACAGGAGATCCTTCACAGGTAAGACATCTACAATATTTCACATGTGACTTCAAATAAGATGTCTTGTTTCTCATTTTATATTAGGACCGAATTTGTGATATAAATGATTGTTTTTGTTTAAAAGCAGAGGCTCTCTTCTTTCTTTTTTTATATAATTATTTCTTTATTTTTCAATTTCAGAACAATGGATATTTTCTACATTAAGCAGCATCCGAGTATACATATATGAAAACATATACATCAACAAATCCAGTTTGTGATAATTAAAACTGAGATAAAATAACAGGACATAAATTGGTCAGCATGAATACAGTGGATAGTACATTACAAAGACATGGGTCAAAGGGTTTATATTAGGTCCGTAAAAATATTCCAGGTCTCTAAGAAGATGTGGGTTTTGTTTTTTAAACTGTATGTTAAATATTCCATGTTTAGTGTTCTCTTACTTCTTTTGATATATTGCATGTTCAGATATTCATAGAACAAAATATTCTGGGGGCCGTGAAACTCAAAATCAAAATAAATAAAAGAGAGAAAGAGAAAGACTTATTAGCAATGTTAATGTACACCGGTCTCCTCTTCTCGTGATGTTTGGTGATATTCCCCAGACACTGAGCCGGAAGCTGATGATGGGTTTCAGCGTGCTCTTCATCTTTGCTCTGATACTGTAACGGTGACTGACTCGGTTGAATGTTTGAATCCATTTGCAGTGCTTTATATCACACAGCAGTACAAACAAATAGAAAATCAAGGTGAGTATCGTAGTCAACAAATGCAGGGTCAATAACAGTAGAAGCAGTCCAAAATAGCAAACAAGTCCAAATCCGATAATCCAAAATCGTGGTCACAAACAGGCAATATCACAAAACCAAAATAGGGATAAGCAAAAACACTCGAAGGAGACAGGGTAAACTGGCAATACTTCGCAACATGATGTACAAACAACATTGCTTATAACTGATAGGAACAGGAAGTGATGTGGCAGTATTCAGTATTCAGGGGATGGCTCCCTCTGGCGGTTGAAGGACTGAATGGCAGATGCAGATGTTACAGAATCCCCCCTCCTATGAACTCCTCCAGGTGTTCTTCGTGGACGTCCCCTTGGTCTGGGTGCCGGTTGATCAGGGTGTGCCTGGTGAAAATCCTGGATCAAGGATGGGTCTAAGATGTCCTTGGCAGCCAGCCATGATCTCTCTTCTGGGCCATAGCCCTCCCAGTCCACTAGGTATTGCAACCGGCCCCCACGATGCCTGGACTCCAGGATTTCCTTTACCAGGTAAGCCGGAGCTCCATCAATCTCAAGTGGTGGGGGGGGTTCTCTCTCCTCCGTAGTGGGGCCGGAAGTAGGGTGGACCGGTTTTAACAGAGATGCATGAAAAGAAGGAGATATACGATAATGAGCAGGAAGCTCTAGCCTGTATGTAACTGGATTAATTTGTCGTAAGATACGAAACGGGCCTACATACCGTGGGCTGAGCTTCCTGCTGGGCAACCGCAGCCGTAGATCACGGGTTGACAACCAGACCTTCTGCCCCGGCTGGTAGTTTGGATGGGGACGCCTCCTGCGGTCTGCTTTAATTCTCTGGGCTCTGATTGCCCTCTGCAGTCTCACATGGGCACTGTCCCACACCCGTTCACTTCTTCTGACCCAGTCGTCCACCGCAGGCACCTCCGAAGGTTCTCCAGACCAAGGGAACATGGGAGGCTGATACCCTAGAACACACTTGAAGGGGGTGAGTCCTGTAGATGAATGGGTGAGTGAATTCTGTGCATATTCCGCCCAAGGTAAAAAGTCACTCCAGCGTTGCTGCTCTCGACTGCAGTAAGATCTGAGATACCGCCCCAATTCTTGATTCAACCTCTCAACCTGTCCATTAGCCTGGGGATGATAGCCAGAAGTTAAGCTTACATTTATGTCCAATTGTTTACAGAAAGCTTGCCATACACGGGATGTGAACTGTGAACCCCTGTCAGAAACTATATCCTCCGGTATTCCATAAGCACGAAAAACATGGTGAAATAACGCTTGTGCAGTTTCCATTGCTGTAGGTAAGCCTTTTAGTGGAATTAGCCGACATGCCTTTGAGAAACGATCTATAATTGTTAGAATTGTGGTGTTACCATTGGAGCAGGGCAGATCTGTAACAAAATCCACAGCCAGATGAGACCAGGGGCGCTGAGGGATTGGCAGGGGTTCTAGAAGACCAGCTGGTAGTTCCCGGGGTGTCTTGGACTGAGCACACACACTGCAAGACTTGACATACTCAGAGACATCATTAATTAAATTAGGCCACCAAAAGGAGTTACGCACCAGTTCAATTGTCCGTTGAATGCCAGGATGCCCGGAACTCAGCGATGTGTGCACCCATTGCGTGATTCGTTGGCGAAGAGACCTTGGGACAAAATGCCGGCCAGGAGGACATTCAGGAGGAGATGGCTCTGTCTGTTGTTCTCGTTGTAATTCTTCCATCATATCCCAACGAATCGGTGCCACAATGACTGAAGGAGGTAGAATTGGTCCTTGGCAGCAGGAAGTTTCATTTGAGTCATACCTTCGTGAAAGGGCATCAGCCTTACTGTTCTTGCTTCCCGGGCGATAAGTGACTGTGAACTGAAATCTTGTAAAAAATAATGACCACCGGGCCTGTCTTGGATTGAGACGCTTTGCACACCTGATATATTCCAGATTCTTGTGGTCTGTAATGACTTGAAATGAATGGCGAGCTCCCTCCAACCAGTGTCTCCATTCTGCCAGTGCTGCTTTTATGGACAACAGTTCCTTATTACCAATATCATAGTTCCTCTCTGCAGTAGTCAGTTTCCTGGAGAAAAAAGCACAAGGAAACAATTTACCTGGGTTACCATGTCTCTGAGATAATACTGCTCCAATGCCAAAGTCAGAAGCATCTACTTCCACAATGAATGGTAAGTCCGGATCTGGATGTTTCAGGATTGGGGCTGTAGTAAAGCTGGTCCTTAGGGCTTCAAAGGCCAACTGTGCATGCTGAGTCCATAACAATTTCTTTGGTTTTCCCTTAAGTAGTGATGTAAGGGGGCTTGCGATGGTACTGTAATTGCGGATAAACCTCCTATAAAAATTTGCAAATCCCAAAAATCTCTGCAATTCCTTGACCGTGGTAGGACGTGGCCACTCCGTGACAGCTCTGACCTTTGCTGTATCCATCTCCACTCCTTTATGACTGATCTTGTATCCGAGGAAGGTGGTGTTAGAAACGTGAAATTCACATTTCTCGGCTTTGACGTATAGATGGTTAGCCAGCAGTCGAGACAGGACATTTCTTACATGATGGATATGTTGCTCACGTGTCTTAGAATAGATCAAAATGTCATCAATGTAGGCAATGACGTAGTGGTTCAGAACATCACGGAAAATCTCATTTATAAATGATTGAAACACGGAAGGAGCATTAGACAGGCCATAAGGCATAACAGAATATTCATAGTGCCCCCTGGTGGTGATAAAAGCTGTCTTCCATTCATCACCTTCTCTGATTCGGATTAAATTATAGGCACTGCGTAGATCTAATTTAGTGAAGATGGTGGCTTCTCGTAACTGTTCTAATGCAGAAGGAACTAATGGGAGTGGGTACCTGTTCTTAATGGTGACTGAATTGAGACCACGGTAATCTATGCAGGGGCGTAAACCTCCATCTTTCTTTTCCACAAAGAAAAAACCGGAAGCAGCGGGTGAGGTGGAAGGACGGATGAAGCCAGATTCCAAAGCCTCCTCGATATAATTCTCCATGGCTTGTGTTTCAGGAATGGTTAGTGGATAGACCTTGCTCTTAGGGGGTGCAGTGTTGGGTAACATTTCAATTGCACAATCCCATGGGCGATGAGGAGGTAGTTGGGTGGCTTTGGTCTTGCTGAAGGCCTCGCTGTAGTCAGAATACTCTGGGGGAATATACACATGATCATTAGTTACAGGACTCTCAATACTTCGTCCCCTTGGAATTATAAGGTTCTATTTGACATTTTTGTCAAAATTTAGTTATTCACATATTCTTATTCTGTGACAACTTCTTTACATTATGTGATGTTGTTTTTTAAGTTGTGTACATTTTGGAACTTTTTATTTAGAAAATAAAAAGGTTCTTTCTACACAGTCGAATGGAATGCAAAAACTTTAAATCTCAATATCTCAAAACTGCTCAGAACGCAGATAGAACCTTATAATTCCAAGGGGACGACTTGTGGTTAGACAAGGGTGTTGTGTCCGAATTTGGAGGCAACGTGAGAAACAATGTGGTGACCATTTTGTGAGCTCCTTGGAACTCCATGAAATCTGTGGGTCGTGAATGGTCAGCCATGGATTTCCTAGGATTATCGGATGCTGGGGCGTTGATGTCACATACAAGGAGATGGTTTCTGAGTGAAACAGGCCTATCTTGATGGTAACTGGAACAGTTTGATGAGTAATTCCTTTTCCAATAGGTTGACTATTAATGGCTGTAATGTTAATCGGTGGTATGCAAGGGATAACAGGTAATTTGAGTTCATGGACCAGTTCATGATGAATCAGATTTAATGCTGAGCCGGAGTCAATTAACGCTGGAACACATTGAGAAGAATTAGCATATGTGAGCGTGATAAGAAGAGAAAAACATTTAGTCAACATCATAGGCAATGGGGTACTCACTTTGGTTTGGACTGGTTTACTAGGGCATGAACGACACTGATGACCCGGCTGACCACAGTAGAAGCATAGCCTGTTCACTCTGCGTCGTTCCCGTTCTTCCACAGATACCTTGGTGAATCCGATCTGCATGGGTTCAACTGGTTCCTGAATATTGGTAGCTGGGATAACATTTGAAGTTGCCAATGAACTTGGTGGATTATTACGTTGAAGATTATCAACCTTAATAGCCATTGAGATGAGTTGACTGAGATCTGAACCCACATCCTTGCATGCCAGCTCAGCCTGTAATGTATGACTCAGACCCTGCTTGAACACTGGTTTCAACGCAACCTCATTCCAGCCACTTTGTGCTGCAAGCGTACGAAACTCAACGGCATAATCGGCTGCTGAGCGATTTCCTTGACGTAACTGTAGCAATTGTAAAGAAACATCTCTTCCTCCCGCGGGATATTCAAAGACTTCTCGTATTTGTTTGGAGAAATAATCAAACGAGGTTCTCAGTTGGTCGTTATGATCCCAAACAGCAGATGCCCAATCGAGGGCTTTTCCAGTTAACAGTGACATCATGAATGAGCACTTGATTGAATCTCTTAAAAAAGCCTCCGGCTGATTCTCAAAATAGATAGTGCATTGACGCAAAAACCCTCTGCATCTTTCAGCTGTGCCATCAAACTTGTCAGGTAAAGAAAATCTTACCGTATCATGCCTGATCGGTGGAAGAGATTGAATGTACCGTGTGAGATGTTCGTTTGCAGCCCGTAGAGATGAAAGTTGGCCTTGAAAATCTGTGATCCTTTCATTTTGATAGGCAAACGCAGCCTGTAGTTGCGTTATCTCTGCTGGATTCTGATCAGGCGAAGTATTCTGTAACGGTGACTGACTCGGTTGAATGTTTGAATCCATTTGCAGTGCTTTATATCACACAGCAGTACAAACAAATAGAAAATCAAGGTGAGTATCGTAGTCAACAAATGCAGGGTCAATAACAGTAGAAGCAGTCCAAAATAGCAAACAAGTCCAAATCCGATAATCCAAAATCGTGGTCACAAACAGGCAATATCACAAAACCAAAATAGGGATAAGCAAAAACACTCGAAGGAGACAGGGTAAACTGGCAATACTTCGCAACATGATGTACAAACAACATTGCTTATAACTGATAGGAACAGGAAGTGATGTGGCAGTATTCAGTATTCAGGGGATGGCTCCCTCTGGCGGTTGAAGGACTGAATGGCAGATGCAGATGTTACAGATACAGATCTTCTCACTGTATGATGGGGGGAATTCAGAGGATCTTTCTAACATCAATGGTATGTTCACCTTCGGCTCTTGTGTTCAACACTCTGGAGACAGGGCCGGATTAAAGGGTCACGACACCCCCCTCTTTCAGCTCAAGTCTAGCTCACAATCTTTTTGAAAAATGCAACTTAATTGGGCGTGGTGGCTGTGAGAAGAAGGGAGGGGAGAGGGTGTGGTATGGCACGGCAGGGGAGAGTGGAGGGGGGGAAACTGTCATCGACTGTCTCTAAAAATCAGTGATAAAACGTGAGGAAATGCTAGATTTGTTTATAGCTGGCAAAGTTATAGTCTAATGAAATACACTTGACACCTTATAATTGTATTTAAAACATATAAATGCACATGTATATGTATAATTATGTCATTATAAAATATATATTTGTTTATACACACTATAAATGCATATATTTGAAAATAAATAAAAAAAAATCGCTTAAAAAAAACCCGTTCAGTACATAGCCTATCTACGCGCCCCCTAAACCCACATAATAAAGATGGACAGTGACATCGAAATTTGCACAAATTAAGCATACGTTCCATACAATTGAGTTATTATCGAAATATCTAAATTTTAATAACGAGTGATTATTTAACAGAAGGCAAGTAAAACGGTCAGGGTTACATTTTAGACACACACACACACACACACACCTCTGAAGCGAAAAGTCCTCGGGACCGCATCACTCGCAAGACGAAACCTGCATTGGTATACAAGGTCGAAGTCCACCATTCTCCCGTTGAATGGTTGCTACACACACATAGATGTGTCCGTGGTTGATGGCCAACCAGCCGCCCGCAGTCAGAGTCCAGCCCTGGCAGCATCGCGAGGAAAGATGCACTGGAACTTTTGCACCACGAAAACAAACGCGTGTCCATACCTCTCTCATCTACTACGCGATATCATAGTTTGACATACTGTCTGTCATTGGAAAGTTCCACGTGGTGTCATGAATAATTAAGAGAAAGTGTCTTCTCATTGGATAAAAAACTCAGTCTCATTAATAATTATGAGACACCGATGAGTCATCAAAGTACTATCGTGCTGTGCCACGTCATAGCCTGTGACGTGAACACAATGAAGATTTTAAACCCGGAAGACGAAAATAGCGTATAAAAACTAAAATGTAACCATTTTCGCCCTACTATTAAATCTAACAGATGCTAACATTGTTTTCAATGGTGTTTAACACATATACCTCTGTTAAAATCTCAGAAATTTTGGTTTAGGGTGTCATGACCCTTTAACCATTAGGGCAACTGGTCACTTGCCCAGGGGCCCATGAGATCTAGGGGGCCCTGACAGGTAGGAAATACACTGAAATTTAATAAAGTTATCAAACTCTTTACAGTCTTCACTGCATAAAGTGCATCTATGTGGGTTCACGCAGTCTTTCCTCCCTCCCGCTGAACGCCAGCGATTACTAATTCGTGAAATGCACTCCCGCTGGTTGAGCGCGGTAAAGTTCGTTTTAGGTTCGATATTAGCCGAACATTTGTTCTATAGGGTCGGTAGTCTAAAGACATCAATAGCAAGATTAGTTTTAACATTATGTGACGATTGTATATCGACATGATGAAATATTCATTCAAAATCATTCATGCATTAATGCTGCATAATTATACCTGAGAATGCTTTGACGCGTTTCCACAGCGCACAATGCTTAAGGGAACGTCTGCCAATTCCACCAATGCGGTAAACGTAGTCTATAATTTGTATTATTTTAAATTACTTTTAACATTTAAAAACAGACGTTTTCAGATTCAAAAGCTTGCAGAAGGTTCCTAATGACAATACTGACTTAGGCTACAGCTTTCCTGGTAGCCTTGAGTAAATTAACATGTCAAAGAAAATGATTCATAAAACGTATAAATATCAGTTGAGCCTATGTTTACAGACGAAAATGAAAAGACTAAGTTCAGCTTTAGGAGGGGAAGAAATAGGGCAGGATAAGGAGACTGAGAGAAAAAGAAATATGAAGATGAGGAGAGAGCAGGTATTGACAAATAATCTAATGACAAGGTTTTAAAGCTAGCCTATTTCTTATCATTTTTTGGCCTTCAAAAGTCCTAAATTGCACATATGTAGATCAGAGAAATCCAAATTTTACGCCGGGGCCTTGAGTCTTGTTGCCCAGCTAGGGCACAGGAAATTGTTAATCCGGCCCTGTCTGCAGAACTCCTAAACTAAACTATAATCCATGTGTGAATCTATGAATGAGGCATTTATGAATGAGGCATATGAGGCTGTACTTATTTAAAATTATTGTAAATAACAAATAAGTTATGAGTCTTTGGTTTGTGTATTTCTTTTGGATTTGTCTTGCAGACTCTTCTAACCATCCTCATCACCTTCATCCTCGTTGGTCTTTGAACCGTGGATCAGCTGAGAAAGAGAAGGACCAGAGCTCTTTCTTAGACACCAACTTGGAGTTTGTTGTTTCAAATGATCCACCTGAAGATGCAGTTCTAGTTTCTCATAACGATGATGATTATTACATTCTTGGAATTGGGGAATGTAAGAAGGAGACGTTAGGGAAACTTAAAAGTTCAGATATGTCGAAGCCAGGTGCTAATGAGGAGAAACGTGGATTTCTAGTGAATAAAGACAACTTTGAAATTTTAGAGTGGAAAAAATGGGCAGATGTAAAAAAAGGCCAGATTCCATTTTACCCTGTAATGATTTGTAAAAATCAGTACATTACTAAAGATAACAATGGTATCAATTTTATGACCAGAGGCAGTTTAAAAAAAAGTTATGAAGTTCTCACCCTAACCTATGATATAAAAGGTCAGGATTTTCAAATTAATAAATGTGAAGGCAACAAAGAAGTAAAAACCGACAAGACAGAAGTGATAAAACGGGTCACAGCTGACAACAAGAACTGCAAGCCAGCCAAACATGTGGTGAAGTTTGATCAAGGCAGCGACAATACAAAATCTTTCCTAAAGAGCCGTACGCATACGGTTGGAGGAGCAGTGGAGGGATCAGCCTCTGTTAATATTGGTTTAGTACAAATAGGTGGAAAAGTTTCTGGGAAATATGACTATAGTCGCTTGAATTCTGAAACGACATCTAAAGTTAATAAGGACCTGCACTCAGTGAGTATGGAGATAGAGATTCCACCCAACCATTCTTGCACCATTGAGATTAAAAGTAAAACCTCTACAGTTAAAGACAAGTGCTCTGGTGAGCTCACCCGACAGTACACGAACGGTGCTGTAAGCATGACCTCGGTTACTGGCACCTATGAAGTGGAAGTAACAGAACTCCAAACATCTATGAATCACTGCACACCCGTGAAAGATGGGGCGAAATGCTGAAATGCATGAAATCTGTGCAACGTCTGAAAAATAAATGACATGTTGCCATGTGTGTGTTCATAACAAAATGTAAAAAAAAATTCCTTGCTTTCAAATTATGTCAAGAATTTATTAAATTGAATTTTGACATGCTAACAGTGTTTTGTTTTTGTTTTTTGTAAAGAAAAAAGAAGAAAAAAAGAATGGGGGGGGGGGGGGGGTTGTGATTGACATCCTGGGTTGATAAAGAGCTAAAACAGTCTATTCATTTATATTTAAATAATATAAATTTATATAATATAAAATATAGAAATGTATATCTAAATAAAAGAAAACCATATATATATATATATATATATATATATATATATATATTTTTTTTTTACTTTAATAATAATAATAGTAATAATAATTTATTACATTTATATAGCGCTTTTCTTGGCACTTAAAGCGCTTTACATGGGGGGGGGGGGGGATCTCCTCAACACCACCAGTGTACAGCTCCACCTGATGATGACGGCAGCCATACTGTGCCAGAACGCCCACAAGCTTACTGGTGGAGAGGAGACAGTGGTGAAGGCCATCAGTATATGAGGATGATTAGGAGGCCATGATGGGCAGATTTGTCCAGGACACCGGGGTTACACTCCTGCTCTTTCCCGAAGGACATCCTGGGATTTCTAATGACCACAGAGAGTCAGGACCTCGGTTTAACATCTCACCCGAAGGACGGTGCTCTTTGACAGTATAGTGTCCCCATCACTACACTGGGGCATTAGGACCCGCACAGAGCACAGGGTGAGCAGCGCCGCCTACTGGCCTCACTCACACTCACACTAACACCAGCAGAAACCTGGATTACCCAGGAGTCTCCAGTCCAGACTCTGACCAGACTCAGCCCAGCAGTGGTGACCAGTCTTGGGCTACAGGGTGATATGGCTGCTGATAACTTTATTTAACTATATTTAATCTCTAAACATTAATTAAACAGACCTGGGCCCTATCATACAGCACAATCCAGCATCAGGCGTCGTGACACAAGTGTGTTTTGCTAGTTTGACCAGTTTTTGCTAGTTTAGGCACAGTTTTCATTTTCGCTTTCTCAAGGACGCTTCACAATAGCAGTAAAGAACAAACAGTCAGTTCAAATATAATAAATGTACAGTAGACATTTGCTCTGTCCAAAACATGAGCCATTGCAGATGCATATCGCATTCCAACCAAATACAAACAGACACTATAACAGAAAACAAAAAACTACACTATTTACAGACAGCATAGAAGAGGTCAGATGCAGAAGATTAGTGGTACGTAAGGATACATTATGACTGTTATACAGAGTTATGTAAAATGTTTAAAATCAGTGTTTGGGGTCCCAGGGGGACTTTTCTTTCATTTTTAAAAAGTGTACATACCTTCAAAATACTGAATTATTATATAAAGATAGTTCACCCAAAAATGAAAATTATGTAATTTACTCACCAAATTCCAAACCTGTATGAGTTTCTTTCTTCTGCTGAACACAAAAGAAGATATTTTGAAGAATGTTTGTAACCAAGCAAATAGAGCATCCACTGACTACCATTATTGGAGAAAAAATGATTATTAATGGGAAGCGACATCTGCTTGGTTACAAACATTCTTCTAAATATCTTTGTGTTTAGCATAGAAAGGTATACAGGTTTGAAACATGAGGTTGAGTAAATGATGACAATTTTCATTTTTGGGTGAACTATCCCTTAAACACATTGTTTGGCTCATTTTTTGTATCCACCACCCCCAGCTCTTCCAGAGGGTTGTTCCATAAAAGACGCTTAGAAAAGCGGGGATTAAACTCCAAAACCCGACTTGAATGAGCCTAACAAATAAGTTGGGGCTAAAGTGGTTCCATAAAAGGTAATTGAAGTTCACGCAATCTCACTAATTTGATCCAGGTTTATCTAGTCTAGATAATTGCGTGTGCACGTGTTTCTGAAGCAGCCCTAGAGGTCGATCGTGGATCAAATCGATCCACCATCAAACAGCGTATATTTTGTGCTGTTTTATGCGTTTGTGACATGTTTTTTTTCCCCCTCAGTGCAAAACGTACTCGGTTACTAGCGTAACCTCGGTTCTCTCTAGAAGAGGGAACGAGTATTGCGTAAGTAGCTTACGCATCGGGAAAGTCTTCTTTCTTCGAGATCTGAAGCCAAAAAATTATCCTTAATTTTGTATTCATTGTCAACGCAGTGCAGCAGCCGACAGACCTAGGCAGGCTGTATAAGCGTGCTCATTGGCTGCTCGGCTGCAACTGCTTAAGCCTATCGGTGAGCGCTATGAACGCGGCAACCAATGAGGGCGCTTCGCGCCCTCCGCGCCCTTCTAACCGTCAGAATGGGCGTGGCCAGCGTGTATATATTCAGCGCTCACAGGCTAAAATTCTGGTTTTCGCAGTCTGAAGCGCAAAAGCTCGTGGCGCGACACGGCAGGTTACGCAATACTCGTTCCCTCTTCTAGAGAGAACCGAGGTTACGCTAGTAACCGAGTACGTTCTCTTACGAGAGGTTCTCTCGTATTGCGTAAGTAGCTTACGCATCGGGAACCCTTTGTCAACGCCGTGTGCGCCGAGCATCCAGCCCATGAATCCCAGGGGAACCGGGGAAAACACTCTGCTGGAAAATGTGGCCGGTCGAGAGACGGGCCAGCGTAGTACATGCACTTCATGCAGCATATGAAATAGAGCGGCGCGGCCGGTCTATAAACATAGCAGTACAACAGTAGGGCCGGCGGAGCGAGCCCAAACAGTACATAAGCACTCATAAGGGTAGGAGAAAACGACATAGTCGGTCTCACATGAAGAGAAAAATTCCCACGCGGCAGAGAACAATGCGGGCGGCCAGCAGCGCGGGCCAGCACCGATCACAGCGCGTAACGGGAAATAGGAAACAGAACGGATCAGCCGGTCTGAGTCAACACTTCACCCTGAGTAGTTACCAGAATAGTGCCAGCATATGAACGTAGTCTGCACACGGGAGCTGGGCAGAGCATACATGTCACTTATACTGACAATATTTTTGCCTGTAGGGCAGGAACTTCCAGGTTATAAAACCTCACGAATGTAGACGGGGAGGCCCAGCCCGCCGCCATACAAATGTCGTGGATAGAAATTCCGCTGGACCAGGCCCACGACGAGGCCATGCCTCTAGTGGAATGGGCTCTGATGCCCAGAGGGCACTGCAGGTGTTTGGAGGCATAAGCTGCTGCTATCGCGTCCACTATCCACCTGGACAAGCTCTGCTTCGAGGCGGCAAGACCCTTGGTGCGTCCGCCGAAGGAAACAAAGAGCTGCTCTGAACGCCTGAAAGCGGCGGAGCGCGTGATGTAAACTCTCAGCGCCCGGACAGGGCATAGGAGGTTATCACTGTCCCCACCATCGGATGCTGGCAGAGCCGAGAGGGAAATAACTTGTGCCCTAAACGGGGTTCCAATCGCTTTGGGGATGTAACCGTGCCTCGGTCTGAGAATGACTTTCGAGTCATTCGGCCCGAACTCGAGACATGCAGGGCTAACAGATAGCGCGTGCAAATCACCCACTCGTTTGACTGAAGACAAAGCTATCAGAAAAACGGTTTTAAGCGACAGATACCTTAGATCCGCGGATTCAAGCGGTTCAAAGGGAAAAGCCTTTAGGGCCGCCAGGACCAAGGACAGATCCCACGAGGGAACCGAGGGGGGCCGCGGGGGGTTCATCCGTCTAGCTCCTCTGAGGAAGCGGATAATGAGCTCATTCCTTCCCATTGCCCGGCCGAGCGTCGTCTCAGCGAACGCTGTAATAGCGGCCACATATACTTTGAGCGTGGAAGGGGATCTGCCCTTTTCCAACAGCTCTTGCAAGAAGGAGAGCACCCGCGGAACCCCGCATGCGCGCGGATCCAGGTTTTGAGTAGCGCACCATTTAGAAAACACCGACCATTTAGACGCGTAGAGCCGTCTCGTGGAGGGGGCTCTGGACTGCGTGATCGTGTTCACGACCCCTTCTGACAGGTCAACGGGTATCCGTTGATCACCCATGCATGCAGCGACCAGCGCTCTGGATGGGGATGCCAGATCGATCCAGCGGCTTGGGAGAGGAGATCCTTTCTCACCGGGATCGGCCATGGGGGTGAGTGCGACAGCCTCACTAGCTCTGGGTACCAAGTTTGGTTTTCCCATCGCGGGGCTATAAGCAGCACTGAGTGGTGCGTTTCTCTGATCCTCGAAATGACCTGTGGCAACAGGGAGATTGGAGGAAAAGCATACAGCGGGAGGCTGGGCCATGTCTGGGACAGCGCGTCCTCGCTCTTCGAGTAAAACTTCGGGCATTGAGCATTGTCTTTCGACGCAAAGAGGTCGATTTCCGCTCTGCCGAATAGGCGCCAGAGAAACTGAACTGTCTGGGGGTGCAGAGACCATTCTCCCGGGGGAATGTTGTCCCTGGACAGTCTGTCTGGACCGACATTCAGGTGGCCCGGCACGTGCGCGGCTCTCAGCGAGCGCAGCGAGCGGTAAGCCCACACGAGGAGGCGTTCTGTCAGCCTGCACAGGTTCCTGGATCTGACACCGCCCTGTCGGTTCACATAGGATACCACGGACATGTTGTCCGAGCGGACTAGCACATGGTGATCCCGTATGAATGGGAGGAAGCGCCTGAGCGCGTTCTCGACCGCTATCATCTCCAAACAGTTTATGTGGAGGCATCTTTCCCGGTCTGACCATAGGCCAAAAGCCGGTTTGCCCTCGAACAGAGCGCCCCAGCCTGAGGTGGAAGCGTCCGTCGAGATAACTTTGCGGTGTGAGATAGCTCCCATTGTCACTCCCCGCTGGTACCAGTCGGCCGCTAACCAGGGCTTCAGAGCTGAAACGCAGCTCTGAGTCACTCTGATGCGAATACCGCCGGAAGCCCATGCTCTGTGAGGCACTCGGGCATTCAGCCAGCGTTGTAGCGGGCGCATTCGTAAAAGACCCAGCCGAAGCACTGCTGCGGCTGAGGCCATGCAACCCAGTAGCCTCTGAAATGTTTTGAGAGGTACGGTGCTGCCCGGCCGGAGGGACGCGGCCAGGCGTCGAATGCAGCGCGCGCGCTGTGTCGACAGGCGGGCCGTCATCGCTACAGTGTCCAGATCCAAACCCAGAAAAGAGGTTGATTGACTGGGCACGAGCGAGCTCTTGGTCCAGTTGACCGTAAGCCCCAGGCTGTCCAGATGGCTTAAAAGCACTGTTCTGTGGGCGATGAGTTCGGCCTCTGACTGTGCTAGGATCAGCCAGTCGTCCAAGTAGTTCAGAATTCGCATTCCCCGACCCCTCAGGGGAGCGAGAGCCGTGTCCATGCACTTCGTGAATGTGCGAGGTGCCAAAGACAGGCCGAACGGCAGGACGGTGTACTGATATACCTGACCGTCGAAGGCGAATCTCAAGAATGGCCTGTGACGGGGTATTATCTGGATCTGAAAATATGCGTCTTTCAGATCGAGAGATATAAACCAGTCCCTCGGGCGAATTTGCGCGAGGATTTGTCTGGTTGTGAGCATTTTGAACGGTCTTTTCATAAGAGCCTTGTTCAAACGTCTCAGATCTAGAATTGGTCTGAGAGCTCCGTCCTTCTTGGGAACGAGGAAATAACGGCTGTAAAAGCCCGACTCGCTCATGGAAGGGGAAACCGGTTCTATTGCCCTTTTGCACAGAAGTGTGGCTATTTCTGCTCGAAGTAGATGTGCTACTTCCCCATTCACTCTGGTCTCGACGCGCGCTTGAAAGCGCGGAGGGCGGCGAGCGAACTGCAGAGTATAGCCTCGTTTTACTGTGCTCAGCACCCATTCTGACGCGCCTGGAATAGCTTCCCACGCTTTCGCGTGTGCGGCCAGGGGCAGAATAGCCTCCGGGCTCTGATCGCCGCTGATCGCGGGCTCGAGAGCTCGAAACGGAGGGGCGGGCGTGATGCGCGCGCTCTTGGTGCTTAGATACGGCAGGTCGCTCACAGCGGTGACCGGCCGTTTTACACACAGCGTCCCGGTGGTCTTTGACGGGGAACATACAGTGTGAAGCATGACGCTCGAAGGCGGCGTCGGGGGCAAAGTACGAGAGCGGATGTGTGAGCGCGTAGAAGCGGGCACAGCATCCGTGTTTATAACCTGACCGGTACAGAGGGGTTGTGTAACAGAGCGGGCAGTGGGTAGGTGTGGGCACAGCGGGGTGGACACATGACCTACTTTTGACACTCGAGCGGCTTGTGCCAGCTTTATGCGAGTGGGCTCTGTGAGAGACACGGGGTTTACAGTGCTTGTGTGCAGAGGTGAACACAGATAAGTGGGCACATTTACTGCATTTGAAACACTTACAGCGCGAGGCGCGCGACCAGGCATAATACTCTCTTTGAGATTTCTCTGGGTCGCCGTGAAAACGGCGGTTGTGTGCAGGCGAGAGGGTGAGTTCACCGGCTCGTTGGCTGCAAAATGAGTGTCTGCAGTAACCGTGGCAACGGGGACTGACAGAGCTTGAAGCTTTGACGACGGTCCGGCCGCGGCGGGACCTAATCGTCGCTTCTCTCCTCGGGCTAGGAGGATTTTGGAGGCTCAGGCTTCACCGCGATCCTCTGCCGGGGTCCCCGGGGAGGCGGCGGTCTAGCGCGGCTGGTCGAGCGAGAGCGAGGGCGGCCGCCCTGTCGTCGCTGTGAGGACGGAGGTCGAGCTGGACGCTGGGCAGAGCTTTGTGCAGGCTGGTCCGAAGGACGGCGTGCAGCGGGTCTGGAGCGTCGAGGCAGAAACAAATTCATTGCCTCAGAAGTCTTTTTCACCTCCGAAAAGCGGTCGACGATCCCGCTAACCGCTGGGCCGAACAGGCCGGTGGGGGAGAGGGGGGCGTTGAGAAACACCGCGCGCTCAGACTCCCTCATGTCCGCGAGCGTGAGCCAGAGATGCCTCTCTGTAACTGACAGAGAGGCCATGCACCTTCCAATGGCCTGGGCAGCGGATTTCGTGGCGCGAAGGGAAAGGTCCGTCGCGCTCCTCAAATCCGTAAGGGAAGCAGGCTCCGAGCGCTTCTCGTCCAGATCACGGAGGAGGTTAGCCTGGAGAATCTGCAGTACTGCCATAGAGTGTAGTGCTGATGCGGCCTGCCCCGCGGCGGCGAAAGCGCGGCCGACGAGGGCTGAAGTGGTCCTGCATGCTTTGGACGGGAGGGCAGCCTTTGAGCGCCAACGAGAGGGCGGGCAAAGGTGCGCTGCGACCGTCTCCTCCACAGGGGGGATGGAATTATACCCCTTCTCAGCGGCGCCGTCAACCTGTGAGAGCGTCGATGAGGCATGTGAAGACACTCTCGCGGAGAATGGAGCATTCCACGACTTCGAGAGCTCGCTGTGAAGCTCCGGCAGGAAGGGTGCTTTTCTGGACGCCGGCTGTCGGCGGCGGTGGTGAAGGAAGCAGCCGTCGAGTCTGTTCGGGGCCGGTTCTTCCGGGGAAGACCAGTCAAGGCCCAGCTGTTCGACAGCTCGCGTGAGGAGGCGTAAAAGCTCCGCGTCCTCGCCCGCTCGAGATCGGCCTGAATCCTGGACTGACGAGGAGGCAGTGGACCACTCCTCACTGTCAGAGGCCAGGAGAGAACAGCTGTCCGCGGCGCGTTCACCAAAGTCATCCGCCTCATCCCCAGAAGCGGCGGAGGCGCGGGCGAGAGCCGGCGGCTGCGCGGCCGAGAGGGGGGGCGGGGAAGGCGAGGGAGAAGCTCGAGGGAGAGACTCCGGCGAGCTTCTGTGCGCCTGGTTGGTCTCCGGCGGTCGCTGTGAGCGGCGCTTCTTCTTGCGCGGCCCAGCAGGGACGGGCGGGGAGACATGCTGATCGAAAACTTCAAGCAGAGCCCGCAGGGTCGACATTGGAAGTTCCTCGCACTCGGGGCAGCCGCCCGTGGAGAGTGCGGTGGCGGCGTGATCGCGGCCCAGGCAGAGAGCGCAGATGAGATGGCGGTCTCCGTCGCTGAGCGTGGCGTGGCACGAGCCGCAAGAAAAACGGGGCATTTTTAGAAAAACGCCCCGTGCTCTTTTAGAGAAGAGGGTGTGTTGCAGTAGGCGAACACACAGCAGTGAAAAAGGATATGACGCCGGATAGCGTAGCAGGCACGGAAGGCTGAAGGCGGCGAAGGCGGCCGGCTTCTTCAGGCGCTGTCCTAGGCTTGCTGGTCGCTGGTTTCAACGGCGGCGGCTTCTCCAGATCCAGCGATGCGAAGAGCTTCGCTGAAGACAAGAAAATCAGAATTTTAGCCTGTGAGCGCTGAATATATACACGCTGGCCACGCCCATTCTGACGGTTAGAAGGGCGCGGAGGGCGCGAAGCGCCCTCA
>NC_138233.1:1788602-1896102 GCF_964197995.2 Scardinius erythrophthalmus
CAACCGGGTTCATCCGCCCTTCCTCTTCTCCAGCGGGGGCGGGGTTCTTTTTTGTGGGGAAGAAGGACGGGTCTCTGCGACCTTGCATTGATTACCGAGGGCTGAATAACATCACGGTAAAGAATACTTATCCTTTGCCGTTGATGTCTTCAGCCTTCGAGAGGTTGCAGGGAGCGTCTCTCTTCACTAAATTGGACTTGCGTAATGCTTATCATTTGGTCCGCATCAGGGAGGGGGACGAATGGAAGACTGCTTTTAACACCCCCAGGGGGCATTTTGAATATTTGGTTATGCCTTTTGGGCTTTCCAATAGTCCCGCAGTCTTCCAGGCACTAGTCAATGATGTGTTGCGAGACATGATCGATCAGTTCATATATGTTTACCTGGATGACATATTGATTTTTTCTTCGTCTCTCCAGGAACATGTGCAACACGTACGACTAGTACTTCAGAGGTTGCTAGAGAATGGGCTTTTTGTCAAGGCGGAGAAATGCGTTTTCCATGCACAGTCAGTTCCTTTCCTGGGACACATCGTGTCGTCTGAAGGTATGCTTATGGACCCTGACAAGGTTAAGGCTGTGGTAGAGTGGCCAATCCCAGATTCCCGCAAGGCCCTGCAGCGGTTTCTGGGATTCGCCAACTTCTATCGGCGTTTTATTCGCAATTTCAGCCAACTAGCCGCACCTCTGACCGCCTTGACCTCTCCCAGAACTGCGTTCAGGTGGTCAGACGCAGCTGAGGCTGCGTTTGCCAAACTCAAGAGCCGCTTTGTTTCAGCTCCCATTCTCATAGCCCCTGATGCTTCACGTCAGTTCGTGGTAGAGGTCGATGCGTCGGAGGTGGGGGTAGGTGCAGTGCTTTCACAACGTTCACCTTCAGACGACAGAATGCATCCCTGCGCGTTTTTGTCACATCGATTATCTCCTGCCGAACGAAACTATGACATTGGTAACCGGGAGTTGTTGGCAGTCAAGTTAGCTTTGGAGGAATGGCGTCACTGGTTAGAGGGTTCAGGGGTACCCTTTACAGTCTGGACTGATCACAAGAATTTGGAGTACATTAGAACCGCTAAAAGATTGAACTCCAGGCAGGCTCGGTGGGCACTTTTTTTCGGTCGTTTCGATTTTACACTTTCCTATCGTCCGGGTTCCAAAAACGTCAAACCCGATTCTTTGTCGCGTATTTTTGATCGTCCCGAACACGAAGCTACTCCTGAGCGCATTTTTCCTGAGAACCTGATTATCTCTTCGCTCACATGGGAGGTCGAATCGAAGGTCAAGAGGGCCTTAGAAGGGGTAACGCCTCCGATCCGGTGCCCACCTAACCGCTTATTTGTGCCGGAGGAATTACGATCAGAAGTCGTCCAGTGGGGTCATAGTTCCAGTCTAGCTTGTCATCCAGGGGTGAGTCGTACCATATTTCTAGTTAAGCAGCGATTCTGGTGGCCCCTGATGGCTCGTGATGTTCACAATTTTGTTTTGGCTTGCTCTAGTTGTGCCATTGGTAAGTCGTCCAATCGACCCCCAGCTGGGTTACTTCAACCGCTGTCGGTGCCTTCGAGACCTTGGTCCCACATCGCTCTAGATTTTATCACCGCCCTCCCACCCTCCCAGGGTAACACGGTAGTTTTGACCGTGGTGGACCGATTCTCGAAGGCAGCCCACTTTATTCCCTTGCCCAAATTACCTTCAGCCAAGGAGACAGCGGTGGCAGTCGTTGATCACGTCTTTCGGTTACATGGCCTCCCGACAGACGTGGTTTCTGACAGGGGACCCCAGTTTGTGTCCAGATTTTGGCGAGAGTTTTGTAAGTTACTGGGGGCGACGGTCAGTCTGTCCTCTGGGTTTCATCCCCAGAGCAATGGCCAAACTGAGAGAGCCAACCAAGATTTGGAAAGATCATTACGATGTTTGGTCTCCAAGAATCCCTCCTCCTGGAGTCAACAACTGTCCATGGTGGAGTACGCCCACAATACGTTACCAGTGTCATCCACGGGCCTATCTCCGTTTAAGTGTAGTGTAGGGTACCAACCACCTGTTTTTCCTAGTGCTGAGTCCGAAGTCGCGGTCTCCTCCGCCCACGCCTTCATCCAGAGGTGTCACCGTACTTGGACGAGGGCCCGTGAGACTCTCCTCCAAGTGCGGGAACGCACCAAGGCCAAGGCCGATCGCCACCGGTCAAGGCCTCCCGTATACGTCGTCGGTTCCAAAGTGTGGCTTTCTACTAAGGACATTCCGCTCCGCTCCGTTTCCAATAAGTTGGCACCCAAATTCATTGGCCCGTTTTCTGTCACTAAGATCGTTAGTCCGGTGACAGTCCGCCTCAATCTTCCTCCAGTGTACAGGAGGATTCATCCCGTTTTCCATGTGTCCAAAATTAAGCCCGTCTTTTTTGCACGCATTAATCCGCCAGCCCCGGTTCCCCCCCCGCCGCGTCTCGTAGATGGGGAACCATCCTATTCGGTTCGTCGTATTCTGGATTCCAGGCGGAGGGGACGCGGATTTCAGTACTTGGTGGATTGGGAAGGTTACGGTCCGGAGGAGAGAAGTTGGGTTCCTGCTCGTGACATCCTGGATCACTCCCTTATCGATGATTACAATCGACAGGTAAGGAGTTCTGGGAATGCCGTGAGGCATTCCTAGGAGAGGGGGTACTGTCACGGTTGTGAATTCATTGTTTCCTCTGTGTCTCGTGTCATTGTTGTTTACATGTCTGTGAGTTTGCGTGAGTGGGCGTTGTCCCGCTCACGTGTTTGTTCAGTGCTCCAGCTGCTCGCAATCTTCTCATTCTCCACCTCAGCTGATTCACATTACCGTTCCCTATTTATACTCACTCACCTCTCCATTCCAGTGTCCATCCGTTGTTTGCCTGTTCCTGCCTGTATGTTCGTGTCGTCTTCCGGGTTGTCGTGTCTACAGTGGATCCCTGTTGTTTCACCGCACCCGAGCACAGACCACCGAGCACCTGCACTCAGCACCGAGCACTTGACCATCGAAGTCCCTGTGTGTCCGAGTCTGAGCGTCTTCCCCTGTGTGGACCGTCCGGAGCTGCTGTTTACTCGCGAGATCGCGACCACGCCTTGAGAGGAACCTTCTTTCCTGAATTGTCTTATTCTGTGTTGAAGTTCCAATAAATATATTGTTCACCCGCAATTGCTTCCAGTTTTGTATCATGACAAAATCTCAGGAAAATGTTATGGGGTTTCAAATAAAAAAAATACTTTCTGTTCCAGAACAGGGAAACATCAGGACTACATGTTTATCAGGCATTCTGGGAGACACAACAAGTGAATATGGGAATAAATTATACATCAATATTCCTATAAAATATTAGATATTATTATTAAAATGTTGCTAATTATTACTCCAATTATTACACTTCTTTTTTCATTAAATGTTGCTCCAAGAACACATTAATGTGCACATTAGATACAGTGTATAGATACATTGCATTGAATGGGAATATTCATTTATGGCCATTTTACCCACATATTGCATCAATTTCATTTAGTTGAGAATCATCTTTGTACAAATTTTGGTTAAAAAAAAATCCTGAAAGCCCAAAATTTATTGGATTTGGATTTAAAAATCCCATTGTTTTTTCATTTCATGTCATTTTATTTTTTAAACAACTTAGTCCTGGTGTCCACTACAGAGGACATAGCATAACGTATGCATAAAATATTATTTTTCAAAAATGTTTTTTTTTGTATTATTATTATTATTATTTTACCATTTGTTTCTTATGCTCTGAACAATGTGATGACATGAAAATTCAAAAAACTTTTTTTTTCTGGGTCTCAGGAGGATATTTGGTTTAGATGTGGCTCACTGTGTCATCTTCTATGCCTTACAAGGATGATAAATAACTAATAAAAAAATCTATTGAATTTTGCCTCATTGATGCCTTTATTATAAACTTTATGAAGAAGGGATGCACTGATACCGGTATAGGGCCCGACAGTGTGTGTAGTTGTAGCAGATGTAGGCCAGTAAGAGCTGTGTGTAAACCTCACTCCCCTAATCTCAAGATCTCAAGAATATTATGTTGGATATGTGCAGTCGAGCTCTAGAGGCTGTGCCGTCAGGTCGGATTCACGTCTAATTTTATTGGGTCTGTCTTGGGTTGGGTTTTTCTTTAAAAAAATTATTTATGCACATCGGGTTCGGGTCAGAAGTGATTCGGAATCGGTCCAGATTTAGGGACCTGAGAAAGGCCTCTGACGTGCAGCTCTTAAAGGGACAGCAGCCTAATAACCATCTGTCTCTGTCCTCAGTGTTCATCCAACAACAAAATACAAAGAGAAAATCTCTCACTGCTCTTGACTGAATAACTTTTGTAACTTTAATAATGATTTATATTTATTTTACACAGTGAAGACTATGCAGTTTTTTTAAACATTTGATTACTTTATTCAATTTCTGTACCTGAAAATTGTAATGTTTCACTGGTATCTAAAAATTTTAATCACAACCAGGCCAGTAGAAAACAATCCCTATTGTTGAGCCCTGGAGCAGCTCTACATATTCACTGTGCTATTACATTAAAGATAAAATATTATAGAACAATAATATTAACAGTAAAGGTAACAGTAGCTCCTACAATACAATTTAACAGGCATAACTGGGCATGAAAAAACTGCTAAGCCAAATAATTGGATTAGTATTGTTTTGGTTTCTCTTCTGGACATTTAAAAAAAATAAAAATGCAAGAAAATCCAGGTATCGGTATCGACAAGCACTGAAAATGAAAGTATCGGTCTCGTTCTGGAAAAGTGGCATCGGTTCATCCCTAATATGAACATCTCCCTGGGTGTGACGACATACACTGGAGGGGAAAAACATTTGCTTTTACATTATTTCTGAAGACAGAATTATTAGATTTTGTGTTTTTGATTCCATTTGATTTGAACAAAATCTAAAAAAAGTTACATTACTGTAACAAAATATGGTTTTGGGCAGAAAATTATCTATTTGGCTACATAGTTAATGCGATGTAGGTGTGTTGTGTGCTAAGAGTTTAGAAAAAGCTATTACAGTAGTTGTGTTTGGAATAATTGTTATTTAAAGGTGCAAACCCATACATGCTTAAACAATTGCCCGATGGGCTGAATGAGCCCTTCTCTGATCACTGAGATTGTCTCTATAAACCTGTAAAGTAAAATAAATAAGAGGGATTCGGGCCGGAATTTTAGACTGGGCGTGACGTCATGCGCGTTCACGGCATGCTCACATAGCTATGCCTGGCAGGTTTGTGTATTCGCCGGCATTCTCCGTAGAAGATGGATTGTAAGAGACCTGCTTGTAGTTCATTTCAAACACCAACGCAAACTCCACGTAAGATAAAAAAAAGAAAACTTTTGTCTAGTGCAACCAAAAGGGCCAAATTGGACTCAGACAGGCGTCGGGGTAAGACGAGAGTAAACATAGGGAAGGCTGATATATAAGTTAGATAATTAGACACAAATTTTGAGCAAATTACTGCTTAATTAGGATGTATTGCTATTGGAATATGCTACTTAGCAGATCAATAAAACAGGCTAAACCCCCGCAAATCTTCGGCGGATTAGCCTGTTTGGCTTTTATGGTAACGTCATAGTGCCATTTAATTGTTTATTACCTTGAGACAATTGAGTGTACTTTTTTGACCGACTGTGTAGCTTTGAGCTTTTACAAAGTAACAACTTATATTGTTCATGAACGTGTTTCCATAATAATACAATCATAAGTGGATACAGTAAACACATAACACAGTTCAACATGGAGATAGATGGAAATAAAAAACGAAGTTTTCTACTACCCCCGTTTTTCCCTCACACATAAGTGTGTAATTTACTCAATTGCCTTTCCTTTCACATATTTAAAATGACTTGCAGATTTATAACTTTATTACCTCTGAAGACATTATGATTGTAAACAAAAGATTTGCGGCTGATGCTCCTTTGGTTATGAACAGCTCGTGCTCGTGCAAGCGTGCGTGTGCGTGTGGTCCATGAGCGTGCACACCTCTGGCTGCAGTTTCGCTTGCCGCCAGAGGTGGCATAGTTCTGCAAAAACTCAGAAAGTTGCTTAATGCACCTTTAATTCCATTGTAAATATTCTTCTAAGATGTTATATTTCAATATCATTCCTGCAGAAACACAGAGTTTGCCATCATTCTGATTTAAATGTGCTTTTATCAGTTTTGAAAGTGCGTTCATTTGTAAAATGTGCTGCAAATATGTAGTTTTGCAGATGGTGAAGTATGAATGACACAAGTGTGCTCAATGAATGCGTTTTGTGTGAAAGTAATGAAAAATTATTCTCAGTTTGGTACAAATAGACTTCTATATCTCTGAACGAGTGAAGAGTTTTGCAAATATAAGTCTTCAGTGTTGACAGATGGAAATAACTGTATATTCTGGCCACGTATGATAACGGTCTGGACTGTATTTGCATCAGGGCTGTGATATATATACGAGTGCACTGGACAGGGTCAGGGAACTGAAGAGCTTTAGTCTCCTCAACTCATTCACAGGTGATCCTTCACAGGTAAGACATGCACAATATTTCACATGTGACTTCAAATATGGTGTCTCGTTTCTTCGAATTTGTGATATAAATTATTCTTTTTGTTTAAAAGCAGAGGCTCTCTTCTTTCTTTTGATATATTGCATGTTCAGATATTCATAGAACAACATATTCTGGGGGCCGTGAAACTCACAATCAAAAATGCTGGTGGAGAAAGAGTTATTAGCAATGTTAATGTCCACCACTCCTCAACTCTACATTTACAGGAGATCCTCCACAGGTAAGACATGTACAATATTTCACGTGACTTCAAATATGGTGTCTCGTTTCTCATTTTATATTAGGAATGTCCTTTCAAATTTGTGATATAAATGATTCAAACTATATATAATGTGAAGCAAACTAGTTCCATAAAGTAGAATTTATTATATATTTATTATGAGCATGTTGTGGGTCTCCTCTTCTCGTGATGTTTGGTGATATTCCCCAGACACTGAGCTGAAGCTGATGATGGGTTTCAGCGTGGTCTTCATCTTTGCTCTGCTACAGATCTGCACACTGTGTGATGGGGGGAACTCAGAGGATCTTTCTAACATCTCTGGTGTGTTCACCTTCAGTTCTTGTGTTCAACATTCTGCAGAACTCCTAAACTAAACTATAATCCATAGGGGCTTTCGCACCAGATAGTTCCAGGTTCCCAGAGAAATAATGGTTCCCTTAGGAACGTTTTCGTGGTTGCGTTCACAGCGCCAGTAGGAACTCAGAAGGGACGTAAGACACGTTTGTTGACTTATTTTGACGGCGCTGAGAACGACGGCTTGCATTCTCCTGTTCATTAGTGTATGATCTGTCTCATACGTCATTAGATACTGTCATACACAGAGAGGAGACGATGAAGAGCTATTAGCGTATGTGTGTGTTTGATGTCAGTGTTGCTGAGCAGAGACACATGATCATGTTCCTCTCGTCTCCTCAAAGACACGGTGGGTTTCTCCTCAGTGTAAAGGTTTAGAGGCTCATCTATCAACGTCTTCCATTTTCGTAGAGTTAGTGTCTGGAGTAAATATATAGGCTGTAATCTGTGTGTTTACACAGCTTTTATTAAAAACGGCGGGTGCTGGTGTTTCACGTGCGTTCGGCCAATCAGCGAACACGGATAATTCCTATAGAGCTGGTTTAGACCGACTCTGAAGTAGGAGTAAATAAGTTCCTCCAAAAGGAATTCCTGGAACTAAAATCGTTCCTAGTTCCTGCGGTGCGAACACGCTGACATCCGGGAACGTCCAGCAATAGTTCTAGGAATCATGAAATGGTTCCTCCGGTGCGAAGGCCCCTCATGTGTGAAGCTATACTTATTTAAAATTATTATAATTAACATAAGTTATCAGTCTTTGATTTGTGTGTTTCTTTTGGATTTGTCTTGCAGACTCTTCTAACCATCCTCATCACCTTCATCCTCGTGAAATAAAGCTAAAAAACATTTTCAGCATGTTTTCAGCTGGGAAAGATAAGGACCAGAGCATTCTTGACATAAACACTAACCTGGAGTTTGTTGCATCAAAAGTTCCACCTAAAGATGCAGTTAAAGGTTCTGATGCCAACAACAATCATTTTTACGTTCTTGGATCTGGGAAATGTAATGAGGTGAAGTTAGAGATAATTAAAACTTCAGAAATATCAAGCCAAGGTGCCAATACGGCAGAACGTACATTTCTAGTGAATAAAGACAACTTTGAAGTTTTAGAGTGGAAAACATGGGAAGAAATACAGAATGACCAGATTCCATCTAACCCAGTAATGATTTGCAATAAATTCTATATTATTCACGATGACACTGGTCTCCTTCAGGTGACCAAAAAATTTTTCAAAAAGAAAAACAACATGCAAACTGAAGTTTTCTGCCTAAACAATGACATAAAAGAACAGCGTTTAAAAATTGATGATTATGTAATCAAAGAAGAGAAAAGCTCAGAAAGGGAAGAAGTGCTGAAACATTTCACAGCTCACAACAAGAACTGTAAGTCAGCCAAACATGTGGTGAAGCTGGATCACGGCAGCGACAAAACAAGATCTTTCCTAAAGAGCCGTACGCATACGTTTGGAGGAGCGATAGAGGGATCAGTCACTGGTAAGATTCCAAAATTAGTTGACTTAGGTGGAAAACTTACTTTGAAATATGACTATAGTCGCTTGAAATCTGAAACGACATCGAATCTTACTAAGGTCCTGCACTCAGTGAGTATGGAGATAGAGGTTCCACCCAACCAATCTTGTGTGATTGAGATTAAAAGCAAAACCTTTAGTGCTCGAGTCCCGTACTCTGGTCAGCTCATCCGACAATACAACAATGGTAAAGAACGCAACACCTCCATTAACGGCATCTACGATCATTATGAAATAGCAAACCTTGAATCATCTGTGTATCCCTGCACACCCGTGACAAATGCGACGCAATGCTGAAATACATGAAACCTGCGTAACTTCGGAATAAATAAATGCCATGTTGCCGTGTGTGTTCATAACAGAATGTAACAAAAAATGTTTAAAAAAAAATCCTTTCTTTCAAATTATTTCAAGAATGAATTAAATTGAATTTTAGCATGCAAACAGGGTTTTTGTTGTTGTTGTTGTTGTTGTTTTCTCAGAAAAAGAAGAATAAAAGTTTGAGGGGGAGGATTGTGCTTGACGTCCTGGGTCAATAAAGACTGGGTCAAGGAATTTTTTTTATTTGATTTGATTTGATTTATTTGACAATAGAATTTAAAACAAGTACAATCAAGCCCAAAAGACCAATTCATACACATCTTTAAAAAGAAACTGTCGAGGATAAAATACACAAAAAAGCCATAGGCTTATTTCCATTGTGGTCCTCAGAAAATGGACGAGCAGTTCGTAATGGGAATGAGATCAACACAACACACATCATCATACACATAATACCTCAAACATTGTTAAAAAGACATTTTTTAGATAATATTTCTGGAACTTTGATTAATTTCAATGATTATAAGATTATTTTAGGCGCGGATTTCAATGCTTGTGTCCACCCTGAGTTAGACCGCTCCTCCACTGACTCTGTCACAACGCCCTCATCAGTACCTCTTAATAGCTTAATTGCAGTGCTCAATGTTGTAGACCCATGGCGTATTAAAAATGGTCATTCTAAAGTTTACACATTCTATTCTGCCCGTCACAAGTCGTTCTCTAGGATCGATTATATTCTGGTTGATCCTTCTCTAGTCCAATACATCAGTACTATTGATATTTTGCCCATTTTGATCTCGGATCATTCACCGGTTATCACTATAGGTGCTAAAGTCTCTAAAGTCAATAGATGGCGCTTTAATACTACATTATTATACGACATCTCCTTCCTAGATCAACTTAAACAAGAATTAATAATTTTTTTGGAAATTAATTCCCACTGCCATAATCCACAGACGTTGTGGGAAGTTACAAATGCTTTTTAAGGGGTAATTGCATTTCATATTCTGCCAAAGTCAAGGCCTCTAGGAATAAACGGTTTGAGGAGCTAGAAAAAAAGATCAATGATCTAGAATAGATCGTCAACAGGCTTGTGCTTTTTCCGATAAGCTTAATCAGGAGCTATTTTTATTGAAAGCAGAATATACTTCTCTATCTATATCCAAAGCTGAGTTTATCATTCATAGAACAAAGCAAAAATACTATTTTAATGCAGATAGGCCTAGCAGATTGCTTGCACTGAAACTTAAAGAGTGCGAATCTAAAGCCAGCATTGATGTTATTAAAACTGACTCTGGTGAAATTACTACGGACCCAAAGGCTGTTAATGATGAGTTTAGATCATTCTACTCTACGCTGTATTCTTCTGAGGTCTGCCTTGACAGAGGAGAATGTAGTGATTTTCTCAGTCACCTGAATCCAAGGGCGTAGGTTTGGCCTCAGCTTTGGTGGGGACATCCCCCCTCCCCCTCCCCCTGGAATTCTTTTGTTGTAAGATACCAGTGCTTTAATGGCGATTTCAGACTGTTGGCAATACAGAATATCACAATACAGAAGTGAATCTACTTCATCTCATTATATTGTATCCTGACCCCAATACACCATCCTGTATAGTGTCCCTAAAGAGCTAGTATAACTGTATAATCTCAAAAATGCACTCTCAAAAAATAAAAATAAAAACCTGAGACTGTGTAATGCTGAACAACCAAACGTTTTATTAACATAAATTATTAAATAATGAACAAATGAATAAAATACACACGTATCATAGTATGCATTCAACACAACAAATCCATTATTATTATCTATTATTATTATTATTATTATTATTATTATTATTATTATCCATGATTACAGTATTCCATTAATACTAAAATTGTATCTACTATTCTATATCAAATTCTTTTGATATATTCTATTCTTAAATATTAAATTCTTAGGCTACACTCACTCACAAATACATTACATACATTACATAAATAGAATGTAGAAACGAAAAATGTCTCAGATCCACTGTTTATGTTGACTGCAAGATTCTAAGTTAAGGTCAGCTAATTAACATTCAGTGACTTGCTAACGTAACATTCTATCATGATAGCGCGACTTCTATGAGTCTATCAGTGCTGTGCTGCTAACACAGTCTAATCAATACTCTTAACCTTAGTTGAAAGATTGCTGCTGCTAGGTTTAACTGTAACAACATCCTGGGTAACACATACGATCACCAATACTATTTTCCACAGTAGAATCTGCATTTGAAAGCCTGGTCAGTCACTACTACTGCTAGTTTATTTGTGTGGCTAGTTATTTTGCCTACTTACACTCTGCTTTATGAAAAAGCTTCGTATGTCCCCTTTCTTCTTCTTGGGTGGCATAGCTGATCTATCTACAAAGTACAAAAAGTGGCAAAAAACGGAATATTAAAATGTTTTACTCTGGCCTTTGTATGTGGCAGAGAGACAGCCCTGGTAACTTACCGTCGGCGTCGTCGACACGCGCACGCGCACACACACACACACACACACACACACACACACACACACACACACACACACACACACACACACACACACACACCACCCGCTCGCTGCCAGTGCAAGCACAAAAGTAGTCCCGGCCCGCGCGTGTAGCCTGTCAGATACACCGCCGCCAATCAAATTACGGCGTTTCTTGTACTGTCGTTGTTTTGGCCGTTGGAATCGATCCAAATAGCAGTTCAAAGGAGCTTGCTGAATATTGGTGGGGACAAATTTGTCATCTCAAAATATTGATTGGGACTAGTACCTAGCGTCCCCCCCTAAACCTACGCCCATGCCTGAATCTTCCCACTTTACCAATATCTGCTCAAGAATCACTGGATGCTCCTCTAACACTGGAGGAACTCCACAATGCAGCTAAATTGTTGCAGAAAGGTAAATCTCCCAGCCCTGATTGAATTCCTCCGGAGTTCTATCTAGCTATCTGGGATATTGTGGGCCCCCTAATTCTGAAGTCCATGAATTATGCCATTGATCATGGCACACTTCATAGAGATCAAAATGTTGCCATCATTACCCTGTTGCTTAAAAAAAGACAAAGATCCACTAAGTTGTTCTAGTTATTGTCCAATATCTCTGATATCAGCCGACGTCAAGATCCTAGCCAAGGCATTGGTTTTAAGATTGGAACCATATATGGACAATCTGATTCTTTATGACCAGACTGGCTTCTTGAAGGGCCGTTTAGCATCGGATAACATGCGCCGACTATTACACATTATTGATACGCTCAGACCACCAATGCTACTTCTGCCATTTTTTCTTTGGACGCTCTCAAAGCATTTGATAGGCTTGAATGGGATTATCTGTGGGCTGTTCTGGAGCGTTTTGGATTTGGCTCCAAGTTCCTAAATATTATAATTAAGGATATATAAATGTCCTTCTGCTTCCATATCAACAGGTTTCTGTCAGTCACAACCTTTCTTACTTCGAAGAGGTTGTCGGCAAGGTTGTCCCTTGTCACCAATCTTATTTGCACTCTCACTAGAACCTCTCGCACAAGCTCTTAGACAAAACCAAACAATAACACCTATAACTATTAACAACTCACACCACCACATCTCATTATATGCCGATGACATTATGCTTTATCTTTCAGACTTAAATACCTCTCTACCAGAAGTTTTGCATTTGTTCAACTCCTTTAGCACTATGTCTGGTTATAAAATAAATTGGGATAAGTAATCCTTAATGGCACTTAATAGCATTACTAAAGCAGCATCTCTACCTAGTGGCCTTGTCTTTGCTAATTCATGCACCTATCTTGGTATTAAAATTGCTGATTCTTTGTCTAGGATTGCTCAGACAAATTTTTCTGAAATCAGTCAGAAAATTAAGCAGGACATACAGAGGTGGGACAACGTAAAAATGTCAATGCAAGCTAGAATTAGCACGGTTAAAATGAACATTTTACCCAGAGTTAACTTTTTATTTTTCATGCTCCCGTGTTTTCCTCCCCCAAAATTTTTCAAAGAAATTAATTCATTAATCTCTAAATTCATCTGGGGTGGTAAGCGTCCTAGAGTCAGTCTTTCAATATTACAGCGTGCAAAACTGCATGGCGGTCTTGCACTTCCTAATTTAATGCTCTACTGCTTTCCAAATTAGGGCCATGCGTGTCTGGGTGGACACTCACTCCAAAGTACCCTGGAGAAGCATTGAGTCTGACCGTGTTCTTCCCCATAGACTTCAAGATCTGCCTTTTACTGGTGTAGGCTCAAGAAGTTTACATCAGAAGTTCGGAAATATTATTTCAGTTACTTTAAAAGCTTGGTTCAATGCAGAAAAGATTACAGGTCATGCTAATAAAATCTCACGTCAGTCTCCTCTCTGGAACAATGCCCGCCTATTATCTGGTAATCAACCTTTCATTTACCCTTCCTGGTCCTTAAAAGGTGTGTTCACATTTGGTGATATATTCAATGGCAGTGGATTGCGCGCATTCCAAGACATTCAAGCGGATTATTCTTTGCCAGGTACCTCCTTTTTTATGTACTTGAAGTTGAGGTCTGCCATGAAAGCATACGGGGTACCTTGGAATTCTAGCCTAGATGATCACCCATTGTTAAAGTGGTTCAAAAATACTGGGAAAATTCAGGCCACAGTCTCCTTGATTTATAAACAACTACTTGAATGTTCATATAAGACCCTGAAGGTATTAGCTGTGTGGGAGAGAGAACTCTCATGGTTGGGCTATAGTCCTGACTGGAATACAGTTTGGTCAAATCTCTGTCTTACCTCCAAAAACCCCTCGCACATTCTTATTCATTTCAAAACTGTACACAAAATGTATTGTACCCCATACAAGCGATACTTGATGAAACTCTCATTAAATCCTAATTGCAGTCTGTTTAACAATAACTCTAAAGGTACTTTTTTTGCATATGTTTTGGGACTGTTCAGTTATATCCAATTTTTGGAAACATGTAGTTCAAGTACTAAAACATATCACAAAGTTGCAGTTTGACCTTGACCCCTGTCTTATGTTGTTGAATGATGATTCCTCATACAACTTTACGTTAGTTCAGAGAAGATTGCTAATGTCTGGTTTCACTGCTGCTAAAAAAAACAATTATACAGCAATGGTTCACTCCTGACATGGATCTTAGAAGATTCTGGCTGCTGTCTTTTCATTATATTGCTTGTTTAGAACGCAGCATTGCAAGGATTAATGGGGCTAGAATACAAACGGTCACTTATTGGAGTAGTACAGCCCAAGCTCTAAAAGAATTGTTTTAAATTGATGATGCATTATTCTGTGCTGTAATTGGCTGCTGGGGTTTATTTGTATGTTCCCTTTAAGTTACCCTTCCTTGTGTCCTTTGTGTGTTTTGTGTCTTTTTCTTTCATTGGTATTCATGCTGTCATCCAACATTTGTAATGTTATTATTTCAAATAAAAGAAAAAAACAATCACAAAAAAAAGTGTTGGTGTGACGGCGCGTCAGCGGTGGTCGCTGTTAAAGAGCATTTCCTACACTTTACTGCAGTTCAGCTTAAAGAGCAGCTGAACACTGCAGACTTTATCTTTATCTGGTTTATCAGTGTGTGCTGTGGCCATTTCCCCTTCAGCACATAAAGAGCTCGTTTCCTACACTGCAAAACATGCTTTTCTTACTTAGTATTTCTGTCTTGTTTCCAGTCCAAATATATAAATATTCTTAAATCAAGATGCATTTACTAGATGAGTAAAATAGCATAAGAAATTCTGTTGTTTCCTGATAAAAAAAATGTAAGTGGGTTTTTGCTTAAAACAAGAAAAAAGATCTGCCAATGGGGTAAGAAGAAAAAATCTATTAAAATGGAAAACATTCCCACAATTGCTGATCCAAGCGCGCTTCCTTATATACACTCTTTTTTTGGGGCGGGTGCACGATGAAGAGCTCGCATGGCAATGTCCATTGGCTCGTTTAGTTTACACTCAAAGATGATTGGGCTCTCAGCCTAGACCAGAATTCATCAGTTCACGTCTGACGTAACAATCCCGTTCCCTCCTTCAGGGAACAGAGGTTACATTAGTAACCTAGACGTTCTTCATTCATTGTTACTGTAATTAACAATGTATTATTTTTGAGAAATAAATGTAATTTTCTCTCTTCACAGTTCCTGCTCTAATCATGGAGGAAGCAGATACTTTATGTGATTCGCTCTTCCGCTGGCTGGAGAACCGAAAGGAATGTGCAGGAAAGCTGCTGGAACTGGCGCAAGAGCTGGAAGATCATCAGCGGAGCAACACCACTCAGGGGGTCGGAGCCACATCTGTTCTCTCAATATCTGCAGGAGCAGCATTTTTCTCTTTCATCAAATATGTGACCAGCGATTCCACAGCGGAAAAGGAAGGTGTCAGTACCTTTAATAAAGCTTCTGAATTATTTAAGGAAGATGAGAAGATTGGCACAAACATTCAGAAGCAACTGCGAGATCTGAAGGACAGGTGTGCAGAAGCGCTGCTCGGGGCTCATGCTGATGAGCTGAACTGTGAGGTCACCACTCTACTTATGTGGGCTCTGGCCAGAAGTCACATGACACCAGGTGGACTGGCTCCAGTCGAGGACACACACTTTATTTGCAAAGCTCTGGGACTCGATCATTTCCCTGAGATCACGAGAGGCCTGAAGGTGTCGGCCACAGAAATGATGAAGAACATTGGACGAATTGGCATTAAAGCTGCTAAAGCAGGATCAGAGGTATCAGCTTTCTGTTCTCAAGCATCCCATTTGAAGAAAATTGCGACTTTGAAATTCGCTTGCTGTGACTATTCAAGAGAACAACATGAAATATTCACTGCATTGCCTTTATATGTTAGACAGTGATTTTGTGATTGTGACTTTCTATGTACAGGGTGCGACTGGTTTAGGCATATCTCTGTACGACCTGATTATGAAGAGTGAAGAAATAGCAAACAGAAGTGGGATCACGGAGGCCAGCGAGTTCCTACGGGATTCAGTCAGGAAAATACTGGAAGGCCGACAAAAGCTAAAGGAACAGCTGGATGCAGTGCAGTATGATATTTAATTTTCTACACATTTATAAAATTGTATACTAAATTTATACTAATTTATCTGTCTTGGCCAAAGTCAAAATGTCAATATGTATTTGTCTGAGATTGTACATTACTGCAATATTGAAAACGCAAACAATAATGAAGGTCTGAAGGAAACTGACTGACTGAATGACAACTTTTCTCATTACAGGGAAATCATCCAGAAATTGTTCAAGAGCCTCATCAAGGACTTGGGGGAATATTCTCTCAGCATGACTGTAAATGGACAGAGTGTAATTGATTATATCATGGGAACATGTAGAGACAGCACAGTTCTCTCCTGGCTTCAGGGATTAACTCATCAGATTGCATTTGTGAATCTTCTACGATTTTTCTTGAAGAGGTTTGAGCTCATTCCTGAGCATTTGAGTATGTCTAGCGGAGGTCACATACACATTGTGATTGTGGCTCATGGCGGTATTGTCGACCAGTTTATGCCAGCAGGTGTTCTGGTGCCCACAGATAACATCACAGACACCATTCTCTACTCTCCGTGGAACTGCAGAATTGATGCCAAAACTGCATTTGCAATTGCTCGGGAGACCATTCAAGAGGCAGACAGAGCGTTTTTCAATATTGCTCACTGTGAGCCGATCCCTTTGCCAAATCACTGGAACAGCATGAAAACATCTCAAGAATCTCTCGACAACATCCCAGAGATCCTTCTATCCCCAGTGACCCCTGCAGATGAAGCATGGGCCCATTTTCAGCAGTTATGGCAGAACAGACGCTTGGAAATAAACAACCGTGTTATTATTCCATATTTTGTCCCACAACATCAGGTAAATGCATTCGGAGAGATCCCCCTGTACATGTTCATATTTTTACTCACGTCATTTATACTGCCGCATGATAGAACAGCTACTCTGCACCTGGCGGCTTGTTTGAGCCTTAAACAAAGGCCAGAAGAGTGGCAAAGACAGTACGCCTACACAAGTGATGGAATGTTTATGACTGTGAGAATAGATCAGCAGGACATGAACACTGACTTATTCAGAGCATTTAGTTCATTATTTGACACAACAAACACAGGGTAGGAGAGCGACCCGGAGCAGTTTAATGCATGAGACCAGCCCATTTTTCTCATGTTTAAAATAACTTATATAAAAGAAGTGACAGTTCAGGTCTTTCTATCCCATAATATTCACCACTGACATGTTTCAACCACAACATGAAGATAAATAACAAATTACATAACAACTATTGTGCTATGCCGGTTCCAGCTGTAACATTATGGGGAAAAATGTTGGTTTGCATTTAAACAAACATGAAATATTTCAGTAGAAAAAAAAACTTTGACTTTTCTATTTCCAGTTCAATTAAATTCACGATTATTTTTCATTTGCTTTCTTTATAAAACGTATGGGTTTAACCTGTATCCGGCATAATTACTAATCTACTATTAATAATCTGCACTATATAATTATATTAATCATTTTAATTATCATACGTTTTTTAATTCATTAATTTGTGTCTTAAGGCCTGTTCACAAAAATAGTTCTCAATATTAAAGAATATGAGAGTTCACACCACAACTATAATAACGATATAGAGAAACAATATCAATGTAATCACTTTCAGAGCGATTTTATCAGCTCATAAACGATAAACACTGGCAGCCAATCAGAATCCAGCGTGCTGTGACGAGCTCGAGCATTTAAAGAGACAGACAAGCTTATAATAAACAGCTCTAATTGTTTGTATCTCCTTTATTTAATTGCTTATCTTTTCTTGTATCCTCATTATTGTAATTTTTGTCCAATTTTTTATTATTTTTTTATTTCTTTATTCTTCTCTCCTCTGGTGTATGTTCCGTTTCATGTTATCATGTTGTTAGTGTAATATTTGTTGACTTTTGTTTCTCTATATCTTATTAAAAAAAAAAAAAAAAAAAAAGAACACCAAACATAACCTGCTTTACAACAAAAAAAAAAAAAAAAAAAAAAAAAGCTTATAATAAACAGAACGATATCGCCCGCTGGTGTAGACGCTGATATAGTTATAGTTATTGTTCTTGGTGTGAACGGCCCTTACACCCTTCCAAGACAACACTTAAACATTAATAAACTTATTATAAATAATTTGCAAATGTTAGTTAATTCATAGTTTATTAATAGTATCGCTAACACATTAACAGACTATATACAAATAGTGAGTTCTTCATTCATTGTACTATAATTAACAAATTACTTTTTAATTATCTCATATGTAAAGACTTAGATAATGGGTTTTCATCCTTTGTTAAGAACTTGTATCTGATGTATTTTAAACCATGTATTAAAGGAGTTGTTAATATTCATCGAAACATTAAGAAGTCATTAAATCACGGTAAATAAATGTTCATGTTTAAAGGGAATTGATGCAAATTTAAGGCTTGATTAGTGTCTATAGAAACACTTTACATGGAATAATGTATAGCCTAATAATGGTAGGATTAAAGCACATTATGTGTCCTCTTTTTATTCCTTTAATTACATTTGAAATCAATTTTAATCAGTGTATTATTCTTTGTTTTTCTTATTTCTTATTCTTATTACATTATTTGTTGTAAACCCTTTTTATGTAAAGCATGTTGAATTACCATTGTGTATGAAGGGTGTTATATTAATAAACTTGTCTTGTCTTGCCTTGACTTTTGTGTGACTTAATCTAAAGTGTGAAATATTTAGCCCAATAAAACATTTATTATGGATCCATTACTTTAAAAGTTGACCATCACTTAACTCAAAACAAACATAAATGATGCAGAAAACATAACTAATTTATTTTTTATTAACATGGCTTGACAGAAAGAAACATCACACAACCATTGGATTTTATGTAAAATACAACACACACACACACACACACACACACACACACACACACACACACACACACACACACACACACACACACACACACACACACACACACACACACACACACACACACACACACACACAGGGGCGCTGCTAAGGATTTTGGGCCCCATGAAAAGAATCTTGACAGGGCCCCCAACACAGCTGAGACTTTTTTCATATTAATTTACATAAAATCATGGTTTATGGTATTTTGACTATCATTCTCATATATTTAAGTCAATCAGACAATTGAACTCCATCCCATGTCCACACCCGTAATTTGTCCTCTGTAATACTGCACTACTTCAGTACTGTATAATGTATATACTGTGCATAGCTGTACATGTGTCATATAGTGTATTCACATATATTTATATTTGTATGTATGTGAGGCAAAGCCGTGCACCCGCTGCACCCTGCTCTATCGAAACGTGCTAACTTGTCGAAAAATGCTACCGTAGAGACCTGGAGCCTCATGTACAAAGCGTACGTATGCACAGAAAAGTGCCGTAGGCTACGATCATTGTCACGGGCGGTCCACTAACAATTTAGGCCTACTTACAAACCCAC
Source organism: Scardinius erythrophthalmus (assembly GCF_964197995.2). Classification (NCBI taxonomy): domain Eukaryota; kingdom Metazoa; phylum Chordata; class Actinopteri; order Cypriniformes; family Leuciscidae; genus Scardinius; species Scardinius erythrophthalmus. Next base: position 1,808,088 of record NC_138233.1, read on the forward strand.
CTTTTCGTGTGAAATATTGGGTAACATACTGTCGACCCTTTGCCTCTTTCCAGGGTTTCCCCAGGTTTGATCACCCCAAATTTAAGACTTTTTTAAGACCTTTTTAAGACCACTTTAATGAAAATTAAGACCTACATCGCACCCATTATGCAGTCGTAAAACACCAGATCAAATTCCAATTATGACTATTACTAACAAATGTTTTAATTAAAAATACATTTATTATAAAAAAACTCATTCAACAACACACTGCAAAGTGATGTTTTTGGTAAATATCAAACATTCATACCAATAAACAGATAAACTAACTTTTCAAATCGTCTTAGTAAAGTTTCTCAGCATTCAAATTGCTTCAGCCATTGCTTCAGAGGGGTAGACAGATAGGTAAGAGAGATATAGATAGTAGGGGTGTAACGGTTCACAAAATTCACGGTTCGGTTCAATACGATACACTTGTGTCACGGTTTGGTACGTTTTCGATACAGCAAAAAGAAATAAATGCCAGAGAATTTTTTTATTATTATTATTATTATTTTATTTATTAAAACTAATACACTTTGACCAATGATGGAGCTTTAATAGACTCTTCTTAGGAGGATAAACAAAACAGCTCCTTGGAAAAAAAATAAATGTAACCTAATATTGTAGCAGTAGTTATAAACAAAGGTCTATTTTTAGTTCAGATTAACATTTGAGGGCAGCAATTGTATTCATAATGTCAAAATGAAACCGACGTAATGTTACTTGAAGCCATTATAGCCTACTATTCCTGCCAAACTTCCATGGTTGCAGTTAGTGTTACTACAGTAAATCCATGGTGAATTTTGCAGATCTGTGAAAGCTAGATAGTTCATTCATGGCACGATGTTTCTTCCTGGCTTCCACGCGCTGTTTGATAATGTGAATGTTTCTCACTAGATCTCACAGCGATGTTATTACTTCTGTGGCGAATTCAAATGATTTATTTACTGGATCTCTTATTACCGCTGTGTAATAGTGTCGCTTGATCAAGATCGCTCGCGCTGCACTGGTCCAAACTGATAAACGGTCCTTCAACCACACAATAACGAGCAGTTTCGTTCCGCTTACATTACGTTTGCACATTTGATGTTGGACAATGTTGTGGTCGAGCCGGCGTCTCTTACATTATGAGCGCGCTTGCCACGCGCAACGCGCCTTAATTTGAAATAATGAAATTTTGGTCGGCAGGAAAAATGGTCCAACGAACCGTTCGGTTCTATGATACTTCATCACACCGGCGCTATAAGTGAAATCAAGCTGTTTGTGTTGCCTGGATACAATTTGGGCGGACTGAACCATTTTATGATAATCGAGAGGGGGGGAGGGGCCCACGGACGTTTGTGTTTCCTAAACAAATACATTTTTTGACACCAGGAAACAGCAAATAGAATAATTTAAAGTGAATAATTTTTACTATCAAATATTTTTTTAGCACCACAATTTTATTGGGGGCTTCTCTGGGCCCCCTCTTAGTCATGGGCCCCGAGAATCGTCATAGTTTACCCCCCCCCCCCCCCCCCCCCCCCCTTTACAGCGCCCTAGGGTATAACAGAACTTTAGTGATGCAGAAACAGTCCGAGGGGAACTGGGGCTCATAAAGCCAGGGACCGTACGAGAACTGAAGGGGTTTTACAGACACACTCGTGTGGCAGAAGCAGGACTGAACTGTTCCACAGGGTTCCCACGCCTTGGTAAGGACTTTCCAGGTCCAATACCCTCACATTCAGGGACTTAATGTGGGAACATTTCAAGTGAGAGCAAGGTTACATCGTGTTACCTTGTAAGATATATTGTTACAGTTTTCATGTGTCAAACACAACTATGCAAAAAAGCTTTTTTTGCATTTATTTTTGGCCATATGACAGAGATCTGATATTCTATTTGTTGTAATTGGATCTCTGGCAAGTCATTCTTTGCAATCTTCTTTGGTGAGCCAAATATCTTGAAACTTGCATAGGCCATGAAGTGTTGGCGAAATAACACATTAGCGGAACAGAGGGAATAATATGAAATTAAATAAATTCAAGCACTTTCAAGGCCCTGTATCTGTGTGTTTATTTGCAAAACCTTTCCAGAGCCTTGACCTTTTTTTCAGATTCACAAACTTTCAAGGATTTCAAGGACCCGTGGGAACCCTGGATCCAGGAGATGATGAAGATCATGAAGAATCTCGAAGCATGAGTTTAACAACCACTTGAGTCAGTGCAAATCACACACACCACAACACCAAACACACTAGAAAGCTCTTATTTCAATATACTTTGACAGGTTCAGCATAAGACACACATTCATAGAAGACAGTAAAACCACTTGAATATGAAGAGCAGAGAACTACAGCTGTACAAGAGTGTAAAAGAGCAGAGAACAAACTCTACAGTTCGTTTACACCAAACATCTCAGACTCATTAACAGTTAAAGTTAAAGACACACACACACACACACTGTAATGAGGGGTCAGAAGCATGTGGATCCATTTGCAGAATATCTTTAATAATCAAGAACAGGGTCAAACAGGCAGTGTTCAAACAACAGTGGCAGGAATATCAGACCTCACAGTGTGTGTGCGTGTGAATGCTGCTTAAGTAGAGCAGATAATGGAAAACACCTGTGCAGGTGATTAGTCTCTGTACGGGGTGCATGGGAAATGTAGTCCTGGAAAGTCAATACTCGGGTGAGGGTGCCCTCCGGTGGCCATCGGAGAGAGCCACAGAGGTCTGATTCATGACACACACACACACACACACACACACACACACACACACACACACACACACACACACACACACACACACACACAGGAGAAACTCGACGTGAACAGGGTATTCAACAAACATTCAGAACAAATGTTACAAAATAATAAAATAGCACTCCAGTATTAAGTTAAGAATACTATGCATTCTCAAAACTTGAAAATAACAAAATGTCATTTGAATTCCTGAAAAGAAGTTCTGCAAATCAAACCTCCAATTAGTCTTATATTTAAGAATTTATTGGGTCGTTTCAAATATTAAGCATATTATTACATATTCCCAACACTGGGGACGTGCACAAGGTCTCTGAAGTGACACCAATGATTAATAATGTTACAACAATCAACCATGACTGTGTGATATGAGTTCTGAGAGAAGAGTCGGCGTCCTTGTAAGATGCCGTGCCAGCCGACCTCCGCTTCCCACCATTCTTCTGACCAATGTACAGTCACAGGACAACAAGCTCTGTGAGTTAAGGGCTTGAATCTCCTACCAACGAGAGATGAGGGATTGCTGCACCACGTGGACAGGACGAGAGACCTCTCAAGGAAAAGCAAAGGAGGAGGTGTATGTTTTATGATCTATGTCTCTTGGTGTGATCGGGGAACGTACCGTCTGTCAAGGCCTCTTGCTCTGATCTGGAATTCCTCACTCTACGGTGTCAACCATTCTGGCCACTGAGGGAATTCACGGTTGTAACAGTCACTGCCAGTTACAAGGCATGCTATCTGGGGGCTATGTTTATCTTCGCCACTAGGGGTCACTAGTAGCGCTCCATGTTTAGATTTAAAAGGAAGAATGAGTGCCCACTACTGGCGGAAACTGCAATGGGCTGAACTGGAACGTCCTGAGCCCTTGATCACTTGGAATCAGCTCAAGAGTTGATTTATTATTTACATTTTTGTCCCTTTAAGAATTTGTTTAATGCAGTTTCCAAATGTATATAGGTGTGTGTGGGTTGTTTTAAATTAAAAAATATATATAATTAATATATCATAGAGTTGTTTGTTGTGGTGGTGATTAGACGAGATTTGTGGTGATGTCACAATCATACTGCATTGTGGGACATATAGGTCCCGTCACATATAGGTACTCTGTCAAAATCGAGGAGGAACGAGAGTCTGTCTATATAAACTTCCCTCGTCCACTTCACGAAGTGGAACGCACTTCAAAATGGCGGTGGGAATTCCCGAGGGGAAGTGCTTAGGGAAGTTCGCAAGTGCGTGTCTAAAAGTGGACTGGAACGCAGCAATAGTGTGATTTTAAAAAAGGGGGAACTAAAAATAGCACAAAATTACTGTATCTAATCTCTGTGATCTTCAGGGTTAGGCCACATGTTTTCATCAACATCACATCTGATATTATCCAAGGCGATGCACCTGGGATAAAACTGCTTGGTATGTCGGATCCACCCTTGGCAATCATGAACTGTGATGTCCCTGCATCCATGGCTCCAAGGAGGGACATCTGGTCATGTGGCTGATGGTCATAAACCTTCCACCTCCATGCAGAAAAGAACTCCTCTATGGGGTTGAGGAAAGGTGAATAGGGTGGAAGGAAGAGAATTACCAGGCTTGGGTGGACTTGCTGGACTTGCAAACCATGCTGTTATTGCTTGCGAATGATGGAAAGCAACATTGTCCCAGGTAAAGGTCCTCATGTTTTCACCCTCCTGCAGGGGCGTAGCAAGCTTTTCAAAAGTGCGGGGGATGGATGTGGTTTGTTTATTAACAATAAAAACGATGACTACAATGACAGAAGGGTACAAAAGGTATAACATACAAGATATAAAAAGCTTCCCATTTAAATGAGTGATACTAGAAAAGTATAAAAACACACACACGGAAAATAAGTCAAAACTCAGTTGTGAAAATACACTACTGTAGACTTGCTAAAGAATCAGAAATACTTTAATAATCTTTAATATATATATATACTACTGGTCAAAAGTTTTAGATCAGTAAGATTTTTTTTAATGTTTTTAAAAGAAGTCTCTTCTGCTCACCAAGGCTGCATTTATTTGATAAAAAAGTAATATTGTGAAATATTATGACAATTTAAAATGACTGTTTTCTATTTTAATATATTTTAAAATGTAATTTATTCCTCAGATGAAAGCTGTATTTTCAGCATCATTACTCCAGTCTTCAGTGTCACATGATCCTTCAGAAATCACTCTAATATGAGGATTTGATGTAAAAATCTAATTATTATTATCAGTGTTGAAAACAGTTGTGTACAATTTTTTTCAAAATTCTTTGATGAATAGAAAGTTCAAAAGAACAGCATTTATTTAAAATAGAATATTTTCTAACATTATAAATGTCTTTACAGTAACTTTTGATCAGTTTAACTCATCCTTGATGAATAAAAGTATTAATTTATTTTATTTCTTTCCCCCAAAAATAAAATACAAATTCTTACTGACCCCAAACTTTTGAAGGGTAGTGTTTAATGTTACAAAAGCTTTAGATTTCAGATAAATGCTGTTCTTTTGAACTTTCTATTCATCATAGCATCATGAAATAAAAATGTAAAAAACTGTTTTCTCATTGATAATAATCGTTTATTGAGCATCAAACCATCATATTAGAGTGATTTCTGAAGGATCATGTGACACTGAAGACTGGAGTCAGGGCCTGAATTTCATTTTGGAAAATGGGGGGGAAATCCCCCCTTATTCTTATGGCGGGGATTTTTAATTTGAGGGGGGAGTTTAGCCTTTTTTTTATTATTATTACATTTATCTCGCCTAAATGTATGCTCACTCATTGTATTTTTACAATTGGGTAATTTTGTTCTAAAGAATTTACACAACACAAGGAAGCTTGATTTCAATCTTTGAATTAAATTGAAAAAAGTAGCACAAATAAATAGCCTACAATAGAATAAAGATACCAATAAAGAGAAATAAAGAGAAAAGTTTTTGCTTAGGTCTAACACTATACTAAATACTAAATAAATTCCACTAGAAACAAACCTTGTTGTATTATTTTATTTTAATTTAATACTGTGAAGCTGCTTTGATACAATCTGTATTGTGAAAAGCGCTATACAAATATACTTGACTTGACTTACTACAGAGACTGAATAAAGTAATCAAATGTAAAATAACACTGGGTAGTATTTTAGTCCTGACTAAGTTAAATACATAGGCTATTAATCCTGATTCCTTAAAATGAAAGCTATGTTTTGTTTGACAACCAAATTAATGACAGACACATATGGCTGCTGTCACTGTAAGAGCTCGTGCACGGATCCTGTTTTCATTATACGGTCATGTGCGATTTATGCTTATTTAAGACAAAACTGACTGTGTTTAGAGGATACTCACCAAGACCGAAAATTGACATAATTTTTGCATGTTTTTGACTGTTAAAGCGATGTAATCCACGAAAAATAACTTTTGTTACTTTTGTTAAACACTCGTTCAAAGTACCTGGAAAAGGGAGATGTAAATAACCATAACAATAAGTTCCCGCCTCCTCAGCACGAGCTGACCGATAAATCTAACACACCTGAGGCGGGAGTCTTAAGGCAGAACAGCCAATCATCAGCCGGTCACACTCAAAGCCGGTGCATGTTTGAGAGGAGGCAGCCGCAGCGAGCGCTGACACAGAGCGGCCAGAGAAACGGAGGAGCGACTGTAGTAAGGCGTTTGTGCAAAACTGCGGAAAAACTGCAGAAAAAGTGCGGGTGTTGAACCCTCTCACCGGGAAAAGTGTGGGTGTTAAAACACCCACATCCCCCACGGGTGCGACGCCCTTGCCCTCCTGATCCTGCTCTGGAACCAGGCGCTGGCGGAGATCACTGAGAAAGGCAAGGAGGCGCTCGGTGTTATAGGGTCCATACTGACATCTGTGAAGGAGTAATCCTGCATTTGCCATTGCTGCACACATGGTAATGTTTGCCCCTCTCTGTCCTGGCACATCAACTGTGGCCCTTTTTCCAATTACATTTTGTCCAGGTCAACGCCTTTTGGCCAGATTGAATCCTGCCTCATCTATGTATATGAATTCATGAGGGGCCTGGTTGGCTTCCAATTCCATAACTCTCTGAGACAAAGTTTATGTAAATCATGTCATTACTGTATACTATACTGTACTGTAACCTATTGCTGTGTAGGTTACCTACTTGCAAAGTGCAAAGCTTATAGAACTGGACATTGAATTGAATATACACTATAGCTGGACATATTGTTGTCGTAGCTCCTTGACTCTCTCAAAGGGAACAGTGTAGAGCTGCCTCATCCGCACTCTATGTTTGGACAATGTCCGTGTAATGGTTGTGAGGCTGATGCTTTCTATATTGCCAAATATCTCATGGTCCTCCACAATTCTAGTTTTAATTTCATGCAGTTTTATTGCATTATTTGCAACAACCATTTCTACAATGGCAAGCTCTTGATCATTATTGAGGAGCTTTCCTCTTTCCCCAGAGGGTGGAAGACGTTGCATTCTTTAGAGAGACAAAAAATTCAACATATGCATTACAGTATGACCTTATTGACATGTCAAGTGAGAATAGAAACAATCCATGTAAAATGCAATACTAACCTGTTGGTTGGTTGAAAGATGCGAATAATGGAGGCAACCGTTGACCGCCTCAAATTGGGCTGCACTCTTTCACCAGCCTCTCTTAGTGAAAGGCGTGGTTGATTACTGTACATGGTCAATGATAGTGGCACAAATTCCATCACTGCCTACTGTACTTGCAGCCCTTGGAATGCCACCACCACGCATCCTTACACCTCTACCTTGCCCTCTCCCTGGGCCTGCTCTTCTCCCTGGGCCCCTTGCTCTTACTCTTCCTCGTCCAGAAATTACAGTGTTTGTCTTTTTCTGTTTCTGTTTCCAAAAACATCACTCCTCAAAGTCCTCATTTTACTGTATAAGTGTCAATGTAATAAATAAAAAAAGCCAGGCAGGAATCAGCTGTGGTTGGCCAAATTTACCCAACATAAATCAGCTGTGTGTCGTCAATTATTCAATTGTTTGTTTATTATCAGCTGAGATATATTGTTTTTGAACTGATATCATTGCAGAAGCAGAGGTTTTCATACTGTATCTAAGGTTTGGAATATTGTTTTTGCTATTGTGGGATGTTGTGTGTTGTGTGTTGTTGGGAGGTATAGCTTGTCTGTTAAGAAAATATAAGTATTGTGGAAATGTGTTCACTGACTGCATATTGTGTGAAAACGACATATGTGTGAATGGTATGGCCACAAAAGACCGATGCTGTGCTAATTGTGTTTAGAGTTTTGAACAACTGGTTGGACAAACGCTTGTTAGCGACAAAAAAAAAAAAAAAAAAAAGATTTTCTGCTTCAAAAAAACAAAAACAACAACAACAAAATGCATGCATTTACATTACAAACAAAACAAAAATGTAGAGAATAAAAAAAAAAAGAAACTGCAGTGCAAAACACAATCTATGATCAGTACAGTATACTGTGTGTTGTATAAGGGCAGACCTGACACATATACAATAATGCAGTTTCTGTAATTCCATCTGATGATAGTGTTTTTATGACATTGTGCTGTGATTGACTAAATGTTCCTGTTGGAAGAGAACATGTGTTCGTGTTTTGAATAATTATTTGATTTTGAAACATGTTTGCAGTGTTTTGTTAGACATAGTGTATTGTGTTAGTGTATTATTGTGTTTTGAAAATGAGTTTTGGAGTTTAGTTTACAATGTGTGATTTTGAGCATGAAATGAACCGTTTTGCCAGTTGTGTGTTTTAGGTGTGTTGGTGCGTTAAGAGTTTAGGAAATTTGTTAAATGTATTGAAAAAACTGTCATAGCGATTGTAAAAAAAACTGTAATTTCAATTATATATATATATTTATTAAATACAGGTTAACTAGTTTACATCAAATGTACTAATATATAAAATAAAAATAAAAGTAAATAAAAACCAAGTAATTTACAAGCTTTAACTGCAGGAGGCGCAATGGCAAGGCATCTCACACCGGAGACGTCCTTGGTGAATCAGCGTCTGATGGACGTGTCATTCCAGTCCTTTACCTTTTTTACATGTTCAGAAGTCTCTCTCCTCCTGGAAACTCCCTCTGCATACGTTCAGTCTTGTCCAGCCAATCGGTCAAGCCCAAAGTCTTGAACGTCATTATTTCTGGAAAGCCCCTCAGGTCTTCCGCATATAAAGCACTTCGCCTCTTCATCCTCCTCCTTCTGGACCTTTTCTTCATCGCTGGATCTTCTGGATCTCGTCCACAACACATAGACGGTAATGATTGCATTTCTCTCCTTTCTTTAGCAAAGCTCTTTCTAATACATGTTCAATTCCTCTCTACTCTGCTGTAATAAATAAATGCTTACAACATTCAGTGTGGTATATTTTTCTATATAAACCATTTTCTCAATAAATGACCTTTATACATCACCAACTGCAGTGTCTCTTCTTTATAAACCATTTTCTTAATAAATGTTTTTACAAACAACAGTTGTGGTGTCTTTTCTTTATAAACCATATTCGTAATAAAGAACTTTAAAATAACAGTTTCAGTGTCTTTCTTCATGACAAAATCTTAATAAACGTGTTTATAAAAACAAGTCTCAGTGTCTTTTCTAATGAACCAGATTCAAGGGTTTCTTATAAAAACTCTTTACAGTGTTTTTCTTAACAATAAGGTTTCTTATACAAAGTTACAATTATACTTAATACCCTATTATAAGCCTATACATATGAGGCATTAATCAGAACAGAATAAATTACGTTTACTTACAGTTTTTTACGATTGCTATGACAGATTTTTTATTACTTTTAACAATTTTCCAAAACTCTTAACACAGTTAGCACTACATCCGTCTGTGTAAGCTTATATTAACACATTTCTTGTTGCACAAAATGCATACAATTAACACACATTTAAAATGTGTTATATTGTGTATTTTGAAAATTAGTGTTGGAGTTTAGTTTACAATGTGTGATTTTGAGCATGAAATGAACCGTTTTGCCAGTTGTGTGTTGTAGGTGTGTTGGTGCGTTAAGAGTTTAGGAAATTTGTTAAAAGTATTGAAAAAATTGTCATAGCGATTGTAAAAAACTGTAACAAAACACAAATCCATAACGTCTCACCCAATTCCCCAAACATCCTATTTTCAGGTCAAAATGAAGCTCTACACTCAAAACCATTCACTCTTGCTGAAAAACCAAACTTTGCCCTCAGACAGGACACACAAGCCCTCAAAATCACACACACTACAACATAGTCGCAACATAGGTGCAATACATTCAAAACAACATTTCCAAAACTGGTAAGTTATGTTGCTTGTGTTCAACAAATCTGACTCATGGGTCAAAACAGGGAATAGTGTTTATAGATTAGGGAAATGGGTGTGCCTTTTGATAAATGGCATTATGGTTTTGAAATTTTAGTTCAAGAGCCTGGTTATAGTGTTTAAGCAATCGAGAAAAACTGTAATCAGATGCCTTTCTACACATTTTACATTTAGCAACTGTTAATCCAGTAATACTGCTTCTGCTTATTTGATCAATACACTTATAAAAAATATTATTATAGATTGTTCCTTCAAAAGGATTCCCTTAAGACTTCAATATTTCAATATTTTGACCTTGTTTTTATCTCTTATTCTTTAGACGAACACTTTGATATCGTCATTTACAGTTTTTTCTGATTGCTTAAGCACATTTTTTGTAACTATTGGCTATTTTTGCAAAACTCTACACACAAATAAGAAAACCTTTCACCCAATTATCAAAACATTGTAGTTCTCTTGCAAAAGCGAACACAGCTAGATTAACTCTTCACACCTTCGTAAAAATGGTGTTTTCGTATCAAACAGTAAACACAAGTCATCATCTACTAAGCACACAATGTGCCAACTACACACTGATGGTATGAATACAAAACACATCTGGCTTTTGCTTTCTCTGTGTACAGATGTCAATTTGAGATCATACTTTTGTCATAGTGTCATGTAAACATATAAGGATCCAAACTTCAAGTATTGGTGTTTCACACTCATCAAAACCAAAGACCAAAGACAAAGTCAGAACACAAAATAGTAATTTCACAAAAAAAAAAGGAAAAAAAAAGACAATCAGCCTCCATCATGTCGTCTTTCTGGGTCCGGCCACAAAATTTCGTCCACATCGCATGCGATATCCTCCAGCCCAAGGCACCGGGGAAAATATCTCCTTGAATGCCGTATCCAGGCCTGACATGATGCCTGGTCAATATCTCCACATGCCTCCTCCATTGCCTGTAAAAGGGCTACCTGTTGATGAGGATGACGGTCGTACACTTTCCAGCGCCAGGCAGAGAAGAACTCCTCGATGGGATTTAAGAATGGAGAGTATGGAGGGAGGTTGAGTGCCATGAAGGATGGGTGGTCTGTAAACCAGTTGCGGACCAAAGCAGCCCTATGGAAACTAACATTGTCCCATATGATGACATATCGGGTATGCTCTGGTCTCTGAACAGTGAGCATGTCATGTAAGGTGTCCAGGAATGCAATAATGTGTGCAGTGTTGTATGGGCCTATGGTTGCATGATGGTGAACAACACCATTCTGGCTTATAGCTGCACACATGGTTATGTTACCACCACGTTGTCCTGGGACATTGATGATGGCACGGTGTCCAATAATGTTCCTGCCACGTCTCCTGGTTTTACTGAGGTTAAAACCGGCCTCATCTACAAAAAGTAGCTCATGTCCCATGGCATCTGCTTCTAGTTCCATCACTCTCTGGACAAGACAAAACAAATGCAACACATCAGGCCCATGCACAGCACTACAGTATGCACTTCCAAATTCAGAACCAATGACACTATAGCTTACCTGCACATAGTCATATCGCAGTTGCTTTACACGTTCTGTGTTTCTCTCGAAAGGAACTCTGTAAATTTGCTTCATTCTTATTCTGTGGCGCGCAAGTACACGACTTAGTGCAGAAATGCTTACACTGTGTATATTTTGAAAGATGGTGTCATTATCAATTATGCGCTGCTGTATTTCGCGCAGTCTTATTGCATTATTGGCAATCACCATGTTCACTATATGGGTCTCTTGCTCTGGAGTGAACATTCTTCCTCTGCCCCCAACATCTGGACGTCTAGCAATTCTGTAAAGTAACAATTTCAGTATTTTTGCATGTATGGTACTGTTGTGTTTCTCATTAGAGTTTGGCAGTACCACAAAGTACTTACCGATTCTCATTTCGAAATGTCCTAATGATGCTTGCCACAGTGTAGCGGCTCAAATTAGGCTGAACCCGTTGGCCAGCTTCCCTCAGGGTCATCCCATGGTTGATGACATGGTCCACTATTGTAGCTCTGATGTCATCAGTTATTCTATTTCTTACTCTTCTTACCCTTCCTCTTTCCCCTCCTCGTCCTCTTCTTGCTCCTCCTTGTCCTCTTCCTCTAACTTCCTCTAACCCTCTCGCTTCTTCACCTCCACGTCCTCTCCCTCCAACTTCTTCACCTCCACGTCCTCTCCCTCCAACTTCTTCAACTCCACGTCCTCTCCCTCCAACTTCTTCACCTCCACGTCCTCTCCCTCCAACTTCTTCAACTCCACGTCCTCTTCCTCCAACTTCTTCACCTCCACGTCCTCTCCCTCCAACTTCTTCAACTCCACGTCCTCTTCCTCCAACTTCTTCACCTCCACGTCCTCTCCCTCCAACTTCTTCAACTCCACGTCCTCTTCCTCCAACTTCTTCACCTCCACGTCCTCTCCCTCCAACTTCTTCAACTCCACGTCCTCTTCCTCCAACTTCTTCACCTCCACGTCCTCTCCCTCCAACTTCTTCAACTCCACGTCCTCTTCCTCCAACTTCTTCACCTCCACGTCCTCTCCCTCCAACTTCTTCAACTCCACGTCCTCTTCCTCCAACTTCTTCACCTCCACGTCCTCTCCCTCGGCCTCCTCTGATTCTCACTCTTCTCACTCTTCCAGCTCCTTCCATTGTACTCCACACAGACAGCTTACCTGTGGCTTATTTATAGTGCTTAGGCTGATTGCAAAGTGAACCTATTATCTAAAACAGTTTTCACATGTGAAAGTGTGCCAGACAGTTGGCAAAATAGTGTTAATGATTGCCATACATGTGTATTATTTTGCTAGGAGTGTGTTGGAAATTTGGTAATTGAGTGTAAGCAGTGAGTTGTGTTTAAAGTTCTGCAAAAAGAGTGTTGTGCAGTGAATTGTGCCTACAGTTTTGCAAAGTGTGTGTTACAAAATTGCAAACTGAGTGCAAAGCAGTGTTTGTGCTTTTAGTTTTGCAAACTCAGTGAATGGTTTTGCTATACATATTAATAGTTTTAGAAATTGTGCTACAAGAATCACGATTAGCGCTTAAGCATTCAGAAAAAACTGTAAACACTGATCTACTTTCAAACCCACATTACAGTTTTTCTCGATTGCTTAAACACTATAACCAGGCTCTTGAACTAAAATTTCAAAACCATAATGCCATTTATCAAAAGGCACACCCATTTCCCTAAACTATAAACACTATTCCCTGTTTTGACACATGAGTCAGATTTGTTGAACTGTCACTGCAAAACTCTACACACAAATCCCTTCATTTCTCATTGCCTACACCATGTTATAATGTATAAAGTACTAGCATTCAATATTGTTCACTCAAGTCAGCACAGCTTCAGCTCAGTTACACACACAATTATCCAGGTGGAAACACTAAGAGTCAAAATTTAACACACTTCAATCAGAGCCTTCAATAGATGGATAAAAGTGCACAAATCAGTTTATTGAGTTTTGGAACAATGGATCCATAAAGACATGAAGGAAGAGATCGAGGAGGAATAAGGAAGAGGAGGAGGAGGAGGAGGAAGGGCAAGAAGACAAGCAGTCTCAGATGAAATTCAAGCCTCTAGTTGCCCATGTCTTTGTCAGTTGTGTGACTATGAGGGAGGCTGGGCTACGAGTAAGGCCAAATTTGAGTCGCTTTACCGTCGCCTCGAGAACCTTCAGGGAGGAGTGGTGGCAAACACAATTCTATCACTGAATAAGAGACAAACTTTTCCAATAGTCTTTGATGAGGTTTATTTTCTTGCAAGAAAAGGCCAGCAGTCGTACAGTCACACAGAGCGGCTGCAGAGTGTGCAACATAACTTGCCAGTTTTGGAAATGTTGTTTTGAATTTATTGCACCAGTGTGTAAGACTATGTTGTAGTGTGTGTGTTTGTGAGGGCTTGTGTGTGTTTGTGAGGGCTTGTGTGTGTGTCTGAGGGCTTGTGTGTGTGTGTCTGAGGGCAAAGTTGGGTTTTTCAGCAAGAGTGAATGGTTTTAGTGTAGAGCTTCATTTTGACCTGAAAATAGGATGTTTGGGGAATTGGGGGAGACGTTATGGATTTGTGTTTACAGTTTTGAGAATACGAGGCATAGTTTCAAGAAATGAGTTTAGGCAATCGAGAAAAACTGTAATACTAGAAATTTCTGTTACTTTCACCTCTAGTTGAGATTTGTATCATTTTCTTTTTAATTTCACTGGTTTGTTTGTTCTGGTCTGCAGATTCAACTGTAATGTTATCATTATTTTCTCAGTCCCACTTATCTCTGCTGTTTCACAAAACTCAAAATATTATATTACTCATATCTCAATAAAGTGCACAGACAGCCATTATAGCTGCTTGCTCCTTCAACTCTCGTTAGGAAAATTCTCTAGACATCATTATTTTACCACTAAAATATAGAATTTTCCCCCATTCTGCTTAATAAAACTTTTGTTCATTCCTCATCCTTATATCACTTAATTTGACTTAACGGGCGTTCATAAATAGTGCCATAAATTCTATCAGAAAAAAATTATTTTCATAAAATACATTTTCATATCTACATTTCTTCTCATCTTTCCCTCTTTCCCTACATGCTAGTTCCTTCTGCTTCCTTTTCCTTTCTTTTCGCTCTGCCTCGCATCTAACCAGTACACAATTGTTTGCTTACAATCCACACACACGTCTCTCACTGCTGTCAGCCTAGTGACACTTAACATTCCCTCCCTGGGAAAACCATGGTACTTGATCAACTTCTTGCCCTTAATTCTTTCATTTGACAGAAAACTGGTGTATAAAAATTATCGAGCTTACCGTGAGATGACCCGATATTGGCTGATTTCTATTTCCCTTGGATTTTCCTCCAACACGGAAAATCTTTCAGACGTCTCAACCTCTACCAATCTTTCAGACGTCTCAGACAGATCCGATTTTTTAACCCAAAATCAGCCAGGTCTGCACTTTCCAGTGCCCTGTAATTACGGCTTACTCAAAATCTTTTCGTGAGCACTTTCCAGCGCTCGATTGATTCCGGTTCACCAAATTAATCAGGTGTGGCTCTTCCGGACACTTTTACGAGTTAGTTACCGCCTCACGGTAACTTTCTATACCCGCACCAAAGAAATAGTCTCAGCCACTATGGTTCACTCACAGTCATACCAATTACACCACCACACAAAACAAAAAAGACTGTCTCTTACCAGAGATGCTTCTGTTGCCACTTGGTTCTTTCTGATTCCAATGGAGTTCCTCCTGGCCCTGATAGCAGTTTGCTCTTCTCTCTCAATTTCACGAGGTAAGACTAAAGCCTAGTGCTTCAGGATGATCAATCGTCAATCCGCTTTACTCAGGACCAGAAGAAACTACCATGGAACTACCAACTTCTAACACCAATTGATGTGGCAAAAACAATAATTAAACTATCATCATCACTGCATAAGAGACACCAAGAATCAAATTGTATTTTAAAATATATTTATTCTCCTCCATAAGGCTTAGTCACAAAATCACAGCAGCTCCCCCGTGACATGAGCAAGACCTGACAGCCAGCCCAGGAAATTCCCTTCTTAAACTCCTTCTTCAAGGTCTTTCCTCTGTAGTTCCCTTTCAAGGGAACTCGCGTTGCGTCGAGTTTGACGCTATGGGAACGCTTTGCGTGATGATGTCTTGAAGCACATGTAAAATCAGTCCAATGGCGTGGCGGAGCGTCAGATGCGGGTGACGTCACGTACCAGGAAACTATAAAGCCTGCTTGAAAACAGAGAGCGACAGCTTCTGTGTCTTCAGTAGCGCTTTATGTGAAATCTGTCTCTGTCTATTTATTGTTGTCTGTCACATTATGCAATCCAGCGATCAGTTCAGAATGTGTGTGCATCCCTGCCCGCGTTTTTATTATGGGTAGGGACACTCACGTTCTGTGTATTGTTTGTTTGGGAGAGGAGCATGCCCAGTCAGCACTCGAGGGTGCTGGCTTGTGTGCATTGTGAGGCGCTGTCCATGCGCTTGCTCCGATCCCGGCTGAGTTTCTTCCGGGAAGCTCGCGCTCCCCAGGGCTCGGGTCCCGCTGCTGCCGAGGCACAGCGGCGATCTCAGTCCTGGGGTTCGCAAATGGATCTATCAGCGGGGTCTGAGACGGGCTCTGCCTTATCTCAGCCCTTGCCTGATAGACCCGGTGTTTCTCATCAGGGTGCGGAAGCACGCGCGGCGGTTTCTTCCCCCCTGATGGTTACACAAACACTGCAATTGTCCAGTTCTGAGGAACTGGATGTTGTTAATGTTGAAGAATTGCTGGATGTAGAGACAAGAGCAGTCGATAGACTATGTATTGTGTGGCAATCTTATAAACAGGACGTTCGTTCAAATAAATAAATAAATAAATAATAAACTTGACGAACGCTTCCTGCCCTCACGTGCACAATCACAACGCCGAAATCTGCCGTTTTTCCCCGATCTCCATACTGAGGTGTCGAGATCGTGGGAGAAACCAGTGTCATATAGAGTGTTTAATTCCAAATATATCTGATTATTCCTCTATTTTCTGGTTAAAGAGACATGGTTATGAGGAGATGCCAAAGGTGGGAGAGATGCTCGCGAGCTATCTCTCTCTAGCAACAGCATCGTCCCTAAGTGTTTCGGCATTGCCTAAATAAGCCCCTCAGAGTGACATAAAAAATAAAAAATATATCTCTGGTGGGCAAGGCTTATTCCGCGTGTGTTTATACACGATGTCTTTGCCATTTATGCTAACCCTGCCACTTTGTGTGTTTCGGGGCGCAGTGGTCTCCGGCGAGCACATATCTCAGGGTCCACCCGGAAACGTAGTGGTCCTGGGATGCTTGCCCCCTCCGAGGAGGGTCCTAGAGCAGTCAGTTCAGTCGTTCCCTGCCGGTTTGCCATACAGGGCACTGAATTGGTCGCTCGAGTAACATCTACACCAGTCTTGAGAGGCTGGTTCTCTTAGTAAATTTTTTGTCCTGATGCTCGAGGGCTCAGGACAATGAGGGTAGTCCCCCCCCCCGAAGTGCAGCGGTCAACACCTCTTTTCACGGTGCCCGTCTCTCTTCGGTACCCTTAGGGGACCGTTCTGCCAACCCTGCCACCTCTGGTGTTTCAGGGCGCAGCGGTCTCCGGCGAGCACATATCTCAAGGTCCACCCGGAAACGTAGTGGCCTCGGGATGCCCGCCCCCTCTGAGGAGGATGCTAGAGCAGTCTGTTTGGTCGTTCCCTGCCGGTGCGCCGTTACAGGGCGACGAACCGACTGCTCAACAGCAGGAGAAAAATACGGTGCCGTCTCTCTTCGGTGCCCTCAGGGGACCGTTCTGCCAACCCTGCCGCCTCCGGTGTTACAGGGCGCAGCGGTCTCCGGCGAGCACATATCTCAAGGTCCACCTGGAAACGTAGTGGCCTCGGGATGCCCGCCCCCTCTGAGGAGGGTGCTAGAGCAGTCTGTTTGGTCGTTCCCTGCCGGTGCGCCGTTACAGGGCGACGAACCGACTGCTCAACAGCAGGAGAAAAATACGGGGCCGTCTCTCTTCGGTGCCCTCAGGGGACCGTTCTGCCAACCCTGCCGCCTCCGGTGTTACAGGGCGCAGCGGTCTCCGGCGAGCACATATCTCAAGGTCCACCTGGAAACGTAGTGGCCTCGGGATGCCCGCCCCCTCTGAGGAGGGTGCTAGAGCAGTCTGTTTGGTCGTTCCCTGCCGGTGCGCCGTTACAGGGCGACGAACCGACTACTCAACAGCAACAAAATCCAGAAACCAGTCTCGAGAGACTGGTACCTCTAGTAGAATCTTTGACAGCATGGAAGCTACTGTCAAATGTTTCTCGTTGGGTCCTGCAGACCGTGGAAAAAGGGTATTAGATACAATTCTGGTAACGCCCACCGCGGTTTATGGGGATCCTGCCCACAATGGTGGGCCCCGAGCAGGTTCTGGTTATGGAACAGGAAGTAAACACTCTGTTAGAGAAAGGGGCCATAGAATATGTACCTCCCTCCAACAGGGAAACCGGGTTTTACAGCCGGTACTTCATAGTTCCAAAGTAGGACGGGGGATTGCGTCCCATTTTAGGTCTTCGAGTTGTCATGCAGCTCAAGTTCAAAATGTTAACATTGAGACAATCGTGCCACAGATTAGTCCGAGGACTGGTTTGTCACGATAGACCTCAAGGACGCATATTTCCATCCGTCCGTGTCATTGGAAGTTCCTGAGGTTTGCTTTCGGGGGCAAAGCATACCAATATCGAGTTCTTCCATTCGGCCTGGCTTTATCACCCCGCACTTTCACCAAATGCGTGGATGCAGCTCTGGCGCCTCTGCGCCTCCGGGGTATTCGCATCACGAACTACATCGACGATTGGTTGATTTTAGCTCAGTCGCATTAGATGGCGGTTCAACATCGAGACGTTGTTCTCGCCCATATGAAAGAGTTGGGGTTACGGCTGAACGGCAAGAAGAGTGTGCTTCTCTATTTTTGAGGACCACTTTTTTAGGCGTGGTTTGGGATTCAGTGTCGATGCAGGCGCGCCTGTCATCGCCACGCTTCGATCCTGGCAGCTGTGAGAAGTGTAAAGCTAGGCCAGCTACTCACTGTCAAACAGTTCCAGAGACTGTTGGGTCTCATGGCAGCAGCTTCCAACGGGATACCTTTTGGACTGCTGTACATGAGGCCCCTGCAGTGGTGGCTCAGGACCAGAGGGTTTTTCCCCGAGGGGCAACCCATTTCGCACAATCAAGGTCACGCGGTGATGCCTACGTGCCTTGGTTATGTGGAAGAAACCTTGGTTCCTGTCCCAGGGCCCAGTGCTGGGAGCTCCTTGTCGTCGCAAACTGCTAACGACGGATGCTTCCCTCACGGGTTGGGGAGCGATCCTGAGGGTCGCTCATCTCAAGGTCTGTGGGAAGACCATCATCGTTCCTGGCATTCTATAGCCTAGAGATGTTAGCTGTCTTCCGGGCTCTGAGGAGCTTTATCACAGGTCTCAGGGGACACCATGTGTAGTACATACGGACAACACGTCGGTAGTCGCCTATATCAACCACCAGGGGGGTTTGCGCTCGCGCCCGTTATGCAACTTGGCACGCCATATCCTCTTGTGGTCCCAGGGAAAGCTGCTGTCTCTCAGGGCAGCGTACATCCCCGGGGTCCAGAATATAGGAGCAGACACTCTGTCGAGACAGGGGCTGAGGCCCGGGGAATGGAGGCTCCACCCCGAGGTGGTGGAGCTGATATGGAGGGAGTTTGGCAAGCACAAGTGGATCTGTTTGCGTCTCGAGAGACGTCTCACTGTCCACTTTGGTTCTCCCTCACGCATCCAGCTCCTCTGGGACTGGATGCTATGGTGCAGACGTGGCCGAGGCTACGTCTGTACGCTTTTCCCCCAGTTGCTCTGCTCCCGGGAGTTCTGGAAAGAGTTCGCAGGGACCGGGTTTGCCTGCTTCTGATAGCCCCGCACTGGCCGGGCAGAGTATGGTTTCCCGACCTCGTGTCTCTCCTCGACGGGCCTCCCCTGGAGTTACCCGTCAGGAGAGACCTTCTGTCCCAGGCAGGGGGCTCAATATTTCACCCCCGCCCAGAACTGTGGAACCTGTGGGCTTGGCCTCTGAGGGGGCCCAGCTCATAGTGTCAGGTCTCTCAACTGAGGTTGTTCCTCCCTCCACGAGGAAACTTTATGCCCTGAAGTGGAGACTATTCACTTCTTGGTGTAGTGACTGTCGGTTGGACCCAGTTAACTGCCCACTTGGTACAGTGCTGGAGTTCCTGCAAGAACGGTTCACTGCAGGTCTAACCCCGTCCACTTTAAAGGTTTATGTGGCGGCCATAGGTGCTTACCACATGCTTTTGGGTGGAATCTCTGTGGGGAAAGACCCCTTGGTATCTCGTTTCCTTCGTGGCACTTGAGGCTGAGGCCTGCAGTTTGCTCTAGGGTCCCTCCATGGGGTTTGTCCTTTGCGCTGCAAGGCCTTTCCCTGGCCCCTTTTGAGCCTATTGAGGAGGCTCCAGAGAAGTTCTTGACACTGAAAGCTCTGTTCCTTCTAACTATTTTCTGCAGGCCTTCTGTCCTCTTCCTTTTCACGGACCAGGAAAGAACTATTTGCTTTGCCCAGTTCGGGCGTTAGACGCTATGTCCACAGAGCTGCCCTGTGGCTTAAAACTACCAATTATTTGGGTGTTTCGGGTCCCCTAACAAGGGATATCCAGTGTCTAAGCAAAGGATGAGCAAGTGGGTGGTTAGGCCATTTCGCTTGCTTATGAAGCAGTCGGACAGCCTTCTCCTATGGCTGTCCGGTCGCACTCTACTAGGAGTATGGCGGCCTCCAAGGCCCTTATATCAGGAGTTTCCTTACAGGACGTTTGTGATGCGGCAGGCTGGTCCTCACCGCACACATTCGTCAGGTTCTACTCTCTGGATTTGGACTCTACTCCAGGGTCTCATGTTCTGTCTTCCTAGTGCTGCTCACTTGATTTCACACAGGACAGACATTCGTAGCTATGGTGGCGTTGGTATAGACGTTCCCATAGCGTCAAACTCGACGCAACGCGAGTTCCCTTGAAAGGGAACGCCTCGGTTACGACTGTAACCTCGGTTCCCTGAAGAGGGAACGAGCGTTGCGTCACCTTGCCATATCTCCTTCATGCCTGTCAGCGGCTACTTCAGACTTTTTACGAAGCTGTCGCTCTCTGTTTTCAAGCAGGCTTTATAGTTTCCTGGTACGTGACGTCACCCGCATCTGACGCTCCGCCACGCCATTGGACTGATTTTACATGTGCTTCAAGATATCATCACGCAAAGCGTTCCCATAGCGTCAAACTCGACGCAACGCTCGTTCCCTCTTCAGGGAACCGAGGTTACAGTCGTAACCGAGGCGTTTTCCACACACCCAGCATGGCCACATCTAGCTGATTTAGAAGAGAATGACCCCTTTAACCCATAGACAAAAGAAATATATTTGAAATATATTTTCAGAATATATTTTGGAATATATGCAAATATTTGAAATTGTCCCAATAAATACATTTCACACTTAACATCATATATTTTTGTTATATTTCAGAATATATTTCAATGTATTTGGAATATATGCCACATATATTTTTGACACTTTTGGGGACCTATACAGAAAAAAATACATTGAAATATATTCTGAAATATAACAAAAATATTATGATGTTAAGTGTGAAATATATTTAATGGGCCAATTTCAAATATTTGCATATATTCCAAAATATACTCTGAAAATATATTTCAAATATATTTCTTTTGTGTTATAATCCCCCTTGGCTAAATTATCTTCCATACCTAAAGAGTTAAAGGTTCTTAACCATTTGTCTTACTGTGTGTGTCTTGCTTACAAACATACATGCATACATGAATTCCAGGAGAGAAACAAATGCTTAAAACCTGGACTCAGGGAACGAGGGTTACCATACGTAACCGAGACGTTCCCTTTCGTCAGCAGGGAACTCCAACGCCTCGTCGGGGGAGTTCCCCTGACGAATTGGGATCCCTACCAAAACGCCATGGTGCTGGCCCCTTCCAGCGCCCAGCTAAGCTACAGCCCTGCAGCAGTTTCAGAAATTTTGCGGGAGCTAGCTAGGGAATCACACTGCTGTTCCGCAAGACCCAATCAGTGGATATTGGATAACACTGGGAAAGCGTGCCCGACCCCAAGGAAATAATGGGGGGGGGGGGGGACGCTGCGGAAGCTGAGGCAGCCTAGAGGAAGGCCCTCAAATACACACATGTACTAACCACATAGGGTAGTGAAACATATGGCAGTCCATGAAGGTAGTCCCAGTCCGGAGGAGTGAGGAGCGTACTCAACAGGGACGACAGAATGAGTCTGTCAAGGGGAAGACACGGCTGAACTGCACGTGGCAATCACGGGTCGCCGCAGGGACCACTGGAAAAAGCACCCAGTCTACTAGCAACTCCTTACTGAAGGTAGCAGACCTGGTGCCGGGCGGTCCGCAACGCCTGGCACCGGAGGGGGTGATGGAGGAACTCACGAGGTTAGCCGTTTGTTGGGTAACCAACGGAGCAAGAAGACGCACGTATCCGTTCACGGAATGGCGTCGCAAGCCGACACACCTATTCCCTCTAATTACTGGCCGTAGCAAGTACTCGGGAGGAAAAAGGTTCCACACGTAGGCTATAAAACCTAGCGAACGTGTTCGGTGTCTCCCAGCCCGCAGCTCTTAAAATGTCTGTTAGCGAGGCGCCTTATGCCAGAGCCCAGGAAGCGACAACACTCCTAGTGGAGTGAGCCCGCAACCTGGGTGGGCAGGGCTCACCCTGGGACTCATAAGCCCTGGTGATAGCATCCACTAGCCAGTGGGCTAACCTCTGCTTGGAGACAGCCTTCCCCTTCTGCTGGCCTATGTAACAAACAAGAGCTGATCTGAGGTCCTGAAGCTTTGCGTTCTGTCTATATTAACCCGGAGGGCCCGGACGGGACAGAGAAAAGCTAGGGCTGGGTCTGCCTCCTCCAGGGGCAGCGCTTGCAGGTTCACCACCTGGTCTGCGAAGGGAGTGGTAGGAACCTTGGGTACATATCCGAGCCGGGGTCTCAATATAGCATGAGAAAGGCCAGGCCCGAACTCTAGGCACAATTCGTCGACCGAAAAAGCCTGCAGATCCCTTACCCTCTTGAAGGATGCCAATGCTAACAGGAGCGCTGTCTTAATGGACAGAAAATTAAGCTCAACTGTCGGAAAAGGCTCAAAGGAAGGACTTTGGAGTGCTTTAAGCACTAAAGTTAAGTCCCAAGAGGGTACAGGGTGAAAATCGTGAGGTGGATTTAGCCTCCTAGCACCCTTAAGGAATCTGATGACCAGGTCGTGCTTCCCCACAGACTTACCTTCAACTACATCGTGATGTGCGGATATTGCAGCAACATACACTTTGAGGGTGGAGGGAGACAGCCTTCGCTCCAAGCCCTCTTGTAGGAAGGAGAGCACAACTCTGTTCGGGCAAGTTCGTGGGTTCTCCGCATAGGAAGAACACCAGTCGACGAACAGGTTCCACTTCAGAGCATAGAGGCGCCTCGTAGAGGGGGCTCTAGCTGAAGAGATGGTATCTACCACAGCCTGTGGCAGGCCATCTAGAACCTCCGCGTCCCGTCCAGGGACCAGAAGACATGGAGTTTCCAAAGGTCTGGACGCGGGTGCACTAGGGTGCCCCTTCTCTGAGAAAGTAGGTCCCTCCTCAGAGGAATCGGCCAAGGAGGGCTGTCGCGAGGAGCATGAGTTCTGGGAACCAAGTCGGGGTTGGCCAATACGGGGCCACCAAAAGGACCTGCTCCTCGTCCTCCCTGACCTTGCACAGAGTCTGTGCAAGAAGGCTCACTGGGGGAAACGCATCTTTGCGTAGGTCCCGGGGCCAGCTGTGTGCCAGGGCATCCGTGCCGAGAGTTCCCTCGGTCAGGGAGTAATACCACTGGCAATGGGTCGTGTCCGGAGAGGCAAACAGGTCTACCTGTGCGGCTCCGAAGATTCGCCAAATCAGCTGGACCACCTGGGGATTGAGTCGCCATTCTCACGGAAGGGAGGACCGACGTGAAAGCTCGTCGGCCACACGATTGAGCTCCCCTGGGACATGAACGGCACGAAGCGACCTCAGAAGCTTCTGACTCCACAGGAGAAGGAGGAAGGCGAGTCACGACATACGACGGGAGCGTAGACCACCTTTTTGGTTGATGTGCGCAACGGTCGCAGTGCTGTCCGTACGGACCAGTACGTGCTTGTGTTTGAGAAGCCCATTGAGGCGACACAAGGCTAAGCGTACTGCTTGCAACTCTAGGCAGTTGATGTGCCAATGCAGCTGGGGCCCCGTCCACAGACCCGAGACTGCATGCCCTTTGTACGTGGCCCCCCAGCCCTTGGCAGAAGCATCTGTGAAAACCACAGCATGCCTGGAAACCTGGACTAGGGGCACTCCGGCCCGTAGAAACCCAGGATCCGACCAAGGGGTGAAGGTTTGGCGACAGTGCAGGGTGACTTTGACCCGGAAGCTGCCGCTCTGCCACGCCCACCTCGGGACTCGATCGCGAAGCCAGTGCTGGAGCGGTCTCATATGCAACAGGCCGAGTGGCGTTACTGCGGCTGCGGCTGCCATATGCCCCAGGAGCCTCTGAAACTGTTTCAGTGGGACCGCTGACTTGCCTCGAAAAAACTTGAGGCAGTTGAGCACTGACTGGACGCGTTCCTCCGTAAGGCGCAGTCTGGGCGACCGAGTCCAGTACCATACCGAGACAAGAGAACCTCTGCACGGGGCAGAGTTTGCTCTTGTCCCAGTTGACCTGAAGTCCCAACTGACTGTGGTGCCGGAGCACCATGTCCCTGTGATCGCACAACACATCTCGCGAGTGTGCCAGAATGAGCCAGTCGTCGAGATAGTTGAGAATGCGAACGCCTTGTTCTCTCATGGGAACAATGGCCGCCTCCGCAACTTTCGTGAAGACACAGGGCGAAAGGGCCAGCCCGAAGGGTAGGACCTTGTACTGATATGCTCGCCCCTTGAAAGCAATCGAAGAAATGGTCTGTGTCGGGGAAGAACCGAGACATGAAAGTACGCATCCTTCAGGTCGATCGCTGCAAACCAATCCCGGGGACGGATGCATTCGAAAATGCGTTTCTGCGTGAGCATCTTGAACGGGAGCTTGTGCAGGGCCCGATTCAGTACTCGCAGATCCAGGATTGGCCGTAACCCACCGCCTTTGTTGGGTACAATGAAGTAAGGGCTGTAGAACCTGACCTCATATTGGCTGGAGGGGCCGGCTTGATCGCGTCCTTCGCCGGCAGGGCATCGATCTCTTTCCACAAGACAGAAGCATCCACCGGACGCACACGGGTGAAGTGGATGCCCCTGAACTTGGGAGGCCGGCGTGCAAACTGAATTGCATAGCCGAGCCGGATGGTGCGGATGAGCCAGCGCGACGGCCTCAGGAGCGCAAACCAGGCTCCGAGAAACCGCCGCAACGAGCCCACACGCACCACCGGCGTACCCGCGGAGGGCAGCGAGGTGGAAGGCAGGGACACGGCTCCGGTGGCATTGCAGCGGCCGAGAGCGGGGTCAGGGTGTGTACTTGGACAACACCTACCTGCTTCCACCGGGGGACAGACGGCAGAGAAGACCCGAGAGTGTTCTACTGCGGGCTGTCGCCTGGCGAGGGAAGGGGAGGAGATGAGGAGCGAGGCCCAAGGGCGGCTGCTGGTCTCCGAGCCTTCCCGCCCAGCTGCAGACAGGAGTGACGTGAACGAGGTGGCGACACTGCTATCTGCAAGCTGGGGAGAGGGGAGCGGGAGTGGCACCGTTCGGGGGCGGCGCTCACTGCCATTCTGACCCTCTCGAACGGAGGAGACTGGCCTTATTTTACTGCCAGTCTCAACCGTAAGGGGAAACGAGGAGCGAGGCCCGGGGACATCGAGTCCTGGTTTCCTCCTCGCCCAGCGAGAGACGAGAGCGACAAGGCCATAGCCCTCACTGTCATCTGAGCGCTGGGGACCGTGAGTGACTCAGAGGAAATGGACTGCTCAAACTTTGGGTACCGCTGACTGGATGACCAGTGGCGGAACAGAAACGAAATTCTCCACCCGGCCCTCCTCCGGGGGAAGGAGTGGTGATGACACACACCCCCGATGAGCAGATGTCACATACTCTGGGTCGCTCCTCTCAGGGTCATTTCCCTTCCTTTTGCTGGGGGGAAACGAACACCGAGCGGGCTGGTTCTGGGGGGCTTCTGGACCACCAGTGTGGACATCGTCTGACCGAAGGCCAGCGCTGTGACTAATCACGGTCAGTCATAAAGCGCAGCTCTACTCCGAGTCAGAACTACCCACGTGCACTGAATGTGCAGGGGTAGTGAGAGAGGAAAAACTTCTGCAGATTTAGGCATGTTTGGCTTGCCATATTGGCACCAAAATGCTTCCATACTGCCAAAAAATTTTCACACCCATCCAGGCACTTTAGAAAAGCCCAGGAAAGTGTGGCTGTCAAGTCTGAATCTTCAGCATGAGAACACACCATTATAGTAGGAACTCAGCATCATTTTCAGAGTATAACAGCCCTCTCTCCGATGTAGCAATCGACATCTGCCCTCCCCTGGGGCCCCGAATGAAATGCTTGGTCCCTCATGAGAAAGACCAGAATCCCATCCGAAAGCCTCAACGGCACACGGCACGCTGAGCGGCTCAAGCCTTTACGAGAAAGGGGAGACCAACAACGTGCCGACGTGGTCATGCACTCATGAGAGAACAACACACTGATTAGGCATGTGAAACAGTGATCGTGGCCGTCAACCAGGCATGCAAGACAGTGAACGTGGCCATCGTCTCGATGACACACGGCACGCTGGGAGCTCAAGCCTTCAGGCAAGGCGAACAACGCGTCGACGTGGTCATGCTCTCATAAGAAAGCATAAACCACCCAAGAACACAGTCTCAGCATGTTTCAGCAGAGGAGTGGGAAGCTCGTGAGGGTCTTTCACCTGGCGAGACGTTCCACACTGTAACCCCCAGATCACCAATGCTATTAGCCAAGTAGTCCTCTTTTTTGGAAAGGAACTAGATGGGGAATAAGCAAAGGGACTCAACCTCGTAGAGGTACACGAGTCTTGATCGCGCATCTAGAGCGCCGAATGACGCGCGCTGGGTTGCCGTGACAACCCGCGCTGTCAGCCGGCGCTCGACGGCACACGGCACGCGAGCGGCTCGAGCCTTTTAAAAAAGGGGAGACGAACAACGTGCCGACGTGGTCATGCACTCCTGAGAGAACATGAACCACCCACGAACGTAGTCTCACACACTGATTAGGTATGTGAAACAACGAACGTGGCCGTCAATGAGGACAGGAAACGATCACATCCAGAAACACACGAGTGAAACGTCCTGAAAAGGACGCGATCTTCACTCGTGTTGCTCTTTCAGGAAGAAAATACTCTCTTTATTGTGCTGAAGCACACAGGGGACCCAACGCGGCAACACAGCGGGGAAACTGCAAGCCCGCTGTGCGCACTCAACCGTTTACCAGCTGTAAAAACAGCTTTTGAATTAACAGCGTGTAGACGCAGCCGGCAGACAGGAAATCGCGCGGTCGCTGAAACGCCGTCTCACCAACACAGAGAGGTCCCTTCCCGAAACAGCAGACTCGTAGAGCGTAAGATAAATACAATCTTAAAGCTCATTCACTCAGAGAGGACACAATCGGTCGGCTCCGAAGCTAAAAGCTTTTGTGTATGTGCTTGCTTCTGCCTTTATACCAGCACTGGTAAGCGGGGCGCGGAATGCAAATCTTGCATGCCAATGTTCATTGGCTCGTTTTAATTCACTCGAAGGCAATTGGTCTCCCTAGCGTGATTCCAATTCGTCAGGGTAACTCCCCCGACGAGGCGTCGGAGTTCCCTGCTGACGAAAGGGAACAGCGCAGCGCTTCTGTGTTGTACGTCACACGTAGGCTCACTATTCTTATATCTTTTGATTATTTTAATTTCTTCTATGTAAAGCACTTTGAATTACCATTGTGTATGAAATGCGCTATATTAATAAACTTGCCTTGCCTTGACAGCAGCCTAAAATACCTGTCTGTGTCATTAATGCAAATCAAAAACAACAAAAGACGTATAATAAACGTATACATGTTAAATAAACCTTCTGTACCTGAAAAACAGTTTATTTGAGTCTTTTGTGCATTTCTCACATCACTATTTACATTTGCACAACAGTTAGTTCAACCTCCACAACATTTAGTCATTTGTGCACATCATAGTAGCAGTTTCTCATTCCTTCAAACAAATTAAAAATGCTTTTGGACATTCATCAGTTGCTTTCATACAACTCTCTGCTGTTTTATAACATTATCATTTGCTTATGTCATGTCAGTCAAAATTAACTATACTTGTGAATGCTGAATAGTCATTCCATATAAAACTAATAGTCCTCATTTCATTGCTTGAGTCATTACATACAAAAATGTTGAACTAGTTGTCAAAATCAAAAATCAAAATCTTTTTTTCCTGAAATACTTTCCTCACTGCATTGCAAGAGATGATATTCGCTGTGATGTAAATGAAATTATGTGGCCAGACAGAGAGGAGCGTCTGGATGTGCATGAATGATTACCGTACTATGTATGTTGTATGTTCAGTTCCAATATGTACTGCAATATTATGTACAGTTGTGCACAGCTCTACCCAAAGGGAGTTTATGTTTGTTGTAAGGGTGTATTTTTTCTTTTGCACAATGCTGTGAACAAATTAGAATTGCAAAGAGCATATGCAGTAAAAATGTGAAACATACATATTCAGTGTCTTGTACTCAGTTACCTCACTAAATACAGTAATGTGTAACTTTACTGTATTTTTCAAATGGCTGTGCAAATAGTATATAGTGCTGTATTGAGCATTTCCAGGTAGTGTCACCAAGACATTGGAAAACATTTACAGAGTAAACTGTCATAATGAAAACATGACTAAGCCATTTGACTATCTTGTTCATAGACAATGGTGTCAGGACTTTTCATCTTGATGACACTGACACTTTCATTGACATGAACACTTGCTTTTGAGGAATGATCCATTTAGAGCAAGTGACACGCTTTTGCAGGTTATCAACTAGGTTTTGCAGTTTGTACTAATTGTTCTGAGAGCTGCATTAACTGTTGTGCAAATGTAAATAGTGATGTGAGAAATGCACCAAAGCGACTGAGAAAAACTGTAATCTGTATCTAACGTATTTGTGCACCTGTCCATCCCGTCCCGTATTGCACCATGAGAAATCTGGTCTCCTAACTTCAGAGTTTCTACTGGCGGTGCGAATGCAACCAGGAAAACAGCCCTAGATATATAATTAGGCCCGTAATATATAATATATTATTATTATATAATTAGGCCCTAGATATCAATTAGATATATAAGTGTGTGTGTGTGTGTGTGTGTGTGTGTGTGTGTATATACACACTTTTATAATTGATAATTAACATTACTATCCATTTTTATAGTTGGGTAAAGGGAATTGAATCGACAGCTTATTTTTTATTTATTTACTGTATCATAAAATGTAAAACAAATATTATTGCATGGACAATGTAAACATATCAGGATGTAAGAATGCAGTATGTTTTCAGCTGTAAATAAACCCTAATCCCCTTATTCCCCATCGCTGAGACCCACATAAGCTCCAAAAGTTCATCACTTCAACAAGTGTGCGCTGTTGGGTTTTCACATCAATCAAATCAATCCATGGCCATTCATTGGAAAAAAGTTAGAGGACGTCCATGTACATGTGCAACAGATACGCAAACACACACTAACGCAGCGCACAGAGAAGACTGGAAGGGCTTGGCTTGAGGTCATGGAAATATGGACATGGTTATAATGCAGCCTTTCACTGTGGAAATTTACAGGAGGACCAGCTTTCCTCACACACACACACACACACACACACGTACAAATGCACATTCATGCATTTAAAGTCCAAACACAAACACGGACACACATTCGCAGGAAAGATGGAATGCTCTCACACAGATTGACTGCTGTACTCTATGATGAGAATCAGGGAGTTTAAAAATTAACCCTACAGACAAAACTGACAAACACACAGACAGTGTCACAAAGAGACTCATAATCAACTGGTAAGCAAATTCATGACTTCAACTGTCTCCACTGAAAGGGATGATTCATCTAAAAATGTCATTCCAAATCCGCATGCTGTAATTTTTATTCTGTGGAGCACAAAAGAACACTTGCTTAAAAGAATCTTCACGCACAGCTCTTTCCCATAAAACACCATTCATTAATGACCTCTACAGTCAAGCTTGAAAAAAGAAAAGTGGAATAATAATATAATATAATATAATATAATATAATATAATAATAAACTTATAAAACGGAAATGTATCAGGGATAAAGAGATTTTCTTACTTTCCTAATAAATAAATCTTGTTTTTCTTTAGTGTTTATCCCGCATAGTAGCAGGGTCCGCTTTCTGGATTGCTGGCGCCATTTGATTATTATTCCTAATAAATACATAAATAACTATATAAATAAATAAACATATAACCTAGTATACTAATATAAAATATTTCTCTCAATTTTTACATTTATATTACCTTTGCCACCATTTAAGGCTCACTTAAAGTTATTTAATTTAATAACACTGTTAAAAGTAATCTTTATCAAATCTCACACCCCAGCAAACATTACTCAACACACCCACATTACCCAGTCACTAAACATTTGAAGCCAGGAAACCGTGAGAGAGCGAGCGAAGCGGATGGAAAGAGTGACCACCGGAAAGATAGAAAGAACGAGAGCGAGACAGAGAGAAAGATCGCCCAGGTGGTCCTGTGTACTTTGGCCGCTGGGCAGTGATCTGACGTGGGGGGTAGAACTCGAAACTCATGCAAATGTGATCACTCCTGAATGACTCAATATAAGTGAAAAAAAACCCTCCTCCACATGCCTTGGCGGTTTTGAAAAATTTAGGAGCAATTCCTCGTCTTTGAAAGAGTGGGGCGAGCTGTGTGGTGGTGGTAGGGGTCAGTGAGGGTAAGGATGGTGTGTGTGTGTGTGTGATTTTGACAGGCTGTCCCGAGCGAATGAAACCAAACTGAGACTCCCTAAGTAACTAATGATCTTTGCAACGGAAGTGAATCAATCAAACTAACTTTATCTGGACAATAACTTTATTCTAGATCTGCTGTAAAGCCTGAACACTCTCTGTTACTGTAATCTCCTGTTATTACTGTAAAGCTGCTGTGAAACTCTATATTGTTAAAAGCGCTGTATAAGTGAAGGAGACTTGACACACACACACATACACACACACACACACACACACACACACACACACACACACAGAGAGAGAGAGAGACAGAGAGAGAGAGAGAGAGAGAGAGAGAGAGAGAGAGAGAGAGAGAGAGAGAGAGAGAGAGAGAGAGAGAGAGAGAGAGAGAGAGAGAGATGTGCGCCAAATAAATCTGACCAGTAGTTTTTTCTACTTATTAGAAAATACGGACGTTTTAGGCCTGTGAAGTCGATAAATGACATATATCTCTAAAATGCTGCAGTAAATTTGTTTCAGATGAGGTGTGTATACTGTATACTGGGCATCCCTTATAAGAGCTGGCCATTGATTTTTTTTTTCTACTTATTAGAAATGAGGTTTTTATGGGCCTCTCAATTAGAATAATGATAGATAGATAGATAGATAGATAGATTAAATTATCATAATGCAAGTGTTTTTTCTGGCGGCTGGCTTGACCGCAGTGAGTTACAGTAAGTTAACTCAGACACAGGTGTGTTTCCTGTTCAATAATGTAACGTTTGACTCAAGATACAGATTTTTTGAGTCCACGTCATGCAAACCATATTTGGCTAACGATATTTTCGGTAAACACACCCCTGAATAGTTGTGGTTCCCGTATTAGATCTAGCTCTATAAAACGTCCCAACAAAGTTTTGCCCAGCACAGACATCCTCCAACTCTCAGAAATATGCAGAGGACATCGAGACACACACTTGAGCTTGTAAGTTGTTAAGAAGTGTTTGCTGTAATTCAGTCAAATCGAGTGAAGGTTCGTGTTCTCAGACTGCTGGCGTTTGAAGACTGATTACTTCTCTGATACAGTAGACACGTAAGTACATTGTTCATAGATTTATTCACTATTAATAACATTCAATGAATAACATGAATGAAAGAAAAGCAACAAAACCTCAGTTTGCGATTGTTTGTTTCATGATCTCAGTGAAAGTACTGAAGTCTGCCCTGATATATCTGCTCTGCCGACACTGGCAGGGTTTATTAGAGGAACTTTCAGGACTTCATCTGGATTTTCTTAAATGTCAAACATCACAGTATATTCTTTATATCCACCATTGCTGATTTGAACTGTTTTTTTGACTACTGGTTTCTTCTCCTGTCTACTTTATCTCTTTATCTTGCTTCTTATCTGTATTTGTAACTAGTTAACTTTTTCTTAATTAGATAATTAACCCCTTAAGCCCTGAAAGTATTTTTAAAGTTGTTTTTTCTGAGTGACACAGACGAAAGTAAAGACTCATAACTCCAAAACTATAGCAAGAAGAGGCAAAAGGTTAGTATCGTTTGATAGAACACGCTTCAAACTGCTGATAAAAGACAATCTATATATATTTATCTTTCTTATTTAACATGCAATAACTCAGGAAGGAAATACAGTAGGAGGAAAATTCTTTTTTGGTGATGTTCCCTCTACATGTGAGCTGCAAATTTTGTAGAGATTGCATAAAGTAAAGAAAAGTTACAGGATTTGGAACAAAGGTAGCCTTTTTGCTCAGTCTTTGACACTTGGAAGGAATTAATTGTTGCTTTCTAAGTGACACACACACAAAAGTAAACTCCAAAAGTAGTCAAAAAGTAGGTATTGTTTAATAGAACACTTTTTTTTTTTTTTTAAATAGGCAAGGCAAGTTTATTTATATAGCACATTTCATACACAATGGCAATTCAAAGTGCTTTACATAGAATAAATTAAAATAATAAAAGAAATAAGAATAATTAAAACAGTTTAGAAAAATAAAATAAAATACAGTACAAACAGTCGGACGAACAGTGGCACAGTGCTCATTCAGTAAATGCACAGCTAAACAGAAGTGTTTTGAGTCTGGATTTGAATGTGACTGTAGGAGCACATCTGATCTCCTCTGGAAGCTGTTCCAGCATAATAGCTAAAAGCGGACTCGCCATGCTTAGAGTGAACCCTTGGTATTTCTAGCTGATATGATCCTAATGATCTGAGTGATCTGTTGGGTTTATATTCAGTGAGCATATCTGCAATGTATTGAGGTCCTAGGCCATTAAATGATTTATATACTAGTAATAATACTATAAAATCAATCCTAAATCTAACTGGGAGCCAGTGTAAAGACCTGAGGACTGGTGTGATATGTTCATATGTTCTGGTTCTGCTCAGAATCCTGGCGGCAGCGTTCTGTATGAGCTGCAACTGTCTTATGGTCTTTTTGGGAAGGCCAGTGAGGAGTCCATTACAATAATCCACCCTGCTGGTGATGAAAGCATGAACAAGTTTCTCTAAGTCTTGTCTGGAAACAAAGCATCTAATTCTTGCAATATATTTCAGATGATAGTATGCTGATTTAGTTATTGCTTTGACATGACTACTGAAACTAAGGTCTGACTCTAGTGTCACACCAAGATTCCTGACTTGATTTTTAGTTGTTTGACCCCTAGAGTGAAGGTATGCGTTCACCTTGAGAACTTCATCTTTGTTTCCGAACGCAATGACTTCAGTTTTGTCTTTGTTTAACTGAAGAAAGTTTTGACACATCCAACTGTTGACTTCATCAATGCATTGGCACAGGGAGTACAAGGGGCTGTAATCGTTAGGCGATAGGGCTAAGTAGAGCTGTGTGTCGTCTGCATAGCTGTGGTAAGAGATCTGGTTCTTTCTCATTATTTGGCTCATTGGGAGCATATACAGGTTGAACAGGAGTGGCGCAAGAATTGAGCCTTGAGGGACTCCGCATGTAATGGATGTCCACTCAGACTTATGGTCACCTATACTCACATAATAACCTCTCCCATCTAAGTATGACCTGAACCATTTTAGGACTATCCCAGAAAGCCCCACCCAGTTTTCCAGCCTGTCAAGAAGTATGTTATGATCAACAGTGTCAAATGCAGCACTGAGGTCGAGTAGAACCAGCACTGATAGTTTGCCAGAATCAGTATTTAAGCGAATATCGTTTATTATCTTTATGAGCGCTGTCTCTGTGCTGTGGTGCGGTCGGAAACCAGACTGAAAATTGTCAAAGTATCCATTCGAGCATAAGAATCTGTTCAGCTGATTGAAGACAACTTTTTCAATGATCTTACCTATGAAAGGAAGATTTGAGATCGGTCTATAGTTGCTTAATATGGTCTTATCCAGATTGCTCTTTTTCAGGAGGGGCTTGACAACTGCAGTTTTCAGGGAGTTTGGAAAACTCCCAGAGAGAAGTGAAGCATTTACCACTTCTAGGAGATCTGCTTCTAAACTGTTTAACACACTTTTGAAAAATGATGTGGGAAGTGTGTCAAGAGCGCATGTTGATGTTTTAAGGTGCTGTACGGTTTCTTCCAAAATTTTGCCATCAATTTCTTTGAAGTCAGACATAGTAACTACTTTCTCAGGTGGTCTGATCTGTCTAACCTCAGTGCAACTCAAGGATGTGCTGATCACCTTTCTGATATTATTGATTTTCTCAGAGAAGAAAGAAGCAAACTCACTGCACTTGCTGTCTGAGAGCATTTCACTGGGAATCTGGCTTGGGGGGGTTTGTCAGTCTCTCTACAGTAGCAAAAAGAGTGTGTGTGTTGTTTAAATTACTGTTTATAATATTTGAGAAGAAAGTCTGTCTAGCTTTGCCTAGTTCCATATTGAAAGCATGAAGGTTGTCTTTGTAGATGTTATAATGGACTACAAGTTTAGTCTTCCGCCACATGCGCTCTGCTTTTCTGCATTGTCTTTTCATATTTTGCACTGCTGTTGAGTTTCTCCAAGGTGCTTTTTGTCTGCCATTCTTCTTCCTGACTTTGACAGGAGCAATATCATCAATTACACTTTTAACTTTTGAGTTAAAAGAATCAAGGAGAAAATCAACAGAGTCTGCAGATATGCTTGGTGTTAAGGATATAGCCTTCATAAATAGTACACTAGTGTTCTCATTTAAGAATCTCTTCTTGACAGACACAGATCTAGCTTCAGTGGCAGGAGAGATCAATATATCAAAGAAAATACAGAAATGATCAGACAGTGCTACATCCTTAATAACAATTAATGAAATGTTTAGACCCTTAGCTTTGAAACGCATATAATTTTTTCACGTAAAAACGCACAGTTTTGAGGCCCCGGAAACTAACCGGGAATACTTTCTTGAAAAACTTCCAGCGGCCAGAACTCTGACCAGGGAGGTGACCACAGAGTGGGTCAGTGTGTATGCACTATAGTGCTGGTAAGGATTGCATACAACTTCATGTCTTAAATGGGCGAACTAACCCTTTAATGCACACATACATGTTAAATAAATAAACAAATAGATCATGATTGCTTAATAGCCTGTGAACCATTAGGCTGCCTATATGAGTCCATACTGAATTTTGAGCTGGTGTGTTAAGAAAATTTAGTATCTGCACTACTGCATGCATAGGCTACTTAAATGAGTTACAATAATATTTTTTCCCTTTAACGTGTATTTTAAGAGCATCTCTAAATTATGCACCATTTATCACCTGCAATGCCATCGGGTAACCACTAGATGGCTGTATAGCCCTATATATAATCATATCAAGAGGCTGTATATTCCCTGGTTGCTGGGTTTTTATTCAGACATAATTAGTTACTTTTTGTGAAAGTTTTTGATTTAGTATTAGTTTTTCATTACAGTCAAATCTGGACACAGGGAAAGCATTTTGTTATTCATGCTAGCTACATAAAATAGCTTGATCAGTCACACAAAAGTAATCACTAATCAGAATGAATATTGACAGTGCGACCAAGACAATATACAGGTGCTGGTCATATAATTAGAATATCATCAAAAAGTTGATTTATTTCAGTAATTCCGTTAAAAAAGTGAAACTTGTATATTATATAGACTCATTACATGCAAAGTGAGATATCTCAAGCCTTTATTTGTTATAATTTTGATGATTATGGCTTACAGCTTGTGAAAACCACAAAATCAAAATCTCAGAAAATTAGAATATTACATGAAATCACACAGTAATTACACAGTAACACCATGGTCATTGAAGCAGGTTTTGGTTCTTATGGCAGTGTGGGCAGGTGCAAATCCTGCTGGAAAATGAAGTCAGCATCTCCATAAAGCTTGTCTGCTGAAGGAAGCATGAAGTGCTCTGGAAATGTCCTGGTAGACGGCTGCATTGAGTGGACAGCACAGTGGACCAACACCAGCCGATGACCAACACAGACTGTGGAAACTTCACACTGGACTTCAAGCATCTTGGATTGTGTGCCTCTCCATTCCTCCTCCAGACTCTGGGACCTTGGTTTCCAAATGAGATCTCATCAGAAAAGAGGACTTTGGTCCACTGTGCTTTATTAAATCCAGAGTCAACGCAGCCGTCCACCAGGACATTTCCAGAGCACTTCATGCTTCCTTCATTCTCCAGCAGGATTTGCACCGGCCCACACTGCCAAAATAACCAAAACCTGGTTCAATGACCATGGGATTACTGTGTAATTACTGTGTGATTTCATGTAATATTCTAATTTTCTGAGATTTTGATTTTGTGGTTTTCACAAGCTGTAAGCCATAATCATCAAAATTATAACAAATAAAGGCTTGAGATATCTCACTTTGCATGTAATGAGTCTATATAATATACAAGTTTCACTTTTTTAACGGAATTACTGAAATAAATCAACTTTTTGATGATATTCTAATTATATGACCAGCACCTGTATATAACTGAGTGTTAATTACCATAAACAGAGACATGATGTGAAAAACACTGCATCAGAATGGTATTATTACATAAAGAATGGGTATTAAATGTTTTGATTGTAAAGTTTAACATCTGCTCAGAGGTGTAACAGATTATATAATTTATCAAATTTCAATCCAATAACGTTAACACCAGCTTGAAATTCAGTATGAATGTTAGTCAGCCTTAATCAGCCTAATGGTGCACAGCTTATTAAGCAATCATGATGTATGTTTATTTATTTGTTTGTTTATCTATTTATTTAACATGTATACATGTGTGCATTAAAAGTACCATTTCGGCAACGAGAACTTTTCTGAGCCAAATGAAGATAAAGATGTGTTCTGGTGATTGGCGTGTTTATTGAACCAATCAGATAAGAGTAAACCTAGAGTCAGCGAGAAGCTCATCTGATTGGCTACATGAAGAAGGTGGACCCGCCCTCCTCTTTGCACTTGCAAAACTCAGTGAGTGAGAGAACCGTGCCAAAACTGGAAGCGCAGGTAAAGGAAAGACTCAACTGTACAAATCGGTTATTTCGGTAACTTTTTTGCCTCATGTACACAACAAGTCATATAGACATTTGCAACAGTTTATTTTTTTACACAAAGTTTGATTTTACGCAATGAATCTGTTTTGCAGTTCCTGACTCTGTTGCTTTTGGCCGTATTTGTGCTCAAAAACCGTGCCAAAAGTGTTAGCGCTGAAAAATGGAAGTCAGAAGAATACAGATCCTATTTATGTTGCGTTAGCATGAAGCTGCAGCTTCACAATACATGAATTACACTTACGAATAACAGTTAAATGCTGCAAATATTTTTTTCTTACACTTTCACAAATCTTACCCTGCGCATGCAATTCATTATGGCATCATATTATCTTCATAGTAAACTAAACGAGCCGATGGACACTGGCGTGCAAGATTTGCCATAGCACACCCGAGAAGTATATGAGGAATATAAGGAAGCGTTCTTGCACTCGCACATTCAAGCTTTCGCTTCAGAGCCGAGTGTGTGTTGTTCTGCTCTGTAATCATCATCGAGTGTGCTCTGAGTTAGAAGAAGCTCTTCAATCAAGTGTTGGTGTGACCGCGTGTCAGCAGTGGCGCTGTTAAAGAGCATTTCCTACACTTTACTGCAGTTCAGCTTAAAGAGCAGCTGAACACTGCAGACTTTATCTTTATCTGGTTTATCAGTGTGTGCTGTGGCCATTTCCCCTTCAGCACATAAAGAGCTCGTTTCCTACACTGCAAAACATGCTTTTCTTACTTAGTATTTCTGTCTTGTTTCCAGTCCAAATATATAAATATTCTTAAATCAACAAGCATTTACTAGATGAGTAAAATTACATAAGAAATTATGACTGGTTTCCTGAGAAAGAAAAAAAAATTAAGTGAGTTTTTGCTTCAAACATTTTTTTTCAAACAAAAAAACTATACGATTTTGTTTTTGTTTTAAGGAGTCAGATATCTCTCTCTCTCGGACTGAAGCTGCCCGTCAGATCCAGTGCTGATACACACGTCTAGGTGAGTGTGTTTCTAATAGAGAGCGTTCAGAGCTCATTTGAAGACCTGTATTTGTGTTCCTGTGCTTGTGATTATAAGCCATTTTTTACATGATTTAAGAATAATTCATTAAAAAAAAGCCTTATAAAATAAATTTTACAAGCTGTTTTGTTACCATACTTTTTTTAACAGAAATGTATTTGTAGTGTAACTTTGTAAGCAAGAAGTCGACAGGACAGCTAAAACTATGTATGAAGGGTAGAGATAAAAAATGCATTTCCAGGTGAACTGCGAAGTGTGCTCGCTCGGGTGCGGTTCACTAACGTTAGCAGGGAGTGGATAAGGGTGGGTTGAAGTTTGCTTGATCTGAGAATTTCAACAATAGTACTTTTTCAAGATTGTGCAAAAAGGTGAAACATTATGTGCATTAAGAGACATGTTTGCAATGTAGACTAGTGCCAATGGCATTGTTTATGTGGCTTGGTTGTTGTTTTTGAAAAATTGGGTTATGAATATACAGCAGAGAGTGGGAGTGTTTTGGGTGATGAAATAATATTGAAAAGAAGTTGACAGTCTTCATTTACTGTATCCAATAAGCCAATACAAAACTCACCCAGCTGTTCTGTGCTCGAGTGTTCCCTTTGATTAGGAACAAATTTACTATCTCAAATTAAGGTCTACCGTAATTAGCGATGCTTTGATTGCTGCTGTAAAGATGGTTGTCATCACCTACACAGAAACGCTGATTTTTATAGCCTACCGTCAGTCCTCCCCTTGTGAAAAAAAAGTGCACTTAAGTGTACTTTTATAAAGTGTACTTATTACATAAATAATATACTTTAAATATATACACTTAAGTGTGAATTAAATGCCATCTTTTCGGCGCACTTAATGCACATTAAGTGTAATTAATTTCAAATATATCATATATTAAGTTGAAATAAAATGTAATAAGTTGCCATTAAGAGTGATTTTTTGGAACAACTTAATTGGTACTTTATTACAACTTTATATCTACTTTCATAATTGCTTCTAGTGTTTTTAAAATATACTTAAAGTGCACTACACAATATAATGACATGCAATTAATGTGATTTAAAATATACTTTAATGTCAGTTAACAATACACTTAAGTGTGAATTAAATGCAATGTTACAATCAACAAAAACTAAATGTAAAACCCTCTAAATTTACTGACAAAATAATCTCTAAAAGAAATACATAAAAACCTTTTTGTTGATGCACAAGAAAACCCCAAGAAACACTATGCATAAACACAAACAGTTTTGGAAAGAGAACTTTGGGTAATGCTTTACAAAAATATATTAGTTACCTACTTCAGTTAACATGAACTAAGAATGAATAATACTTTAAGCATTTATTAGTCTAAGGGGCTGTTTACACCTGGCCACTTCATGCGTGTTCTGTGATGGGATAGCTATCCGATCATGAAAAGACCAGGTGTAAATGCCCTCCGAAACGCATTCGAGACGGATTTGAATCCGATCGCTCAAACCACTTCAGGAGGAGGTCTGGGCCGCATTCCAGACGAAACTGGACAAGTGTAAATGCATCTGGTTGTTAAAACCACATATGTAAATTGTACTCCTCCCAAAAATGCTAAAATATAAACGTGTGAGAGTGTGTTATAGGCTATATGTCATATTATAGCCAGTTATGACGACGCTACTGGAACACGCATCACCGCAGATGAGAAGCTCAGCATCTATTCATTAAGCCAACGTGCAAACTATCGCAAATCAAAGTGAAAGTAAGTCGCAGACGCTTAACACACAATCATCATCATTAAAAGTAAAGAAACGAAATGATCTTACCAGGGCTGTTACTGCTCCCTCTTATTGCGGTCTTTGATTTAGACATTTTAGCTGATGATCAATAAAATGCAGCACATATCTGTTGCTTTCGTGACGTGCACTCCATTAAATCTGCATATAGCGCGGGAATTGAAGATCGGATTTAAATCCGTTTCGCAAAAACACATTTAAGTGACCAGGTGTAAATGGAATCGTTTTGATAAATCAGATAGCTATCCGATCTGAGAAAACGCATGAAGTGGCCAGGTGTAAACAGGCCCTAAGTAAGACAATAGTCTTGGTTAGATTAGGGGTGTGCGATATGACGATTTTTGATCGTGGACGATTAAAATGTCTCCACGATCTGCTTTTGTAGAAATATCGCAGAATCGTGCATTATATCTGTTCTGGCGCCTCTGTCCCAACATACTGAACAACGCGACGTATATTCACATAAAATGTTAACGCAGCGGAACAGGAGACTGCAGTTCACAAAAGTTCATAATTTGCATGTGCTTTAATGCCTTGTCGGTTAAACATTTAATTCGCGTGCTGATGCACTGTTCTAACGCGTGCATTTCTCAGAGCGTACATGTGAAGCTCACATGCACTAAAATCCTGTCTACCAGTGCCTGGATACTGGACTAAGTTACGTTATCTTTCGAGTCTTATTGTGCTTATACTGTTAGATCATGTTGGCTAAAAAATAAACTAATATTAACAAATGAGACCTAATTAAAAGTGTTACCGAACCTTGTTATTTAGCTCTTAAAGGGATACTCCACTTTAAAATGAAAATTCTGTCATCATATACTCACCCACATGTTGTTT
Source organism: Scardinius erythrophthalmus (assembly GCF_964197995.2). Taxonomy (NCBI): domain Eukaryota; kingdom Metazoa; phylum Chordata; class Actinopteri; order Cypriniformes; family Leuciscidae; genus Scardinius; species Scardinius erythrophthalmus. Next base: position 1,848,781 of record NC_138233.1, read on the forward strand.
CAAACCTGTATGAATTTCTTTCTTCTGCTGAACAGAAAGAAAGATATTTAGAAGAATGTCAGTAACCAGACAGTTTTTGGTACCATTGACCATTGATTTTTTTTTCCTACTATGGAAGTCAATGGTACCAAAATATGTCTGGTTACTAACATTCTTCTAAATATCTTTCTTTCTTTCTGGAAATGTTAATGGAAAAAATGCCTTGAGAAAAAAAAAAAAAAAACAACAGAAAATTTGTTTATAATACATATCCAGTCCATTATTATATTTGGCTCAATTGAATGATAGAGATACAGTTGCGCTTCAAAGTTGATATACACCTTGCAGTATCTGCAAAATGTTAACAATTTTAGCAATAATAGGGATCACAAAAATGTATACGTTTTATTTTTATTTAGTACTACCCTGATGAAGCAGTTTATTCTGCAAGGTGTATGTAAACTTTTGACTGTTAACTGTTGATGAATGTGTGATGTGATTGATTACCTCAGTCACCAGAAAGCTGGGCAAGGTTCCTTCTATTTCCCACAAATACCAGGATTCCACTGACTACGCCATCTTTACTGACACTGGGCTTAAAGTGATTCAAAATAGAGAACCTTTTTATTGCTACTTTACAGGGAATTAAGCATAACTTTATCAATTACACAGATATAGATATATAACCCTTGCAAACCCAGGACCAATGCAAATTAAGAAAGGTATTCTTACATTTTAAGCTTGCCCCACATAGCTATCTTCATGAAGGATGTTCCTGTTCCTGTATTTACCACGGTTGACACAGCAATGCTGCAAGCCTTCTTCCTTTGGTTTGTTACCTATAAAATATATGATGATTATGGGCGCATGTGTAAATGCACAGGTGGGAATTTATTACTTGCACATGCAAAAGATTCAAAGCATTTAAAAGCTATAGGGATAGTTAGTGACTTGAAAGCAAGCGGGAAGAAAGTCGACCCGAAGTTGAAGCCGGCCGCGTGCCACCATCTTGTAGCAGAACTTCACCTGCTGTTAGCATTCCATTGACTCCCATTCATTTTGGCGTCACTTTGACAGCGAATAACTTTACATCTGAGGCGTTTAAAGACTCCATTTATCCATTGTTTATTTCTAAAGAAACACGACAATGTATAAAATGCTCCATTACCTTGTATCTTACGTTACGGCCCCGTAAAAGCAGTTTTTGTAAAAGTTGGCTAACGATTGCGTCATAACCTGCGACTCTCTGTCGCACAGTAGAGAGATTACCGTATGGACAGGAGGAGAAGCTTGCGGGCAATTGGGGGGACGTGGAGGCAAAATGACAATATAATTAATCAGAATTCTTAGCAAAAGTTGCTCCTGCTCCTAGCTCATGGACAGCTCCTACTCACACTCTCCGTCTCTGCAAGATTCGGAAGGGAATGATTCAGATTTCTCTCGGCACAGCTACTAGAAGACAGACGGGTTGCTCACGTGGTCCGTGTAACGCTTTGCTTTGTTTGAGTCTGCGCGTCAGGAAAGGAAGTGCTAAGAAATCGCTGAAAATGGGCTTCACTTGTCTCAATTGAGATCCAATGAGATGGCTCTGTCCACTTCTTATACTGTCTATGCTTGAAAGTAGTGTTTTAGCTTGATCAGGATGTGCTGTCATGATAAATCTTGTAACATCACCTCATGATCCTCATCAATACAGGTCTGTGATTCCACACCGCTTGCACTGTATCTCCAATAACAAATATGAACTGATCCTGCAAAATGAATGTTTAAATCCAGATAAACACAAAAATATTACATATTCCAAAACAAATAACGTTAGTAATTGAACAACTGTTTAAAAACAAAATGAAATTGAACACTTTACAAGCATTTTTTTCTAGAGGTGGGTAATATATTAGGCCTAAATATTTATGGTGGTTATAAGATTGATTATTTGTATTAAATGTATATAAACGTCGTCGAGTGTTACAATATTGGATCAGCATTTAGCAAATTTTTAGTAGTTCTAGGTTGTTTAAAATAACTTAAAAAGTCGGTTTAATATTTTTTTTAAAACAGCAACCAAATTCCTCGAACACGACCACACACGCCTTCCTCACATTACAATGTAAGACATTATTAGAATGCAATCATATATAAATTATTGAAAACATGATTCATTTGAGTCTATTGAGTTTATAATATCTGCGATTAAAATGCACTCAGCAACTGGCATGTTACGGTGAAAAAAAATGAACTAAAGAAAGCATCAAGATATATACTTACTTGACTGATTATCAGCATAACGTCTCATCTGCAAACAAACATCCAAACGTGGTGCTCCTTTTGTTCTCTTGTTTGGCTAGCTTCAGTATCATCACGGATCGCAAAACATAGCGCATTTTTCAACCTCTAGTGAAGTAGTGCGTCATAATGACGTAGTATTTCTCGCGCATGCGCATTAAACAACATATTCATATATTCGGCAAGTCTGGCAGATTGGGTCGATTTAGCCAAAATTTTGAATGTTTACAACTCTCATGCCCCTCCCCCACTACTACCAAAGAGCACCCTCCCATAGAGGTCGTGTTCGTCAGTGTGTGTGTGCCTGGTTTTCTGTGAACGCGCGCGTCTCTTCAGCATCAATCAACACCATGGACTCGGAGGTAGGCTGCCCTGGCTAATCTATCCATAGCAATAACCGAGGATTTGGAAGCTTGTTATTAGATTTACTCTCCGCCATCACGCTTCGTACAATCTTCAGGCGAACTTCAGGCGACAGGCGTGTGCATGTGATATTGTAACGTGCGTGTCTGCGCGAGGGAGAGAGGATCTGTGGCGTGTGCACGACCTGTGATTGACAGTCAGATCTCACACCCCCCTGCGCTGATTGGACCTGATGAAGCGGGAGCGGTGGATTTTTGCAAAACAAATAACACGCTCCGGGTGGAGTTAGAAGCTCGGGTTTTTTTTCTAAAACCACCATATTTATGTTGTTCTGTCGGATTATAGTGTCGATTACACTGAATATGATCGAAAAAGCTTTTCTGTTGTTCTAACTCATTGTGTTGTTAAACTCTGTAAGTTCACAAAAATTTACTCATTAACCTAACTAAAAGTCAATCTTTTTTTCAATGTAGTGTAGTGTGATTAAAATTAAATGTATTTTAACTGAATTTAAATGCAAATTAATTTTGTTTACATTTGTTTAACTTTTGCTCGCAATTAATACAATTAAATGTGTGTTTAATTGACTTAGAACAACATAATGATATTGAAAGTATTATGTTCACAGATGTAAAGTAGCTACAACACATTACTATTAGACTCCTCTCATATATTACATTTTATTTTCAAATATTATGTAGAAAGCTGACACTAGTTGAGTTCATAGAGCAAGGGCTGGTGATAAAAATGTCAACAATAAGTTGTACTGGATTATACTGTATAAGCAGATGTATAAGCAGATTCAACTGCATAATGCACACAGTATATATTATAGACAAAACACATTTAAAATACATTAACAAATTAATTTTGGACAACACACTTGAGTTGGAATTAAAATCTATTAATTTCCATGTTTTCCATTAAAACTGTTATTTTATTTAGTATATATTAGTCAATACATCAAAATAAATTTCCTTTAATAACTTGTAACTTTAACTTTAATAAATTTAAAACACTATAAATCATAATTATTTCAAATGTATGTTTAAGTAAAACTTAGTAGACATTACAAAGTGCATTTTTTAAAACATGCACTTAAGTGTGTTTATAAATATTGTCATGAAAGTGTTCTTTCTTTAAGTAACATTTAATTAGACATTATTAAAAAGTGCATTTGTAAAAAGTGTACTTAAGTGTGTTTATAAAAATTATGATGAAAGTGTACTTTCTTTAAGTTAAGCTTAATTAGACATTATTACAAAGTGCATTTTTAAAAAGTGTTTTTAACTGTGTTAAGAAATTTTGTGAATGATGAAAGTGTTCTTACTTTAAATTAAACTTAATTAGATATTATTACAAAGTGGATTTGTAAAAAGTGTATTTAAGTGTGTTAAGAAATATAGTGATGAAAGTGTACTTACTTTAAATTAAACTTAATTAGACATTATTACAAAGTGCATTTTTAAAAATGTACTTAAGTGTGTTTATAAATATTGTGATGAAAGAGTACTTTAAGTTAAACTTAATTAGATATTATTACAAAGTGCATTCGTAAAAAGTGCACTTATGTGTGTTTATAAATATTATGATAAAAGTGTACTTTCTTTAAGTAAAACTTAATTAGACATTATTACAAAGTGCATTTTTAAAAAGTGTATTTAAGTGTGTTAAGAAATATTGTGATGGAAGTGTACTTTCTTTAAGTTAAGCTTAATTAGATATTATTACAAAGTGCATTTGTAAAAATTGTACTTAAGTATGTTTATAAATATTGTGATGAAAGTGTACTTTACGTTAAACTTAATTAGATATTATTACAAAGTGCATTTGTAAAAAGTGCACTTAAGTGTGTTAATAAATATTGTCATTAAAGTGTATTCCCTTTAAGTACACATAAGTGGTCTTTAATTTTAATTTTATTATATTATCTGCAAGTGCACTTTTCAAAAAGTATACTTTGATTATTTTAAGCACACAAAAAGTGCGCTTTCAATACAATTAAGCACACTTCTTTTTCACAAGGGTCATATTGTAATTAAATGAAAAACGCTATCAGTTTCACTATTAGCTTACTCTAGCGATGCAATCGCAAAACAACATGGATAACGCTGTTTGGCCTTGCCTAACTTTATATGACATATGCGCCATATGCTAGAGTTACACATCCAGCTGCCATTTCAGGGCTTGAATTTCGTTGCGGGAATGTGGGGATTGCGCATAATTTAAACCATTCCCGCAAGGTTAGCTTTTATAGTGCGAGAAATTCCCGCACAAACATATTCGCTTCATCTCAGAACAAATGATTAAAAAATAAATTCACAGATGCGAGAAAAAAGATGTCAAACTGTTTTTATTTACTTTTAATTCCTCAATCAGCGCTGGACCGGTGTGGTGAACAGGGTCACACAGTGGCAGGGTTTCATATTATTTTGAAGTTTCCCCAGGCGCCGCCATTGGCTAGCAGACCATCACCTGCTGTTAGCATCCCATTGACTCCCATTCATTTTGGCGTCACTTTGACAGCGAATAACTTTACATCTGAGGCGTTTAAAGACTCCATTTATCCATTGTTTATTTCTTAAGAAACACGAAAATGTATAAAAGGCTCCATTACCTTGTATCTTACGTTATGGCCCCGTAGATGCAGTTTTTGTAAAAATAGGCTAACGATTGCGTCATAACCACGCGACTCTCTGTCGCACAGTAGAGAGATTACCGTATGGACAGGAGAAGAAGCTCGCGGGCGATCGGGGGGACGTGGAGGCAAAATGACAAAATAATTAATCTGAATACTTAGCAAAAGTTGCTCCTGCTCCTAGCTCATGGACAGCTCCTACTCACGCTCTCTGTCTCTGCAAGATTCGGAAGGGAATGATTCAGATTTCGCTTGGCACAGCTACTAGAAGACAGACGGGTTGCTCACGTCACATCTACGTCGTCAAGCTCAGTTTGAGTCTGCGCAGTACGCTCGACCATCAGGAAGTTAGTGCTTCTAATTGACTTCAACCGTCTCCGTTGAATCCAATGGGGTCGCTGTGTCCAGTTTATATACTGTCTATGATCACACCGGACCCGATTGTTCATCACACCGGTATTCTCTGTCTTCCGCTGAGCCCTGGCCGTAGACAGATCATATGTTTCATGCTGTCAATGCAGTGGTCTGCGTTGCGCTGATCTTATTCACACTATCGAGTGTAGGTGCAGCATTCTAACATTGAGTCATAATGAGCTGTTTGTGAAGAAATTATCCGCTTCCAAATTATGTCATTTTAATCATGAAATTGAAACTGATCAGCTTGCAGCGTAACAACATTGAATGCTCGGCCGAACAGCTGATCATAGCTGTACAGGGCACCTTATTATTTTTCATCTCCATAAATATATCTAGTAGTAAAGCTAATGCAAGGGCTAGAAATCAATGAATCTTTTGCTGATACTTCCTTGTCATCATGGAGAGCGCGGTTCACGGTTGCATAACAACGACAGACGCCACGGGAGAGCAAACGCTTGTGGAAAGGAGAGAGCGGCGCACTCGCGCTTTCCACTTGTTTTTACACATCTAGAGCGACGTTGTTGATTGTTTGAGCATGTGACTGCGTGTTTCTCCTTGTTTTCTATTGTTATGCGCAGCATATTTCCCGTGCGCACAAACACAGCCACAGACAATGAACTGTTTGTTCGGTTAGCGAAGAAGAGCATGATGTATTTTGTATAAAGTTTTGTTTTGTTATTAACTGTTTTGAGAACTGGAAATGCACAATTCATGCATACAAATCTGTAGATATTAATAGATGAAGATGATTAAATTAGACCGATGCATCAAAAGTTATTTTCCCTGTACAAAAGTTATAATTAATGTACAGATGAAGAAAGATTTCTGGTGAAGTGATTGCAAAAGTATTGTAATGTGTTCAGAAAGACAAAAAAAGGAGATTTTTGTTTAAAGCTTTAATGCAGAACAGCAATAACATCAGGAACAGCAGCTCTTATATTTCCTCATACGCACGTCCTAAACTCTCATCATTAACCCTGTAAATGCTGGGAAAGAAAACAGTGAACTATTCACAACTTTTTTGTTGTTATCCTGTGTTGCAGGTTAAGGCAAAATGGCAGGTATTGTTCCCAGGCGCAAAACAAAAGGAGTTGATTTCTGTGGATCAAGCTCTCACTGCTACATCATCCGCTCTGATCTCGGCTGCTATATGAGGTCGAGTGATTTCAGAGCAGGGTCAGACCTCAGTATTCATGCTCTGCACCCCGCCTGCCGACACGGAGACCATTACTTAGCTGACGAAAAAGGCAAGTTTTACATCATTAAGGGTGATTCCTGCCGCAGAGTCACTGACCTGACAGAAGACACTGATTCTGCAGTCTTCACCCTTCATCCCAACTGTCGGGGCGGAGACCATTACCTGTCAGCCTTTGGCTGGTTTTACATCATCTTCCAGGAGAAGGGCATTTACAGAAGAACAGCAGACCTGAGTAATGACTCCGATTCTGATGAATTTCCCCTGCATCCCAATTGCAGAGATGGTCTCTATTACTGGGGTGAGCCAAATTACTTCTACTTCCTCAAGCCAACCTCAGAGTGGGGAGTTGAATACTACAAAGGGACCGACCTCAACAATGATGAGTGCACTGATGTCTTATCCGTTCACCCCAATGTTCTGAACTTCCTGCCAGGCGGGCTGTCCATAACCAGCGGCCCCGCATTCAGAAAGTGGGTGAACATTGAAACTGCACATAATGACAGTCCCACACCAGTGACATGGCAAAAGAAAATTACTAAAAGGGTTGGATACAATAAGGAGAAGATGTCCCAGATCACAAAACACTGGAAGATACAAACATCAGGCAAGATCACAGCTGGAGCACTCGCAGGGTTAATTGCAAATGCCGAGTTCACCTTATTGGGACTTTACAGAGGTTCAAGTGTGAAGACTGAACTGGAAAACTGGACAGAAGAGACTGAGGTGGAAGAGCAACTATCATGTGAGCTGAAGCCGCACGAGCGTCTGTATGTGTGGCAGTACCAGCTGGGTCTCGGATCAGAACCGGTGTTGTTCTGCCAGGATTTGAAGATTACCGGTACGTCAAAATGTCCGCCTGAAATCCCGCTGACGCCTGTAAACACGCCTGATCAACAGAGTCCTCGAGAAAATACCTCAACTCAGTCTGCTTAATTTATATACAGTATCTGCTGCAAGCATTGCTTTAAAAACAGGCAGAGAGGAGGCTGGCACTGTATAGCAGATATATATATATATATATATATATATACAGTTTTGTCTATTACAGTATGAAATACAATATTACTCAGCAATTTAAATGAACAAAATGCAACTTTAAAAACAACTGCAGACAGATCTGGAAAACCACATTATTCATCAAAAAAGTCTCTTATATTATTTGTCTTTATTAATGGTATAATTAACACATTAACAGACTATATACAAATAGTGAGTTCTTCATTCATTGTTACTGTAATTAACAAATCATTTTTTTAATTAGCTCATATGTAAAGACTTGATTTTTCATCCTTTAACAATTTTTTATTTTTTATTTTTCATTTTAAATGATTTTTTAATGTTCATCTAAACATTTAATTCACCGTACATAAATGGTCATGTATAAAGTAAATTAATGCAAATTTAAGGCTTAATTACTATTTATAGGAACACTTACTATTCATAGAATTAATGTATAATAATGGTACGATTACAACATAATCACCCTGTAGCCCAAGACTGGTTGCCCACTGAAGCTAAGCAGGGCTGAGCCTGGTCAGTACCTGGATGGGAGACCTCCTGGGAAAACCAGGTTGCTGCTGGAAGAGGTGTTAGTGAGGCCAGCAGGGGGCGCTCACCCTGTGCTCTGTGTGTGTCCTAACACCCCAGTGTAGTGACGGGGACACTATACTGCCAAAAGAGCACCGTCCTTCGGATGAGACGTTAAACCGAGGTCCTGACTCTCTGTGGTCATTAAAAATCCCAGGATGTCCTTCGAAAAAGAGTAGGGCTGTAACCCCGGTGTCCTGGCCAAATGTGCCCCTTGGCCTCTGTCTATCATGGCCTCCTAATCATCCCCATATACTGATTGGCTTCATCAGTGTCTCCTCTCCACCAGTAAGCTGGTGTGTGATGGGCGTTCTGGCGCAATATGGCTGCCGTCGCATCATCCAGGTGGATGCTGCACATTGGTGGTGGTTGAGGAGATTCCCCCATCTATGTAAAGCGCTTTGAGGTCTCAGAAAAAGCGCTATATAAATGTAACAAACAAACAAACATATAGTGCAGCAGATTAGTAAAAAAATCGTTCACTTTGGTATAGAAGCATGAAATTTGGCACAGATACTCTCTAAGGGCCACTATTTTGGAAAAAGGCGTTGGCCACTCAAAAATTCAATATGGCGGCCATTTTTCAAAATGGCCGCCATTGCTATTCAATGCTTTTTATATAAATTATTCAAACAGTGATCCAAGCATAAAATGTTATACAAATATACTCTCTAAAGGACATGTTAATAGAAAAAGATGCTTGTCCCTCAAATTCAAGATGGCCGCCATTTTTAAAGATGGCCACTGTTCCTGTCGAATATTAAGGTGAGACATGGCAGGCAAAAACATTGTTTTGTTTTTTTTACTGGTCAATTTTGAGATTTTTGGATATTTGTCTTCAATAACATGTCTTCTTTCAGACTGTGGTGAAAAAAAGTCCGAAATACACATTTAGGTCTTTATTTTACTACACTTTGTCTGTTTGCGTCTGTAGATTTCGCGTAAATTCAACAAAAGTTGTCGTTGTAAATCCTCCCGCCGATCCGAGATCTCTGTCTGCTCTCTGTCATCACAGGCACCGCTGGAAAGCTCTCTCTTCACTGTACAATGCTGTCGGATTCAAATATGGTAATTTCCTTTTTATCAGCAACCAATCGTGAAAGTAAAAGGGCTGAATGCGCAATCTCATTGGCTGATGATAAATCTTTAAAGCCCGTTTTCTCAAAATGACCTTTCTCTCATACTCCAAGTCTGAAATCTCCACTTCAGTAGCACCTATATACACCAATCTTTCCAGTCTTGTACCTAGTTATATTATGAAGACATTAACAGAGGGATCTGTAAATATATTATTCCTAGCCTGATTTATATAACATTTTATTCCAAAAAACTGGGCTAAAATCATTTTTTAAAGCTATTGACAGTATATTCTGATTTACAGGATAACAAAAGTAGATATCCATAAATGCCTCTGTATTTTTTCCCCATCTAATATGTGAACACAATGAAAAAATAATTTTTAATCTGGCTTTATCCAATACTCAGATTTCGTTTATTTAAATATGTCCAAATTAGCTCATATTTAATTAGATATTGCCTAATTTGCATATTTAAACATTAAATTACAGAAAACCAGAAAACTTTTAATACATTTTTTTCTCATCTTAATGTAGGTAATCAACTGGGAAAGTTTCATGGTGATATCTGCTAGTTATAATTTTTACCCTATTCACCCGTAGTGTCTCGCCTTAATTATTTAAATTGTTAAAATGGTGATGCAAGCATACAATTAGGCAGAAATACTCTTCAAGGAACACTCTTTTGAAAAAAGGTATGTGCCACTCAAAAATTCAGGATGGCCACCATTTTCAAGATGGCCACCATTTCTGTCAAATAGTTATAATGTCTGCTTTGTCTGCCTCCTCTTCTTTGACCTGTCCAGCTTAGTTAAACTTGCCAGGGATAGAAAATCCCCGCCGGCATAGCTCCATAGGTTCAATGGAGTTCATACACAAGCCTCTCCACCACGGCAAGGTGTAGTCCACAGAGAGGAAGGGCCACTGTTAGAAAAAAGGATACGCTGCTGGTACAGGTTGCACATACAGTGGGGAGAACAAGTATTGGATACACTGCTGATTTTGAAGGTTTTCCTACTTAAAAAGCATGTAGAGGTCTGTAATTTTTATCATAGGTACACTTCAACTGTGAGAGACGGAAATCCAGAAAATCACATTGTATGATTTTTAAATAATTAATTTGCATTATATTGCATGACATAAGTATTTGATCACCTACCAACCAGTAAGAATTCCGACTCTCACAGACCTGTTAGTTTTTCTTTAAGAAGCCCTCCTGTTCTCCACTCATTACCTGTATTAACGGCACCTGTTTGAACTCGTTACCTGTATACCTGTACACACACTCAATCAAACAGACTCTAACCTCTCCACAAAGACCAGAGAGCTTTGTAAGGACATCTGGGATAAAATTGAAGACCTGCTTAAGGCTGGGATGGGCTACAGGACAATAGGCAAGCTTCTTGGTGAGAAGGCAACAACTGTTGGCGCAATTATTAGAAAATGGAAGAAGTTCAAGATGACGGTCAATCTCCCTCCATCTGGGGCACCATGCAAAATCTCACCTCGTGGGGCATCAATGATCATGAGGAAGGTGAGGGATCAGCCCAAAACTACACGGCAGAACCTGGTCAATGACCTGAAGAGAGCTGGGACCACAGTCTCAAAGAAAACCATTAGTAACACACTACGCCGTCATGGATTAAAATCCTGCAGTGGGAAGAAGTCCCCCTGCTCAAGCCGAAGCGCATGTCCAGGCCTGTCTGAAGTTTGCCAATGACATTCTGGATGATCCAGAGGAGGAATGGGAGAAGGTCATGTGGTCTGATGAGACAGAAATAGAGCTTTTTGGTCTAAACTCCACTCGCCGTGTTTGGAGGAAGAAGCAGGATGAGTACAACCCCAAGAACACCATCCTAACCTTGAAGCATGGAGGTGGAAAAATCATTCTTTGGGGATGCTTTTCTGCAAAGGGGACAGGCCGACTGCACAGTATTGAGGGGAGGATGGATGGGGCCATGTATTGCGAGATCTTGGCCAACAACCTCCTTCCCTCAGTGAGAGCATTGAAGATGGGTCGTGCCTGGGTGCCAGCAGGACAACGACCCGAAACACACAGCCAGGGCAACTAAGGAGTGGCTCCGTAAGAAGCATCTCAAGGTCCTGGAGTGGCCTAGCCAGTCTCCAGACTTGAACCCAATAGAAGATCTTTGGAGGAGCTGAAAGTCCGTATTGCCCAGCGACAGCCCCGAAACCTGAAGGATCTGGAGAAGATCTGTATGGAGGAGTGGGCCAGAATCCCTGCTGCAGTGTGTGCAAACCTGATCAAGAACTACAGGAAACGTATGATCTCTGTAATTGCAAACAAAGGTTTCTGTACCAAATATTAAGTTCTGCTTTTCTGATGTATCAAATACTTATGTCTTGCAATAAAATGCAAATTAATTACTTAAAAAAAATCATACAATGTGATTTTCTAGATTTTTGTTTTAGATTCCGTCACTCACAGTTGAAGAGTACCTATGATAAAAATTACAGACTACATGCTTTGTAAGTGGGAAAACCTGCAAAATCAGCAGTGTATCAAATACTTGTTCTCCCCACTGTATCTGCGAGAGGGAAGGCGAAAGGACCATCAGAATTAAGACTGGTTTCAACAATATAGGTGACCAGTTCAGAAAGAGCCATAAGAAAGATGGCTGGTTGAATCGTTTCACTCTGTGACTCTTTCTCAAGCCTTCTGAGGTGGAGTTTCTCTCTGTTGTAAAGATGAATGAGACACAAATGATGTTATTTCAGCTCCTGTGCAATGGCATCAGCACCACTTAGTTGAGACAATAATTTAGCAATCATTTAGTGTTTGTGCACATTCATGTAGTCTGTCATTCAGTTGCAGTGTCATTACCTGATGTAGGTCAGATTTAGGAGATATGTTATCACAAAAAAAAGCAAACCTGATCATCTAGACTTTTCTGCATCATGGTTCTGCGATGCTTTGTTTGGCCTTCATCTGTCTCACTACATTGAGCATCGGATTGTTGCTTCTGGGCACGAAGTAACTTTGTGTTGTTGAACCGAAGTCAACAATTGTAGTGATACTTCGCTTGGTTCCTTCTCAAAGTAGCTTCTATACCACCACCTTCATCCAGTCGTTCCAGGTCCAGGGTCATTGGCATTTTGTTCATCTTGTGAAAGAGTGGAATGTTGGTGGCAATCATTTTATAGCCATCATGTTGAGAAACATGATGGGTAGGTGGTGATTGGAGGGGTTCCTTTGTGTCTGTCTGACAAAGACAACATTTCATCCAATCAGTTGGCCTCTTGGCTGACATGGGATTTTCATTTGCCATTTTGGAGGTTTGTTGTCTGATTAAGGCCGAGGGGTTATCCTTTAACCACCTCAATCATAGACATAGTACACATTCAGGTATGGGATACAACTAGGTACGGGTCACCTACACCTAGCCCGATCATTCATCCAGTGCCATTTAACCTGTTAAGCTTCACCAGTGCGTGGGCGCACTGAAGCGTTTTTTTTATTTATATAGTTCAAAGTTACTATCAGATTTAATGTTATACCTTGACAAACTATACATCATTAAAAAGATATAATACTCAAGTTTCAGTATTTGACCACTATTGTATTCTGAGAAACTTATAGTGACAGTTATGTCTTAATTTGTGTCAGGAGTTATGAAATGAAAAAATGAGTCGATACCTTTAATATGAATTATGCACGTCAGCCGCTTTCATTCATAAAAAACTGCCGTGCTGTCGTCATGACAGCGATACACAAAACAACGTCCTTCAGGGCTTTTAGCTCAAAAATGTGGAAACTTGGAGAAATATTGATATATTCTCATAGATTCACGTCATATTTCTAAAGACAGGAATAATATTTATTGAATTTATACCCAAATGCGTCGATGTAATCATTATGATCGCTTCTTACTGAGATGTGCAGTGTTTTCAATTCATACCAATAGCCTGAGGGCGCTATATGCACAAAAAATAATCCATATATGGGACATGAAGAAGAGCCATAATCATGTGACATTCCAGGACGTCACTGCTACACACAAAGCTACAGAGATCCCGCTGTAATATGCATGTTTTGAAGACAATAAACATGTTTGCTATGATATTTGATTTGCCTGTGTTCTTCAAGCCATGCCAGGTATTTTTATAATAATAGATTATATTTATAATGTAATGCTAATCGATATAGACTTTATCATCGTGCATAAAACTATAAATAATGTTTTCTGTCTAATTTTTTTTTTATCTGAAGCCAAATTATATCACAGAAGATTATTTAAAACACTCGATTGCATTATGAAGTAAGTTTGGAGCACAAACATGGTTTTAATCTCATAAATGGTCGTGTATTGATGGTGTGCTAAGCTAACATGCTAGCTAGCCCAGGTGCACCTGCCACCAGGGGTTATTCTTTTATGAATTTTGTTCTAAATAAGAATGCTTACTGATATGTTTTAGTGCATTTGACCACTATTTAGTGCACTTCAAATGTGAAGTGAGAACTTTGATAAAAGAAATTAGGGATTGAAACCCTATGAATAGGCTGTGAATAGCCAGTCGTTAGTAACTATAATGCAGACAAAAGAAATGCATATTTCGAGCCATAACCAGTCTGGAGAGGTGTGAATGTGTGCAGGGGGAGACTGAGACTGAATGGGGCTCGTTTGCACCACAAAACAATAGAGACAAAAGTCTGAATGGATGCTTAGAAGACGACTAAACATCAGTAGCATTTTTAGAGTAGCCTAATCAAAATAAAGTCATGACATGATCTTGAAAAACATTTAACTAAATACAGAGTTTTAGACTTATTATCTTCATATTTTAAATATAAAATGTTTAGACATGTGGCTTTAGCTGTAGTGCATTTCTAGATTGCTCCAGTGCCAACTTCAATTTTATTTTCATTAATATGTTTCATAAAAAAAAAATTCTAATAACTTTACAAAACTTTGAAGCTATTTAAAAAAAAAAAATCATTATGACAATAATTAATTCTACATTTACAATAAACTACCAGGTGTCAGCTTTCAAATGAGATCATACTTGTGCTTTTAGTGCAAAGGGTTCATGAACTGTATCTGTTTCAGTTTGGGTATGTCATTTCTGGGGATTTTTCAAAAGTGGGGTTGCAGCTTAACAGGTTAAGTCCCATGTGATCTGTACACCTTCCAGGTAAGCATACATGAACAAGTCATGTATTGCCCCGCTTACCCTTGGCTCGGCTCTCCCATGCTGGCACAACCTGTCAATTCAGGTGCGGCTATCTAAATACATCTATTACTAGCTAATTGATGAGGGGCTGTTAGAAAGCATTTGGGACACTAAACTTAGCTATACTATTACTACTAGTCAAGAACTACAGTGAAAGTAAAACTAGATCAGCTGACACTGAATCCCATGCTGAGCCATCTTGAAAAAATGGCCGCCATGTTGAATTTTTGGATGGCCAACGCCTTTTTCCCAAAGAGTGACCCTTAGAGAGTATCTGTGCCAAATTTCATGCTTCTATACCAATTTGAACGATTCTCTCGAAATATGCCATTAATCTGCTGCACTAATAGTTATGTGTCCTCTTTTACATATTTTAATCACATTTTAAATCCATTTTAATCAATGCCTTTGTTTTTCTTATTTCCTAAGTCAAGTCAAGTCATCTTCATTTATATAGCGCTTTTAACAATGTAGATTGTCTCAAAGCAGCTTTACAGAGATAAACGTATGATTTAAGGTAAGATTGTTCTGGCTTTATAGCGGTTCTTTAATAAAGTTATTTTCCAACTAAAGTTAGTTTTGATTGATTCGCTTCCGTCGCAACGATCATTTGTTATTAAACTAGATGTACCGCATGGTGGTACAAAATATGACCG
The DNA here is from genome assembly GCF_964197995.2 of Scardinius erythrophthalmus. Lineage (NCBI taxonomy): Eukaryota > Metazoa > Chordata > Actinopteri > Cypriniformes > Leuciscidae > Scardinius > Scardinius erythrophthalmus. The sequence goes on from NC_138233.1 coordinate 1,864,171, forward strand.
CCGCTCAGGCCTGCACTGGCTTTCCACAAAAATAAATGACGTGGAGCAATTTGGCTGTATTGCGTGTTTATGTATATACCTAAAAAAAGTAGTAGTATGTGCATGTCTGTCTGTGTGTGTATGTGTGTGTTTGTGTTTGTGTATGTGTGTGTCTGTGTGTGTGTGTGTGTCTGTGCGTGTATGTATGCGTGCGTACATGTGTGTGCGCGTGTGTGTGTGTCTGTGCATGTGGATTTGTATGTGTGTGTATGGGTGTGTGTCTGTGCGTGTGGATGTCAGTGTGTGTGCATGCTTGCGTTTGTTTGTATTCCTGCATGTGTGTGTGTGACAGTTAGGGTTGCCAACTTCAGAAAAGGAAAATGCGGGACAATCGTGGTTATTTATAGGAAAATGAGGGACACTCAAAATATTTGTACTGTATCACACAGTGTACGTCATTTCAGTGTCTGCAGTTAAGTTTGTGTTTAAAAGGTTATCAGACATAAACACATTTGTATTGCTTAACCTATTTATGTATTTAATTCTAAAAATAATTTTAATGTCATACATGAAAAAAGTCACATTACAAACAAACCATAGTTCAAAATAACAGCATTTATCTAAAATAGAAAGCTTTTTTAACATTATACACTAGGCTTACAGTTCAAAAGTTTGGGGTTAGTAAGATTATTTTTTGGGGAAAAAAATAAAGAAAGTAATTGCCTACTTTTATTCAGCAAGGATGCATTACATTAATCAAAAGTGACAGTTAAGATAATGTTACAAAAGCTTTATATGTACTTTCTAAAAGCTTTAAAACATTAATAATAATCAGAAATGTTTTTTGAGCATATTATTCCCTCAGGTAGATTACATGTTTTCTTGCGTGGCTGGGTGTTAGACTCATGAACAATAATCACGTTGTTTGCATTCGCCAAAATTGATTAGCCGAAATCAAAACGTGGACAGTGAAAGGAAATTACCGTTAGCGCGAGACGAGTCCGTCTTGAAGCGGAAGCGACCCGACGGCAGAGGATGTTCGCAAATCAAACAATGATTTGTCTCAAAACATTGATTAAAAAAAGCTGTGATTGGATGATGACAGGTGTCGGTGATCATTCTCAAGTGTCGTGGTCAGCACTGCTGCTGTTGCTGTTGTATCAGTCAGTGGTTTATCAGCTTGTCAAAAAACGGGACACGGGAGGTCACGAACGGGACAAATAAATTAGGCCCAAAATACGGGACGTCCCACCTAATTCGGGACAGTTGGCAACCTTAGTGACAGTATCATCCTAAACCAGCAACCCTTCGCTCAACAGCATCATCTACAGGCCAATGAGTGTACAGTCACTAAATGTGCACATAAATGAATTTATTTTATACCCCCCCATGGATGAAATTCTACGAAACTTAGCATACCCCCAGAGGATGTCAAGTTAATCATACACATGAAATATGGTGCAGTTCTGAACATCTCAACTGAAGATAGGGGCGATTAAAGCAGAATAATATTGCATTTTCATTTTTTATGGGAGGGGCGCAAATCACAAATGAGTGATTATGGGCTAGGTTGATGTGGGCCCTTAAGACCAACATACCATAAAAATGTCTTCATCCTCGGTGCCACGGTTCAGGTAGTTATTTAGGAAAAACTGCATTTTTTTGGGTATGGGGGGGCCCAGCGCGGGGGGGGAGTGGCCCCCGGGGACCAAACGAAATTTTTCCGTAAAAGTCTAGTGGGGCTACATGCCCACCAAATTTCATGTTCCCCGGTGTTTCGGTGTCCCTGGTATCGTTGACGAAAAATTCAGTAGATGACGAAAAAAAAAAAAAAAAAACTTTGACAATCCCTATATGACCGCTTTCGCAGCTACGCTAGCGGCGGTCATAATTAGGGGCCGCTAAGACGACACCATTCTCTCTACACAGACTTTAAACGCGATCCTGTGAGAAACGCTGATGGCGTTCACATGTGCATTAAGAACTGGTTCTATAGTTATGTGCGTTTGAATATATGTGCGCAGGTTTTGTAATTCCCTACAAGCCAAGCCTAAACAAAGTACTGGTGTTTCCTTATAGGTTTGATTCAGAATTTTATTTTATTTTGTCACTTCGGGGTAGGTACGCGAAACTAATTTTCCTGACAACGCTTTATCTGTAGAGTGGTAGTGGGATCCTCCATAGGGAGAGACTAGTTGGCACTTCAGCACTGCGTTGTCATCGGGTCCAGGCGAAGGTCCTTCATCAGATCTGGATACGGCCTGGATCCGGCAGGCTGCGGGAAAACCTTGGGATAAACACAGACACTAAAATTAGCGTAGATGCCATTCTTCTCATGATGTAACGAGTACATCAGGATTTATGGGAAGTGTTCCCGGTTCCGGCTGACCTAATCTATGCAGCCTAACATTAGATTATAGAAGTCTATAATGTATTATGTGAAAGCTAGGTCAAAGAGATGTGTCTTTAGTCTGGCTTTGAACTGACAGAGTGTGTCTGCTTCCCGGACAATGTTAGGAAGACTGTTCCAGAGTTTTGGTGCTAAATAGGAGAAGGATCTACCGCCAGCAGTCGATTTTGATATTCTAGGTATTATCAACTGGCCGGAGTTTTGAGATCGCAATAGACGTGACGGACTATAATGCGTTAAGAGCTCGCTCAAGCACTGCGGAGCTAAACCATTTAGTGCTTTGTAAGTGATCAGCAATATTTTAAAATGTATACAATGTTTAATAGGGAGCCAGTGCAGTGTTGACTAGTGTTGTCACGATACCAAAATTATGACTCCGATACCAGAGCAAAATACCTCGATACCGATACTGAATCGATACCACGGCAAAAAAATAAAACAGTAAAAGTAATTGGAAAATATGACAGAACTTACAAATAATTTTTTATAAATTAATTTTAAAAGCTAAAACTTCACATGACCAGCATGTTCCTGCCCTGCTTTGACCATTCCCTCCCCTTTATTAATAATAATAATAATAATAATAATAATAATAATAATAATAATAATAATAATAATAATAATTGCATGTCAGTGTGAACGTCCTTACCGAGATGTTTGCAACAATCACATTATTATCAATCATGCTAACATTTGCAGACCTTTCACAACTCTGAAAAGGTTGGGATGACCAAAATCTCATTTCATGATACGAGTCATTTAATATTTTTTAAATGTAATTTTATAATTATAATATTGATATTTAATTTAATTTAATCTTTGTTATTAAAAATAAGCAAAAAAGCAAATTAAAAACAATATGACAAATACTATAAGAGACAAATAAAATAAACAGTGCTTAATTTTTTTTTTTTAAAGCTAAATAGACCTTCTGTAGCTGAAAACAATAAGGTCTTCACTCTATAAAATTCTTAATAAATAGATTAAATTTATTCAGTCAATCATTGGGTGATTGGGTGAACATTAATCACACAGAATATTACGCTGCCGGTCCGGCCCTTTAACACCTGCACGTATCCAATACACTGGAACATATACGATTTATTTTGACAAACGGTTTACGTTCACTAAAGACATACCCGACTGTGTTTACGTGAATAATCGCCAAGGACGCGCATTTTTACTTATCATTTTGACTATTCAAACCTAATAATCTGCGAAAGAGAACTGAAGTCGCGATCGCATGCTGTCTGAACGGCGTCAGGTCTGAGCACAGACAGTATATAAACTGGACACAGCGACCCCATAGGTTTCAACGGAGACAAGTGAAGCAAATTAGAAGCACTCTCTTCCTGATGGCTGAGCGACTGCGCAGACTCACACTGAGCTCGACGACGTGGATGTGACGTGAGCAACCCGTCTGTCTTCTAGTAGCTGTGCCGAGAGAAATCTAAATCATTCCCTTCCGAATCTCGTAGAGACGGAGAGCGTGAGTAGGAGCTGTTCATGAGCTGGAGCAGGAGAAGCTTTATAATTCTCTATGGGCTTCTCCCTTGACTTTATCGGACTTTATGCCTCCACGTCCCCCCGACTGACTGCGAGCGTCTCCTCCTGTATATATACAGTCATTTCCAGAGAGTCGCATACGTTATGACGCAATCGTTAGCCTATTTTTACAAAAACTGCTTCTACGGGGCCATAACATAAGTTACAAGGTAATGGAGCATTTTATACATTGTCGTGTTTCTTTTGAAATAAATAATGGACAAACAGAGTCTTTAAACGCCTCAGATGTAAAGTTATTCACTGTCAAAGTGACGCCAAAATGAATGGGAGTCAATGGAGTGCTAACAGCAGGTGATGGTCTTGATAGCCAATGGCGGCCGCCGGGGGTGGTACGGGAATCGAGAGCTCGATTGACCCCCTGGGTCTGAGGCCGGCAGCGCGAGCACGTCCCGCGCTTTATTTTCTCATGCATGCAAGTTTCTTTGTCAAGTGCTGCGCGTAGAACACACCGTCTCGACTCCTCAGCGCAACACTGAGTGTGTGTGCAAGCGCGCTTCCTTATATACACTCTTTTTTTGGGGCGGGTGCTCGATGAAGAGCTTGCATGACAATGTCCATTGGCTCGTTTAGTTTACACTCAAAGATGATTGGGCTCTCAGCCTAGACCAGAATTCATCAGTTCATGTCTAATATAACAATCCCGTTCCCTCCTTCAGGGAACAGAGGTTACATTAGAAACCCAGACGTTCTTCATTCATTGTTACTGTAATTAACAAATGATTATTTTTGAGAAATAAATGTCATTTTCTCTTTTCACAGTTCCTGCTCTAATCATGGAGCCAGCAGATACTTTATGTGATGCGCTCTTCCGCTGGCTGGAGAACCGAGAGAAATGTGCAGAATTGCTGGAGAAACTTGCGCAAGAGCTGGAAGATCAGGGCAGCAAAATCGCTAAGGTGGTTAGATCTGCGCTCTCAAGATCTGCAGTAGCAGTACCAGTATTCCCAAGTCTGGCCAGCGAAGTATTGTTGGGCGCAGCAAGCACTGTAGAGGGACCTGTCTCCATCAGTGCCTTTAATAAAACTACTGAATTATTTAAGGAAGATGAGAAGGCTGGCACGAACATTCAGAAGCTACTGCGAGATCTGAAGGACAGGTGTGGAGAAACACTGAAGGACGGGTGTGCAGAAGCGCCGCTCGGGACTCATGCTGATGAGCTGGACTGTGAGATGGCCACTCAACTTATGTGTGCTCTGGCCAGAAGGAGTAATACTCCCGTACCCCTAGACTTTCTCAGAGGTTTCAACAGGGCCACGTTCTTTCGTCACATGACACCTGGTGGACTGGCTCCAGCCGAGGCCTCGGACTTTATTTGCCACGCTCTGGGACTCGATCATTCCCCTGAGATCACGAGGAGCCTGAAGGTGTCGGCCAAAGAAATGGTGAAGAACATCGAACTCATTGGCATTAAAGCTGCTGATGCAGGATCAGAGGTAACGGCTTTATTTTCTCAAGCATTTCATTTTAAGAAAATTGCGGCTTTGATATTCTCTTGCAGTGACTATTCAAGAGAACAATATAAAATATATTCACTGAATTGCCCTGATATGTTAGACAGTGATTTTGTGATTGTGACTTTCTTTCTATGTACAGGGTGCGACTGGTTTAGGCCTGTGTCTGTACGACCTGATTGTGACGAGTGTAGAACTAGTAAAGGGCGATCGGGTCACGGAGGCCTGCGAGTTCTTACGGGATTCAGCCAGGCAAATACTGGACGGCCAACAAAGGCTAAAGGAACAGCTGGATGCAATGCAGTATGATATTTTATTTTCTACACATTTTAAATCAATATTAATTTATCTGTCTTGGCCAAAGCCAAAATGTTTTGTATTTTGTATCTGATTGTACATTACTGCAATATTGAAAATGCAAACAATAATGAATGTCTGAAGGAAACTGACTCGCTGTACAACTTTTCTCATTACAGGGAAATCAACCAAAAATTGTTTCAAATGAAGAACCTCATCGAGGACATGGGGGGATATTCTCTCATGATGACTGAAAATGTACAGAAAATAATGGACTTTATCAAGGGAACATGTAGAGACAACAAAGTTGTCTCCTGGCTTAAGGCATTACCTGATCAGAATGAATTTGTGAATCTTCTACGATTATGCCATGAGAGGTTGAGTCCATTTCTTGAGAATTTGATAAAGCCTGGCGGAGATCACATAGACATTGTGTTTGTGGCTCATGGCAGTATTGTCGACCAGTTTATGTCAGCAGGAGGACTGGTGCCCGCACCTAACATCAGAGACACCATTCTCTACTCTCCGTGGAACTGCGGCATTGACGCCAAAGCTGCATTTGCAATTGCTCAGGGTTTCATTGAAGTGTCAAACAGAGAGTTTTACAATATTGCGTACTGGGATTGGGAGCTGAACCCTTTGCCAGATCACTGGAACAGCATGCGAAGATCTCGCCACGACATCCCAGTGATCCTTCTATCCCCGCTGACCCCTGAAGATGAAGCATGGAAGCGTTTTCACGAGTTAATGCAGAACAGAGGCATGGAACTAGAAGACCGTGTTATTATTCCATATCTTGTCCCAGAAAGTTTGGTAAATGCATTCGGAGAGATCCCCCTGCACATGCTCATATTTGCGACATCATGTATACTCATGAACCATGGCAAAACAGCTACTGTGCACCTGGCTGCTTGTTTGATTCGTAAAGTAAGTTACCCAGAAGAGTGGCGAATACAGTATGCCTACACAAGGGAAGCAATGTGTATGTCTGTGAACCTGCGTAACAGGAACGTGGACTCTGAGTTATACAGAGCCTTAAGTTCATTGTTTGACAGAAACTCTAGATAAATCAGCTGAACGGCCTCTGGGTCAGTCCTGATATGTAGTAAACACAGGGCTGGAGAGCGACCCGGAGCAGTTTAATAACCAAGACCAGACCATTGTTTTCATGTTTAAAAGAACTTATATAAAAGAAGTGACAGTTTAGGTCTTTCTATCCCATCATATTTACCACTGACATGTTTCAACCACAACATGAAGATAAATAACAAATTGCATAACAAGTATTGTGCTATGATAATTCCATCTGTAACATTATACAAAAAATGTGGTTTGCATTTAAACAAACAAGAAATATTTCAGTTAAAAAACTTTTACTTTTCTATTTCCAATTCAATTAAATTCACATTTATTTTTCATTTCATTTGCTTTCTGTGTAAAACTTATGGGTTTCAGATTGGGTTAAAGAATAGCAGTTCACACCACAACTATATCGATAATGACACAGAAAAACAATATTGTTGGAATCACTTTCAGAACGATTTGATCAGCTGATGAACGATAAAAACATTGGCAGCCAATCAGAATCCAGCGTGCTGTAACGAGCTCGAGCATTTAAAGAGACAGACAAGCTTATAATAAACAACGATATCATCAGCTGGTGTAGACGCTGATATAGTTATATTCATAATTATCGTTCTTGGTGTGAGCCTTCTTTTCATGGTAACAGTTATACATTAATAAACTTATTATAAATCATTTGCAAACTATTAGTTAATTCATAGTTTATTAATAGTATCGTTAACACATAAACAGACTATATACAAATAGTGAGTTCTTCATTCATTGTTACTGTAACTAACAAATTATTCATTTTTAATTAGCTCATATGTAAATACTTAGATAATGTTTTTTCATCATTTGTTAAGAACTTGTATCTGATGTATTTTAAAGCATGTATTAAATGAGTTAATATTTATCAAAACATTAAGAAATCATTTACTCACAGTAAATAAATGCTCATGTATAAAGAGAATTGATGCAAATTTAAAGCTTAGTGTCTATAGAAACACTTACTATTCATAAAATGAATGTATAATAATGGTTAACACATCATTATGTGTCCTCTTTTTATTCTTTTAATTACATTTTAGATCAATTGTAATCAATGTCTTATTCTTTGTTTTTCTTATTTCTTATTTTTATTACATTATTTGTTATAAAAAATGTTTATGTAAAACACTTTGAATTACCATGAATTACAATTCAATTATCATTTGTATGAAATGTGCTATATTAATAAATAAACTTGTCTATACCCAATAACAAACTTGCCTTGACCTTTGTGTGACTGAATCTAAAGTGAGAAATATTTAGCCCAATAAAACATTTATTAAGGATCCATTACTTTAAAAGTGATGCAGAAAACATAACTAATTTATTATTAACATGGCTTGACAAAGAAACATCACACAACCATTGGAATTTGTGTAAAATACATCACACACACACACACACACACACACACACACAAGCTTAATCACTCTCACTCTCACACACACACACTCTCTCTTTTTTCTCACACACACTTAAACACTCTCTCTCTCTCTCACACACACACACGCACACACACACTTACTCAATCTCTCTCACTCTCTCACACACACACACACACAATCACTCTCACACACACACACACACACACACACACACACAATCCCTCTCTCTCTCACACACACACACACACACACACACACACACACACACACCACACACACACACACCATGTTAATATATACTGTACATATGTGCATTTTAAGGTGTTTGAAGGCCAAAAAAATTGGATAGCAATAGCTTTGAAAGCATGTCAGTGGGCAGTAGCATAAATTATTCACATATTCCAAACAGGAATAACCTTAAATGAGAAATCTTTCAAGGATTATTTTGCATAGATGTTACATTTCAGTCAAACACCAGTGTAATCTTTTTGTATCCAGAGGCAAATGTGCAATTTATATATTAGCATTAAAGATTGGTTTCAGGCACTCAAGGAACTGTACCCCGTGAAGAATATAATGTATTTCAAGAATTAAACAAAGAAAAATTTAAATAAAACGCCACGGTGTGCCCCTGAGGCCGCATTTATTGTTCCGGGGACTTTAACAAGGCCAACCTCCGTACAATGATACCAAAGTAGTTTCAGCACATCATTTGCAGCACACCAGTGGATCGGGTTTTGGATCATTGCTATTCTCCTTTCAAGGATGCATACAAATCCCTCCCCTGTCCATCTTTCGGCAAATCCATTCTGTTTCTGTCCGCTCACAGGCAGAAGCTGAAACGGGGAGCACACGCCCTCAGAACTATCTAGTGCTGGTCGGACCAATCGAATGCTATGCTACAAGACTGTTTTGATCACGTGGACCGGGAAATGTTCTGGTCTGCCTCCGACGATGACGCCTAGGTCTACGCAGACACCCTAACATTTTTTATCAGGAAGTGCATATTAGACCAAAACAATCCAAATTTACCCTAACCGAAAGCCATGATTAAACAGCGAGGTCCATGCAGCCCTGAAGATGTGAACCTCAGCCTTCAATACTGGTAACAAGGAAAAATACAAACATGCCAGATATGCCCTCAGGAAAGCCATCAAAACAACCAAACACAAGTACAGGGATAAGGTGAAAAGACAGTTTGACTGCAACAACACTAGAGGCATGTGGCAGGGGATCAACAATATCACAGGTTTAAAGGGGTAGAAGCTAAATACATTATACGTTATACTGATGTCACATAGTCTACACATTACACACTGTCTGAAGTCTGAACAGCTGGATCCTGGACAGGCAGACGGCAATTGATCAGAAAGGATAACAAGACGACGACTTCTCCTCAGGGCTGCGTTCTCAGCCCACTCCTGTACTCCCTCTACACCTACGACTGCACGGCTCTAATGTCATCATCAAATTTGCTGACGATATGACTGTAGTAGGACTGATCACCGACTATGATGAGACAGCCTACAGAGAGAAGTGAGCACCCTGACACACTGGTGCCAGGAGAACAACCTTTCACTCAATGTCAAAAACACCAAAGAGCTAGTGGTGGACTTCAGGAGACAGAGCGCACACCCCCATCACCATCAATGGCTTGACAGTAGACGGGGTCAGCCACTTTAGATTCCTTGGCATTAACATCACAGAGGAACTCACATGGCCAGTCCACACAGAGGCAGTGGTGAAGAAAGCACAGCAGTGTCTCTTCTTCCTGAGACGGCTGAGGAAATCTGGAATGAGCCTCTGAATCCTCAGCTCGTTCTACACCAGTACATCTTGACTGGCTTCATCACTGCCTGGTGTAGGAACAGCACCCTCACATTGTCCCTCCCTTCAGGACATCTGCACAAAGCAGTGTGCCTTCAGCACTTCATTTCCCAGAATCCTTCCTGGTCCACCACTGTGACTATTGACTAGTGACTAGCACAATTATTCATGAACTTGATAAATGTTGCAGATATGTTTTACTATCCACAACCAAATGCCTTTCAACTTGCACGTGCAAAATTCTAAATTGAACGCACAAAGCAAGGCTTTGCGTTCTCGAGCCACCAGGCACTGTTTTGATCTGATGAGCGGCCGGATCACGTTGACGGTTTTCAGTTAGAACGGTGTCGTGTGAGCGACTGTCACGGTTTATGAATTCACTGACTCCTTCTCGCGCTGTGTTGTGTTGTGTGTGTGTATGTGGGCGTGGTCGCTGATCAGCCGCTGATTGTCATCAGCGCCAGCTGATTCTGATCAGCGATCTCTATTTTAGCTCATGGTCTTTCGTCTTGTGTTTGTCAGATCGTTGTGGGATTTTCCCTTGTGTAGTGAGTCTTCGTTTGGTGTTCCTGATTCCCGGTGTGGTGTTCCTGTCGAGTTCGTTCTGCCTGTCGTCTTCTGTGGATCCTGTTTCGTCTCTTCACTCTGCGGACTCGTTTGGTGTTCCTGTCATCGTCTTCAAGGATATCTTCTCACCTGTTTACACCACGGGATCCGGGTTGCCCATCTGCCATCCTGCGCTACCAGGGACCATCTACTGTGTGCTTTATATCTCTGACTACGTGTTCATTCAATAAACCTTATTCTTGCATTTGCATCTTCTGTCCTTATTTTACGTGACAGAACGATCTGACCTCATGGATGCAGCAAGAGACTCTGACCTGGCTGAATTCCTGTCCAGGAGCGCTACGAGGATGGACCAGCAGGAGGAGAACTTGAACCTGACTGGACGCGCGGTTCAAGCCTTGGTAGCGCAGGTGTCTAAAAAGATCAGTCACAAACATGATCCCTGCACGATCTAATCTATAGCGTCTTATTAACTCACTGTCATCCATCGTCTGCAACACATTTCTTCTCCCTCTTCGTCTTTCTGCCATTTTCTCCTCTGCTAAAGAAACTCTTACGCCTCTTAAAAGTCCTCGTCCGTGCTCCTAACAATTTTGACCTAAAGACCTCTTTTAAGGGTTAAGATGCTTTCTGAATTACGTTTTTCTTTACTAGGAGTTTTTATTTAATTTTAAGAGTAAACGCCCACATTTCTAAGAATTTTCTTAGAATTTTGTCACTAGGAGCTACTCTTTGCATTAAGATTCTTTATGAATACGGGCCCAGGGCCCGTATTCATAAAGATTCTAAGAATCCTCTCAGAAAACTCTTAATTTAGCTTAAAAACTTTTATGTAGGAGTCTTAGCTTAAGAGCGATTCGGGACCGATCTGAGAGCAACTCTGAGTAAGGAAAATACAAAAACTTTTATCTTAGTGAGGAGGCGGGGTTGACCCCATTGCTATGTATGACACAATCTTTTGAAGATTGTGATTGGTTGGTTGTCCAAGAAGGAAAAAAAAGAAGTGATTTTAAGTATAGGGTCTATTCTAAGCCTCCACTTTGAACTTACATGCGTAATTTTTCCTATTTGATCGTTCTCTCTCACACACACACACACATTATATATGTGTATAAATCCTTTTTTTATTTACCATGCTGTTGATTTCCTATAAGGTATTTGATTGCTTAGAATGATAAAAATTGTTCCACTCTTTCCAGTTACACTGATTGCTGGCATGTCTATTTAAGCGGTGGTTTGAATGTTAGTTTTAATGTATCAAACATGGAATTTTCCCAGTTGCCAAATATCGTAATGTAGTGATTACTTTCATTTCAGGCACTATGGCATTTCTGCGCTGTGTCGGAGATATTAGCGTGTCTCTAATAAGATCAGTCTCAAACATGATCCCTGCACGATCTAATCTATAGCTCTTATTAACTCACTGTCATCCATTGCCTGCAACACATTTCTTCTCCTTCTTCGTCTTTCTGCCATTTTCTCCTCTGCTAAAGAAACTCTTAAGCCTATTAAAAGTCCTCGTCCGTGCTCCTAACAATTTTGACCTAAAGACCTCTTTTAAGGGTTAAGATGCTTTCTGAATTACTTTTTTCTTTACTAGGAGTTTTTCTTTAATTTTAAGGGTAAACGCCCACATTTCTAAGAATTTTCTTAGAATTTTGTCACTAGGAGCTACTCTTTGCATTAAGATTCTTTATGAATACGGGCCCAGGGGCCGTATTTATAAAGCCACTCAGAGTAAAATTTTAGTCTCAAGTCTGTCAAAATTCTAAGAATGACGTCATTTTACTTTTATTCCTAGACTTAAGAATAAGTGTGATTCATAAAGGTTCCTAAGTGTCAAGACTAGGTCTCAGCTCCTAAATTATTTAAGAGAGCTGAAGAGGTCTCCTAACCTAGTTAGGAGTAACAAGATGACAGCAGAGAGGAGGAGGCCACTCACTTTTCAATGAAAATATGATGTATTGGAGTTACAGTAAATGATGACGGAGTTGATTTTATAGCAATGCATTGAAAGGAAACTAATAATTACATTGTTGCTGACTGGAAAAAAGCAGCAGTACTGACTTGAGCTCATCATTCCACAGTAAGCAGGGTCTTAATAGCACTATTGTGGCACTGACCACACCAAACACATTAGTGGATAAAAGTGATGTGCGGACTTTTTTTTATTGTTTTTTTTTTATGACCCTACAAGTTTGCTTAAACCATCAAAATATAAGGAAAATAAAACTTAGTGAAGATATTTATCTGACAAAATAATTTCAAGTCAAGTAACTTTTTACAGTACAGATTGTTTCAAAGCAGCTTTACAGTGATAGCATGAAAATAATGCAACAAAGTTAGTTTAGGCTGTACAGCAGCTCTAGAAGAAAATAGTGTCATTGTGCAGCTTAAGTTAGTTCAATGATGATTCATTTCCTTTGTAAAAGATCATTAGTTCTATTTAGTTCATTATACAGCCGCTCTGAGAAAACAGTGATGTCTTCGTTCAGCTCAGTTCAGTTCTCAGACAATGGTGTCAATCCAGGAAGATCAATAATACTGTTGAAAAAAGGGCAAACTACAGCTACAGGTTTTTTTTTTAAAAAAACTAAAAAGCTCAAAGGAGAAGAAAAAAATCATACATTGTCTGCAACATAGTCAGTTATTAATATTTCATTGTCCTCTCTTGTTCATTTGTTTGAAAGCCATGGCTAAAAATGATGTCTGTACAGTTTGACATGTTTCATTGTGTTATCACAAATAAACAATTGACTCCAAGCACAACTACACAATATGCGTACAAAATCTTTAGCACATTTTTAATACTATTTGAATAAAGGGTGAGTGTCAATTTTCCTTGGCCTCACTTTTGGCCAATACTATATGGCAGTTCTTTGACATTCCAATTGATCTTCAAATCTCGCAGTAAAATAAAGCCACTTTATTGAGTATTTCGGGCTTTCCTGAGTTGTTGGATCCATTGATGGAACTCATGTTTGCATAATTGCTCCAACTGTAAATGAGGAGACACGCATCAATAGAAAAGGGTTTCCACAGCATAAATACTAATTTGTGATAATTTTGCACAATGCACTGCAAAGCATTTTTTTAATAAATTTAAATATTAAAGTTTCAGTGTCTTAATTAAATGATTTTATTAAAATTAGTTTAAATGATTGGTGTCATGCTGCAGTGACCTCACCCTTGCAGGCTCACTATTGGCTGATTCAGTGGTTGAGGGCGGCCATTTTGGGTTGACATCACTATAGTCCTTAGTTCACAACACTTAAGTCCCACTTCAGTAAGCACTTAAGAATCAGTCTTATACTTTACTGAAAGTTGCTTTTAGCTGCTTTATAAAAGTCTCTTACTCTTAGAAAAGTCCTACTCTTTACTAAGTATTTTCTGACACTTAAGTCAAAGCTTAAGACTATTCTTAAGAGCATTTCTTAGAAGTTTTATACATACGGGCCCAGATGTTTTACTAGGCTATTGTTACTTTTACATTTAGATACCCATGTATATCAGACGGCCATGTGACAAAAGATACTGTATGGGGGGTTCAGGGTTTTCCTCTTGAAATCATTGTTATATGTTGCTTAACATAAGTAGGTGTATCTACTAAAACTACTATCTACTAAAAGCAAGCAAACAATGTATAATCAAAATGCCTTCATCATTAGCAGAAAAAGTTCATTGTAATTTAAAAGTTTAAGTTGTCTTTCCTTACCATCTACAAATCATTTTCCCAATTATAACAATATTTGAATGGTCAGAGTAATATAAATCCCATATACTAATATATATATTGTTTTATGGTGCGTAATTTTAAACATCTTTAACCTTATTTTAATTATTCTCAGGTTAGGTAAAGTAAGTCAAACCTGTCCTAAATAATAAGTATTTGAATTTCCATATTTACAATATTTAGATCACAGAAGACGTGATCAGTTCAGCTCAATCTTTTGTACAACAGAGACTTATGGCAGACGAGCTTCTTAATTTCAATTATATATATTTTTTTTATTAAATACAGGTTAACTAGTTTACATCAAAGGTACTAATATATAAAATAAAAGTAAATCAAAACCAAATAATTTACAAGCTTTCATCTTCACGAGGCGCAATGGCAAGGCATCTAACACCGGAGACGTCCTTGTGTCATTCCAGTCCTTTAACTTTTTTACATGTTCAGAAGTCTCTCCTCCTGGAAACTCCCTCTGCAAACATTCAGTCTTGTCCAGCCAATCGGTCAAGCCCAAAGTCTTGAACTGTCCTTATTTCTGGAAAGCCCCTCAGGTCTTCCTCATATAAAGCTCTTCGCCTCTTCGTCCTCCTCCTTCTGGACCTTTTCTTCATCGCTGGATCTCCTGGATCTCGTCCGCAACACATAGACGGTAATGACTGCATTTTCCTCCTTTATTTAGCAAAGCTCTTTCTAATACATGTTCAATTCCTCTTGTTTTATGGTGCTTACTCTAAAACACCTTCTACCTAATTTTATTTATTCTCAGGTTAGGTAAAGTAAGTCAAATTCGTTCTAAACAATAAGAATATATAATAAATATAAAGAATATAAAACAATTCAGTCGAAAGACTGCTCCGTGGTTTAGTTCAGCTCAACTCTTCATACAGCAGAGACTCAAGGCAGGCTGGTTCTTTCTTTTGATTATAAGTATCTTTATTATTTAAAAATTAATTGGTTTACATGCTAAATAATAAAATGAAATTAAATAAAAACTCAAAGCGTACAATAAGCAGTTCACAAGCTTCAACTGCAGGTGTCAGGCAATTGAACTGAGGAGACTGTCAGGGTATTTACAGCGTCTGACATTGACATATTACACTGTACTTCATATCACACCCCCTTATCACATATTCAATCACTTGGAGACAATTTATCCAATCCAAAATCTTGATCTATTGTTAACCCTTTCAGTTCCTCCAAGAGCTTCTTATAAAAAGCCTTCCTCTCCTTTGTTCTTCTTTTCCTTGCTTGGATCCTTTGTCGTCTTCTACACTTAGTCTGCAAAGAAACAGGTAATACTTTCCATTTCTACTTCACTACGATACATGCTTTTCACTACTCAGTGTTGTTTCTATCTACTATATGTTATTCTTTCAAATGATTAAATGCTTAAACATCTAGTACATTATTATTGTTTCTTTTCATGCATTATCATCATAAAAACTTTTTCAAAACAAGTTGTAGTGTCTTTCTTAATAAACCAGATTCACAATAAAAGCTCTTACAAAACAAGTCGCAGTGTTTTTCTTATACAACACTTTATAATCATGATTAATAACATTCACAAGCTTATACATAAAAGGCATTGGTTAATACAGAATAAACTGCATATATACTCCACTTACAAGGTTACAATTGTGGTTAATAACATACATAAGCCTATATATATATGAGGCATTGGTTAGTACAGAATAAATTGCATATTCACTTAACACTCTTTACTCTGCTGTAATAAATAAATGCTTACAACATTCAGTGTGGTATATTTTTCTATATAAACCATTTTCTCAATAAATGACCTTACATGACCATTTGCAGTGTCTCTTCTTTATAAACCATTTTCTTAATGTTTTTACAAACAGCAGTTGTAGTGTCTTTTCTTTATAAACCATATTTGTAATAAAGAACATTAAAATAACAGTTTCAGTGTCTTTCTTAATGACAATGTCTTAATAAACGCGTTTAAGAAAACAAGTCTCAGTGTCTTTTCTAGTGAACCAGATTCAAGGGTTTCTTATAAAAACTCTTTACAGTGTTTTTCTTAACAATAAGGTTTCTTATACAAAGTTACAATTATACTTAATACCCTATTATAAGCCTACACTCAAAAAATGATTTTAGCTCTTTGTTCAATTTCATTAATTAAAATGAGCATATATAACACAACCCTTCATAGAAATGATTCCAGCTTAATTTCATTAAATGTAATCAATGTAATTTAAAAAAAAAATGGTTTACCAAATTTTTTTTAATTGAGTCAGTTATGTTAGAAACTTAGAGGACTTTCTGTAATGTTTTTGAATTTTGTGGTTACCATTATGCAGAAGAGTGGCGACTGTGTTTAGTCTGTGGGCTCAGATTTACACTATATGTGCATTGAACCTTGTGTTCAGGCTGTGGGCACTCAGCAAACACTATGTGTAAACCTCACACGCAGACCTGCACAAGTAATATTATATTACTATGTAAAAAATGGTTTTATGTGTCTATCATTAGAAGTGACCATAGAGTCAAATAAACTAAAATTATAATGTTGGTGATTTTAAGGCAGGACAAAAAATATATGTAGTTAACCTGACAAAACTTGATCTAGCATGAATGACTAAATTAATTTAAATTCATACAACAAGATTACAACAAATTATTTCAAACTAATTCGATTTTGTTTGAAAAATGTAATTCAATTTCGTGGAAAACCTTTCCTTAATTTAATTGTTCATTCAACAGATTATTTTTTTGAGTGTATACATATGAGGCATTAATCATAACAGAATAAATTACACGTTTACTTACAGTTTTTTATGATTGCTATGACAGATTTTCCAAAACTCTTAACACAGTTAGCACTACATCCGTCTGTGTAAGCTATACTATTAACACATTTCTTGTTGCTTTAACACAAAATGCATACAATTAACACAAATTTAAAATGCTTGAACTTCTTTCACACACAAGCTCAAACAAGACCAAAACAATGGATTTTTACTGCCAGATTTCCCAATGCTTTAACACTGTATGAACAGATAACACCATGTTCTGAACCTAACCTTACAGTAAAGTCAAGGTAAACCGCTGCTTATATAGTGAACTGAAACACAAATATATCACCTGTATTTTAGTCTATTCTTACTGAGAAACAGCTGATTAAAGTTATGCAAATAGATAATTAGAAGATTAATCTTTTTTTTTTCTTTTTTTTCTTCTGGTGCTTTTTCTGTTCGCATATTTTGTATTTTCACATACAGTAATACTGTAAATGGCAGCTATATTGCACATTTGTGTTATCTTGCAGTAATGTCCTTTTGCAAATTAAGTCTTTATTGCAGCAATCCTGTCTCTGTCTTCTTTTTTCTTTTTCATTACAAAAACGAAGACAGAGACAGAATTGCTGCAATAAAGAGTTTATTTGCAAAAGGTTAACCGTACATTCTAGCTCTCTGAGACGGGTCTTTTTTTATTGAATTTCTGCAGCAAAAGACCTAAACCCAACAAACACAAATGTAGAGAGACTTCAAAAGAAACTGCAGTGCAAAACACAATCTATGATCAATACAGTATACTGTGTGTTGTATAAGGGCAGACCTGACATACATAAAAAATTTTCAATACATTTAACAAGTTTCCTAAACTCTTAACGCACTAACACACCTACAACACACAACTGGCAAAACGGTTAATTTCATGCTCAAAATCACACATTGTAAACTAAACTCCAACACTAATTTTCAAAATACAATAATACACTAGCACAATACACAATGTCTAACAAAACACTGCAAACATGTCTCAAAATCAAATAATTATTCAAAACACTAACACATGTTCTCTTCCAACAGGAACATTTAATCAATCATAACACAATGACATAAAAACACTATCATCAGATGGAATTACAGAAACTGCATTATTTTATATGTGTCAGGTCTGCCCTTATACAACAGACAGTATATTGTATTGATCATAGATTGTGTTTTGCTCTGCAGTTTTTTTTTTGTTTTTTTTTTAAGTCTCTCTACATTTTTGTTTTGTTTGTAATGTAAATTCATGCATTTTTTTTTTTTTTTTTTTTGCAATACAACAAAATAAATGCCCCTTCTTAGAGTAGCTTTATAGAATGTATGGTTTATGAAAAAAAGAAGACAGAGACAGAATTGCTGCAGTAACGGCTTTATTTGCAACAGGACATTTCTGCAAGATAACAAAAATATGCAATATAGCTGCCATTTACAGTATTACTGTATGTGAAAATACTAAATATACAAACAGAAAAGGCCATCTTCTAATCTGCACAGTCTTCTGCATTTGTCTACGTTCTCATCCACATCACACCTGATATCTTCCCTGGCAAGGCATCTTGGGAAGAATCTTTTGGCTTTCTTATCCTGGTAGTGTTCAGCTGTGATGTCTTGGTATACAGCATCTTTTGCATAGGAGGGACATTTGATCCTGTGGACTATGGTCAAAAACCTTTCATCTCCAGGCGGAGGAAACTCCTCAATGGGGTTGAGGAAAGGGAAGTAAGGGGCAAGGAGAATAGACATCATCCTCTGATGGGCGTCAAACCTGGCTGTGACTGCACGGGAATGGTGGAATGCCACATTATTTGCATAATTCAATCAGCTATTTCTCAGTAACAATACAGTTTTTCTCATTTGCTAAGACACACTAAATGAAACTGGGATCCGCTTGATCTTCATCATCACATTATTAGCACAGCAGAAGTCTTCTTTTGCAAATGTTTTAACACTTTTTCATTTGTTTCACACATTTTTCACACCCTTTGTCAAAACAGTAACCAGAGATCTCATTGAAAGACCCCGAACTCTATTGGATTCACTGTGTTGAACAAAAGGAAAACATCTATTCACAGCTGATAGAAAGTACTTGCATAATTTTAAATCTCTATGCACCTGTGTGAAACTCATTTGCACAACTCTTCAATCAGCAATCAGTCCTCATCCATTTATAAAAGATGCCACCTCTGTATTTCTGTGTATTTCAGCTTTACTGTATTGCTCTGTTAGCAGAACAAACTGTGTCTGTAGTAATGCAGATGTTTTATCAATCCCATTTATGTGACTGTCATACAGTAATGTCAATTTTGACATGCTTTTTTGCAGAATCCACACATTATCACATACTGGTGGCAGAGGAAAGATATTTAGTATTGAACAGGAGTCTGCCATTGTAGATATGGTAGTGGCAAACAATGCAATCAGACTGTGTGAAATCCAGGCAGCAGTAATTGCAGATCAGGGAGCATTTAGACACATAAACACTGTAAAAAATTTGGAGTAAGATTTTCTTGAAAAAAGCTTGCTAATTTTTTTCACTCAGAAAATGCTAGTAAATTTACAAAGTTTGCCAAGTAAAAACCTAAACATATTCATCAGTAGCTTTAATTAGAAATCTTTAAGTTAAATTTACTTGAAATATGGAATTAAGTAAACTTTACTTAACCTAGTTAAGTGAAAGTAACAAAGATAATAAGTCATTTTAACTCGGCTAGTAAATGGTTGATTAATATCGATTGAGTTGAAATTTCCTTTGCATTACATTTCACTCAAACAATAATATTGAATTATACCAATCATTTATAGTATGTGCTTTACTTAGATTATCTAAGTAATTTATACTACATCATGTCAAATGTTAAGTCTCATGTGAATGCAAATACAGTACCTCAATACTTCGTAGACAATACACAATGACGGTAACATTTGATGGATCATTTTTGTGTTTGAATGTGTCATTTTGAGCAGAAAATTTACTCGAAATGTCACAAAATGGCAAGTTACTAATCCTGACAACAAAAGCAATGATAAAACAGTGTAAATACAGCTGGAAAACAGTGAAAAATGAACCTCATTAATTATTCAAGGTCCAGTGCATGATGGGAACCCCAGTATCAGAAAAGTTGAGTAATTTTTACTTAATTTTATTGAGTTAATATTTACGTTTCCATTTCTACTCGCTTGAATTAAGTACTGATATGGAATTTACTTAGTTTTTTTAATTCTTGCCTGGACTAACTTTTTCATGTAAATTACATTGGTTTTTTTCAGTAGTATTTACTTCACCAAAGAATAATTTTTTACAGTGCAGTGTGAGTTTGGCAACTATAGATCGAGTCATTAAACAAAACCATGTCAGAATGAAGCAGCTGTACAGAGGTCCATTTCAAAGAAACTCTGACATCGTAAAGGAGGCACGATTCCAGTATGTGCAGGTACAGATTTATTGTAATACCTTGTTTACCATAGTTGTATGCGACTGGAATAATTTGCTTTATGAATTTGCTCTTTTTCTTAGGCCCCGTTTACACGTACATGGTTATTTTGAAAAACGGAGACATTTCCCTTCGTTTGCGCCCTTCGTTTACACGCAAACGGAGGATTCGCCAATGAAACCGATTCTTTCTAAAAACTCTGGCCAGAGTGGAGATTTTGAAAATCTTCGTTTGTACGTTTGCATGTAAACAGAGAAAACCGGAGTTTTAGGTAGCGACGTCACAGAATGTGACTATTTTCGGGATTCTGATTGGCTAAGGTGGGCTTGAGCTTCTCGTTACACTGCCACCTACAGGTTTGGCATGCTCTTGACAGCATATACACAGGTTCGTGTGCACGATGTTATTTTTGAAAACGAAGAGGGGTGAAATGTCCGTTTATGAAAATAGCCACCTACGTGTAAACGTAGCCTTAGAGAGTAATGGAGCTTGAAGCTGAAGGGGCACATCGCTTGAAGCTGAAGGGGCACATCACAAATTCATTTTTGTGTGTATATATATATATATATATATATATATATATATATATATATATATATATTTAAAGGTATTTCCACCCATAAGTTTCCTTTGGTAGCTTTTTATTTTTTTCAGTATCCATTCGAGTTTGTAGTATCATATTTCATATTGATGGCTGTATTTTGTATTTTGTTGTCCATTTTGTAATGATTGATTGAAAGAATAAATTAATTTGACCCCAAGTTGTTGTGTTTGATGGAAATATTTGCTTATGTTGCATGTTTTTAATGTTTTCTGAGTGTTAGAGCATTTTGCAAACAAAATGAGTAATTTTGGCCATTGAGCTTCAGTTTTATCCTGTGTGTTAACTGTTTTGAAAATGTGATGTCAGAGTGGGCAAATGTGTTTAAGCAATCGAGAAAAACTGTATAATAAAATACAGGGGATATATTTGTGTTTCAGTTCACAGTATAAACAGCTGTTTACCTTGACTTTACTGTAAGGTTAGGGTTAGAACATGGTGTTATCTGTTCTGACATACAGTGTTAAAGCATTGGTAAATCTGGCAGTAAAAATCCATTGTTTTGTTCTTGTTTGAGCTTGTGTGTGAAAGAAGTTCAAGCATTTTAAATTTGTGTTAATTGTATGCATTTTATGTTAAAGCAACAAGAAATGTGTTAATAGTATAGCTTACACAGACGGATGTAGTGCTAACTGTGTTAAGAGTTTTGGAAAATCTGTCATAGCAATCGTAAAAAAAACTGTAATGCAGTTTCTGTAATTCCATCTGATGATAGTGTTTTTATGACACTGTGCTGTGATTGACTAAATCTTCCTGTTGAAGAGAACGTGCGTCAGTGTTTTGAAAAATGATTTGATTTTGAAACATGTTTGCAGTGTTTTTGTAGACGTAGTGTATTGTGCTAGTGTATTATTGCATTTTGAAAATTAGTGCTGGGGTTTAGTTTACAATGTGTGATTTTGAGCATGAAATGAACGGTTTTGCCAGTTGTGTGTTGTTACTGTTGTAGGTGTGTTGGTGCGTGAAGCGTTTAGGAAATTTGTTAAAAGTTTTGAAAAAATTGCCATAGTGATTGTAAAAAACTGTAACAAAACACAAATCCATAACGTCTCCCCCAATTCCCCAAACATCCTATTTTCAGTTCAAAATGAAGCTCTACACTCAAAACCATTCACTCTTGCTGAAAAACCAAACTTTGCCCTCAGATTGAATTTTATGTCAAAATCTCGCCATTTTGTGAGGCCACATCGGGCGAGATTTAAAACAACCACTTACTACACGAAACAATGTTGAAAAGTCGATTAAAAGAACAAAATGTATTATACAGAGACAAACTTCTACCTGACGCAAGAAAACGGTACATGGAAAAGATGTCATTGATCGGAAATATGGATCCGTATGAGGTGCCTGCAAGAGAATATACTCGAGACCCCGACGATTTACATTTCCAGATATTTTTGTTTATTTAGTCTGTGGTGTGAGTGCTTATTCCGAGGCTCAGTTTCGTAATTATAAATCTATGGAAGCCCACGTTCAGTTCACTAATGGCTGGGTTAATGACTTGGAAAGCCTACAAAGATGACAAGATTTCACCGCATGTTACTGGTTCCACATATGGCTGAAATACCATCATTGGCCTAGAAAGTTAGCATTCTGGGAGTCAAGACTATAAAGGAGAAAGGATACCCTCCCTTCACTATCACACTCTGTGTCACTCTGTGTGACTGTACGACTGCTGGCCTTTTCTTGCAAGAAAATAAACCTCATCAAAAACTATTGGAAATGTTTGTCTCTTATTCAGTGATAGAATTGTGTTTGCCACCACTCCTCCCTGAAGGTTCTCGAGGCGACGGTAAAGCGACTCAAATTTGGCCTTACTCGTAGCCCAGCCTCCCTCAGTCATACCATTGATAAAGACATGGGCAACTAGAGTGGCTTGAATTTCATCTGAGACTGCTTGTCTTCTTGTCCTTGCCCTTCCTCCTCCTCATTCTTTTCCCTCTTCCTTCATGTCTTTCTGGATCCATTGTTCCAAACAGCAATAAACTGATTTGGGCCCTTTTATCTCTCTATTGAAGGATCTGATTAAAGCTCCAGTATGTGACTTTGGTATTTGACCACAAGAGGGCGCAGTTTCCAACAATAACAAAGGCGAAGCTTGATGACGCTATGAAGGAGGTGACGATGGGAGATGTCGTTTTTAATGCGTTTACACCATCTAGCGATGTATCTAAATGGAATAAATTAATCATGATCACGGATGAGGTCATTTAATTGTTTTTGTATTACCTGCATGTCTGATTGTATTATTTTATGTCATCATAATTATTGAACTGCAAGGACCGTGAAATGTTATGCTATATTATTACAGGCATGTGGTGTAATTCATATCTATTAAAAGTACACACTTAAATGTTTATAAAGGTATATGGCTCATAAATGTGTGACAAGTATTCGCTGAGTTTTGTTTCAGTTTATAGACGTGCTCAAGAAAAAAAAGTTCACCGCGACGGAGAAGCAGAACGCACACCCTGTTTATTTTCTTTATTTTACAAAAGCACAATGTTTTGATTTGATTGGAAGTGGACACATACAAAAATAGAAATATCACAGATTCTTTTTTTATATTTCTTTTTCTGTATGACCATAAATGACGGAGTAATTTAAGTTTAGTGCTACAATGTGGAGAAAATCCAGCAAAACGCGCCCGCGCGTTTGCCGACTTCAGAGGATTAAAATAATTTTTACTGTAACTATTATGTTACTGGTACAATAAAAAATAATTGATTTGCTTACCTGTCTATCAATACACTCGCGAGAGCAGAGTCTCTGTCTGTCAAGTCCAAGATTGTCGCGCAGCTCTCTCCATCTCGAAAACGCCGATTTTAATCCGGTTTTATTCCTCCGTTTGTCACACAGTCTGCGTGTATCCGAATATGGACGCTTTCGCTTTGTTGCCACTTCAATACTCGCCAAAGAGTAATCGTAATCCATAACAGCTATAACCATACAGTATGGATAACGCTATAACCACCACTTCCGCATTTGACAATGTGATATTCCGGTGTGGTGGAACATCACATCAGAGAATGTAGACGGGCTCTGATCACATGGTCCACACCGGAAAAAAAGAATAGAGCGGACATTGCGTCACTAAGAGGCGACATTTCTTTTCCGGGACGGCCAGTTATTTAAAATCTGAATTTCTCTGAAATAAAAAATCTTTGGAGACTTTTGAGATATTGTAAGTACACAACTGGAGGAAATATATCACACTGTGCAAGTTATTTTCGGATAATTTATTACAAAATTGTTACATATTAGAGCTTTAATGTGTGTTAAATTTTGACTCTTAGTGTTTCCACGTCGGTAATTGTGTGTAACTGAGCTGAAGCTGTGCTGACTTGAGTGAACAATATTGAATGCTAGTACTTTCTAAATGACAACATGGTCTAAGCAATGAGAAATGAAGGGATTTGTGTGTAGAGTTTTGCAGTGACAGTTCAACAAATCTGACTCGTGTGTCAAAACAGGGAATAGTGTTTATAGTTTAGTGAAATGGGTGTGCTTTTTGATAAATGGCATTATGGTTTTGAAATTTTAGTTCAAGAGCCTGGTTATAGTGTTTAAGCAATCGAGAAAAACTGTAAACGAGTAAGCAGAACAATTAAAAGGCCAGCTTCCGAGGAGCGGAGATCACGTGCTGGTGTGTAAGGGGTTAAAAGCTCCGAGAGATAATGAGGTGCCAGTCCATGCAAAGCCTTATAGGTAAGCATAAGGAGTTTAAAATCAACACGAATCTGACAGGGAGCCAGTGTAAAGATTCCTATACAGGAGTGATATGATCCCTTGTCCTGTTTCCAGTCCTGTTTCCAATTTTGAACCAACTGTAGTTTGTTAAGGGTAGCTTTTGAGACCCAAAAGCTTTCAAACAGAAAATAGAAAGACAGCCAGAATCAGAAGCGATTAACGAGTCATTAGTGACCTTAACTAATGCTGTTTCAGTGCTGTGGAGTTTAGGGAATCCCGATTGAAGGGGCTCATACAGATTATTTGCAGATGGGAGTGCAAATGAGTAGCAACCATTTGCTCTAAAATAAAACCCAACAGATCACTCAGATCATTAGGATCATATCCGCTAGAAACACCAAGGGTTCACTCTAAACATGGCGAGTCTGCTTTAGCTCTTATGCTGGAACCAGCTTCAGCTTTCTTTACTGAATGAGCACTGTGCCACTGTTCGTCCGACTGTTTGTATTTTCTTTTCTTTTTTTATTCTAAACTGTTTTAATTATTCTTATTTCTTTTGATTATTTTAATTTCTTCTATGTAAAGAACTTTGAATTACCATTGTGTATGAAATGCGCTATATTAATAAACTTGCCTTGACAGCAGCCTAAAATACCTGTCTGTGTCATTAATGCAAATCAAAAACAACAAAAGACGTATTATAAACGTATACATGTTAAATAAACCTTCTGTACCTGAAAAACTATTTATTTAATCTGTATCTAACATATTTGAGAAATCTGGGGCCTCATTTATAAAACTGTGCGTAGGAACCTTACTAAAAGTGTACGTACGCACAAAAGCCAAAAATGGCGTACGCAAAAAAATATTCAGACTTATAAAACCGTGCGTACGCCAGAACCTGCGCAGAATTCACTTTATAAATCCCAGTCAGCGGAAGATTGTGCGTACATGCGTCTCCACCCGAAATAACCATATATGGAGCTTACAACGCCTAGTTTTACTATGCAGATCCTCATCTACATATCATTTGCATATGATTATTCATCCACGTGATAACTTAAACGTTATCACGTGGATGAATAATCATATGCAAATGATATAAACGGTACAAGAAACATTACATTAATACAAATCAAGTAGTTGTCTATCCTTGCCTTGTTTTTGAATAGCCTACATAAATCAAATAGTGTAAAATACATTTCAGAGAAAGTCTTTTCCACTTGCCGAATTGTATTTTTAATTGATTTATATTTTTAATGAAAACAGATAGGCCTTGGGCATTATTTGCACGAAACTATTTTCTCAGACAATCTGGTATTATCATGATAAGCAATTATCTCTGTGGTTAAAACATTAAAGCACGCCACAGGAAAAGTGTTCAAAAACAATCGCATCCACAACAAATATTTCTATTGATTGAATATAAAAAAATGTTGTAACTTTTCAGTATGATTTCATGTTTAAGTGTTTAACTCCATAATTTGAATAGCATATTTAATCTAAATGTTTATATCAGAAGTAAAGCATAGTTGAAATCATTATTTTATTTATTTAAGCGTCAGTTTCACTAAACGGCCCAACGCGCTCGCTGGCGCGGACATTTAAGAAGGAATGGATATTTGCTTCAAGTGACAGGCTTGGTGAGTGAAATTATATTTGTATTATCTTTCTGTATTATGTTTAATTTTAATTCTAAATTCTAAAAGTGACCAAAAAGACATTTAACTCCAACTCACCATCGGTGTCGCCAAACTGCTCCGTCTCCAAAATGTGCGTACGCATGGGTCAGAGTTTGCGTGCAGGTGCGCATATTTTCACGTCAAGTTTTTCTTTATAAATCCCACCTTTTGCGCAGGAACTGGCGTACGCATGTTTTCAGCCCCGTTTTGTGCGTACGCAAGCTTTATAAATGAGGCCCCTGGTCTCCCTACTTCAGAGTTCCTCCTGGCGGTGCGAATGCAACCAGGAAAACAGCCCTAGATATATAATTAGGCCCGTAATATATAATATATTATTATTATAGATATTTATACCATGGTCTGGGTGAATACTCGATTCTGATTGGCTGCAGCGTGTCCATTAAAAAGTGATAGAGGACACCTAGAAAGGAGTTCTGGTGAAACTGGTGAAATGAATAAATAAATGCGCTGGCTCCATCAGCTGTGAGTAACCATAGCAACAGGCAGTCAAAGTATCTATAGAGAATGACAACCGACGTCACTGCGATGTCATAGCGCAATGTATTGTGGGGAGTATCCGCCATATTGTGAGGCCACAAACACAAGCCGGTAACCAAGCAACACTATATAGCAACACATGGTTGTATGAATTATTTATTTGAGTATGCTTAAAAATAGTTTAAAACGAGGTGGATTGTACAGAGACAAACTCCTACCGGACGCCAAGAAACGCTATGTTGAAAAAAATAAACTTTATTGGAAATGTCGATCCTTATGAAGTCCCAAAAGACCAGTGGATCCGCGACCCTGACGCCGTACCTCCCATCACATTTCCTGATATATTTCCTTATTTTGTTAGTGGTGTCAGTGCCTATACCACAGAGCAATTTCACAATTATAAGTCTCTGGAAGCCCACGTTCAGTTTACCAATGGTTGGGTCCATGACCTGGAGAGTTTTAAGCCTGTTAGCGGTGAAAACACTGTCGTCCGAATGAAGGTAAGTTACCAGCTTTCTTTCTTTTAGCATTTTTCTATAACCGGCAACGTTACAATGGTATTAGGCCTACAAGGTTGTTTATTTGTCATTATACAAGACAGGATTGTATACCGATAATTAAAAATAAATAAATAAATCAACAAAGAAAGAAATAAATTTCAAAATTCAATAAATAAAAAACACTGTCGTCCGAACGAAAGTAACTTTTAGCATAGTTGTAGACTACGACACCGGCAACAAGGTTGTTTATTTGTCATTGTACAGCACAAGCTTGTATAACAATAAAAATAAATAAAGATAGCCTTAAACAACAGATAAAGTGTAATGTTAGAGAAGTTTGAAGCGCGGTTGCAAAAGTAAACATAGGAGGTTTATGTAGAAAATACATTAACTTTACAATATTCATTACAATATTCACTTTTTTTTGTCTTTGTTAAGGTCATGCACTCTCAGCGACTGAATGAACCGCCTTTAAAGGGCACCTATTATGCAAAACTCACTTTTACATGGTGTTTGAACATAAATGTGTGTTGGCAGTGTGTGAGCAAAACCACCCTAGAATGATAAAAATCCACCCAGTAGTTTTTACTATCTCAATAAATCATAAGCACTGTCTCAGAACGAGCTGTTCTAGATTTTCCTCACTGTGACGTAGAATTGAGCTAAGCCCCACCGACGTGATTTGATTGACATCTGGTTTTGGCATAGACCCCGCCCTCGGTGATCTGCATCCTCCATTGTTTCAACGAACGACAGCCGGTAATGTCTCCTAAGAAGTGTGTTGTGGGATGTAAGAATGGACATACTAGTCTTCACTGACATCAGAGCCACTGAAAACGCAGCGGATGGATTTTATTTATGAAGAAAAGGCACCACTTAAACTTCCTAAATACAAGAATCATTTTCTGACTGACTGTTTAGTGAACGAGGGTCAAAGTTAATCCTAGAGTGTGGATCGTTTCCTACTGTTCGCGATCCAACATCACCTCCAGAAGAAGTAAGTGTATTTTATTATTTTTGAGCAAATAGTCATTTCAATCGATGTCAGCCAGTTCAACAACAAATGCGTCTAAAGCTATTTATTGTCGTCGTCATAGGATGTCTCAACAAACAACGTCAGACAGTTTTATGTCACGTAGGCATTTTTTTGCAGCATTTACAAATGTAAATAAATTAAGGTCTGCTCTATCTCCATTGACAGTAGGCTATACAAACGTCTATCTCCCTCCCCTTAAGAAATAAATAAATAAATCGTTTGTACTTAGCAAACATTATCACAGTAGTGTGTGTAGTTTCAAAAAATTGCACGAACGTTATCACAGTTCGTGTGTGTTGCACATCCATAATGGCAAAGGGGACGCGATTAAAACTTTGTAAGTACATAAATGTATCAAATAACCATTCCGATACGTTTAGTCCATTCTCATTCGTGTTTATTCTGTGCCGGAGTCTCTTCATCATCTGGGTCCAGCAGCAGGGCGGGGATATGCAGCTCATTTACATTTAAAGTGGTACACACAAAACAGCTCTTTTTAAAACAGGCCCCAAAAATGACATTTTCAAATGGTTATAATAAATTAACTGTGGGGTATTTTGTGCTGAAACTTCACAAATGCATTCTGGGGACACCCAAGACCAATATTACATCTTCTAAAAAGGGGCATAATAGGTGCCCTTTAAAGCCATGGGTGATCGTCAGCAGCAGTGGAGAGGTGGAGTGTGCACACATGGCAGGAGTAGCGGAGACATGTGCCCATGTAGGCGCTCTCTTATTTAAAGTGGAGGCTACTAATGATCACCGATGTGCTTGACCAGCGCATAACTGCGTCCTCCACTGCGCCAGGCATAAGGAGTCGTGCCAGAAGAAGGAAAATTCCCCCCGCTAAACTTGACGACACTTCTGCAGCATAGCAAGGCTGTTGGTTTGTCAGGGATGGAAACTATTACACACTGTACACAGACACAGTACAGCCCTCTGCAGTGCCCGAGTCCCTTGCAACATCTCTGTGTGATGATCCAACTACACTGTGAGAAATACAGAGATGCTGCAAATGTGACTGATGACCAGGCATCATCTACTGAGATGTGCACAAGACAACAGCATAAATCTTCTGCTTGGTATGCAAGTTGGACTGGAAGAATTACTGCCTCAAACATGCATGTAGTCTTTGCCACCAGTATGGAAAGCCAGCCCTGACTGTTATTAAAAAGGTGTGCAACCCACACAGTGTCCACCGTACAAACCAGATGGGGAATAGAGCATGAGACTGATGCTCAAAAGAACTTCCTTCACACCAGAGCCCCACATCACACTAACCTAAAAGTCGAAGAGTGTGGTTTTATAATTAACCACAGGTTTCCAGAAGTTGGAGCCTCTCCTGATGGACTTACAATGTGTGACTGCTGTGGGAAAGGCTGCCTTGAAGTTAAGTGTCCCTTCAAATATAGATCATGCAGCATCAGCAACAGGCCTTAGAAACAAAGGACAAAGACTTCTGTCTCGAGTTGTCCAATGAAAAGCTTCAGCTTAAGAAAACACATAGTTATTACACACAGACACAGACGCAAATCTTTGTCACTGGATCCAACCACTGTGACCTTGCTGTTTGGACTCTGGATGACAGATGGTGAATGTGACACAGACATGTTTACATTTATCGCTGGAAAAATTCAACTAAATTTCCACCCCCAAAAAACTCTTGTTGTTTTTGTACTTGCAAATTTCATTTTTATTAAACCAGTTTCTACAAATTCATATTGTTTCATCTGTTTTCAACAGAAGTATTTAAGTATACAAACACGTCATCAAAACTAATATGTCTACAACAGTAATATACATATTTACAACATTAAAATTAAACAGTTTTAACATGCACATTTTTCATTTTCATCTGGTTTTACAACCACACTGTACGGAAGAGGATTAGGGCCAAGCAATAATAAAAAATAAAACCATCTCGAGATTAAAGTCATTATAATTTGATATTAAACTCGTTAAATTTCGAGAAAAAAAGTCGAAATGCAATCTTGAGAATAAACTCATTCAATTTCGAGAATAAAGTCATTGTGTTTCGAGAAAAAAAGTCGAAATGAAATGTAGAGAATAACGCATTTGATCAGTGATCATTGCATAGCCTACTGATATCAACCTCATCGAGGTTTCGTGGTTTCCCAGGATTACCATAAGACGCATTATTAATTGTTGTTGGTTGTGTACGCCTCCATCCACAGAATGTAACGCCTGTAACCATCTATACAGCCATTATTGGCAATGCCGTACGGTTTTAATTTATCATAGCTGTGCATATGCCAGAGTGCATTTGGGCCAGCGCAAGTGTAGCCTACTCTCCTTCGTCCTTGAGGATCAACAAGTTTAATAATGCGTAGCCTATTATGGTATCCTGGGAAACCACGAAACCTCGATGAATTTCATGTTGGACAAAAGCGAGTACATCGCGCGAATTGGACTGATTTTTTCTTCTAAAAAGACCTAGCCGACCTAGACCTAAGAATGTTCTATACTTTGTTACTGAAAGAAAGTCTAAAATCTAGCTTGACTAAGTGATCCAACTCTGCCATCCTCTATCAGTATGCAATAAACACTGATCGCATACGTTATTCTCTACATTTCATTTCGACTTTTTTTCTCAAAACACAATGACTTTATTTCTCGAAATGTAATGAGTTTCTTCTCACGATTATTTCGGCTTTTTTTCTCGAAACACAACAACTTTATTCTCGAAATGTAATGAGTTTATTCTCAATATTGTATTTAGACTTTTTTCTCGAAATTTAACAAGTTTTTTCTCAAAACACAATGACTTTATTCTCGAAATTTAATGAGTTTTTTCTCGAAACACAACGACTTTATTCTCGAAATGTAATGAGTTTATTCTCAAGATTGTATTTCGACTTTTTTCGCGAAATTGAACGAATTTTTTTCTCGAAACACGACGACTTTATTTCTCGAAATGTAATGAGTTTATTCTCACGATTATTTCGACTTTTTTCTCGAAATTTAACAAGTTTTTTCTCAAAACACAATGACTTTATTATCGAAATTTAATGAGTTTATTCTCACGATTATTTCGACTTTTTTTCTCGAAATTGAACGAGTTTTTTTCTCGAAACACAACGACTTTATTCTCGAAATTTAATGAGTTTATTCTCACGATTATTTCGACTTTTTTTCTCGAAATTTAATGAGTTTATTCTCACGATTATTTAGACTTTTTTTCTCGAAATTTAATGAGTTTATTCTCATGATTATTTCGACTTTTTTTCTCGAAATTGAACGAGTTTTTTTCTCGAAACACAATGACTTTATTCTCGAAATTTAATGAGTTTATTCTCACGATTATTTCGACTTTTTTTCTCGAAATTGAACGAGTTTTTTTCTCGAAA
>NC_138233.1:1898602-2018602 GCF_964197995.2 Scardinius erythrophthalmus
TATGAGAAGGCGCTGACTTCTCCTTTTTGCCAAGCTTATATACTCTTAACACACCCTGGTCTGTCTCAAAAGATCGCCTTGGTTTACCTTAAAAGGCAACACGTCTTGTTCGAGATCTCTTCTAACATAAATTCTATCTAGACAGGACAATACCATGTCTGCAAAAATATACCATGTCTGCAAAAGTTTCCTGTTATTAGCTGCTGCTCGATTTCACACATTTTGCCTATCTCTATTTTCATCAAAGCTGCGCACATACTTTTCACACTTGAAGTACACAATAGGTCACTTTGAGTAATCATAGTCTCTTTGCTACCCAGAACATTTTGCCCCTGCAAGCCTATATGATTATATTTCTTTAAATGCTTATGAGTAAAAATAAATGTTCAACGTTAACAAGTTGCACACACCTAAATGTAAAAGAACACATCTAAATGTAAAATTTCCATTACAATCCACCCCATGTTCATTCAAAGAACATACACACAAATTTTGACATTTACTTCTCCTATAATCATAGTAATTTACAACAGGTAAGTTTTCCCATGGTCATTTAATTTCTTAGTCAAACTCATGTTCGCTCTCGTTCTCGTATACCTCATCTTCAGGCACTGTAACCTCAACTTCATCTTCTTCCCAACATTCTAATTCTAGCAATCTAATTCTATTTTCAAAAAAAACTAATCATACCATAGTACATTGCCTTTTAACTTTGAATCAAGCTAAATTTTGAATCACATTGATCTATTAGGCCTTTAACAGGCTGATACTGCTGATTAACCATTGTTCTTAACCTTATTTTGCTAGCTTTTAATTCAAGTAGGCGATTGTTTTACTTAGTCAGATCTATTTAAGGATATGTGTAATAAAATCTAACCAAAAAAAGTTCTATAATTTTCATTTTTATCCTTAACACAAATATCAGTAATTGTATTATCTTGTTTCAAACAATGTCATTAATTTTAAAATTAACTCAGCTCAAACCAGGTCTTGCCATTACCTATTTAATCTTTAATTACCTATCTTCCTACAGTCCTATTTTCCCAGAATTAACTGATGGACATAACATGTCCTGCTTCTATTTGTTGGAAATGCGGAATAATTCATAATGGATCCATTGATCCAGATCATTAAATCTGTAACTTCATTCTGAATTAAGAAAGCTTTTTAGAATTTTGCTTTATGAGCAAATATTCTATTTCACTGAAATGTCTTAACTGTTTAGATTCATTTTAGTTTAAATTTGACATGTTTGAGTTACATTTATCTTGGTCTAGGTTTTAACCTTGTGCCCCCTACATATATATATATTTTAACACGTTGAAGACCTTTCTCAACAAAGCAAGTCCATATTTCATTTCTGGAAGCCTGGCTAAATTAGCAAGCACTGTTACTGTATTCCTAGATAGACTAGACCTGCAGTCACCTCTCAGATATCAAATACAGAAATTAGACAATACATTAAAGGAACATTTCAATAATCACACTGGTAACTTCTTTAACTAATAATAATCCAGAAATAAAATATGTTTCCCAAAATCAATCTCCTTTTGAAAGTTTTTCTTTTGCTATTTTAACAAATGGAAACACCTAAAAAATATTTAATTTAGTCATTAATTAATCGCTATAGAAGTTTACCCAATTATCTATTCGGACCTAGTCCAGCAAAGTAACTTCTCTTATTAGAGAACAACTATTACAACTATTCATTTTTTTTAGCATCTATGATATCTGAATTAGGGTTCTAAACCCCTCAAGTTTCTCCTCAAAAATAGTCCCTAGATTATTTTTATCTTTACAGTAATGTACCTATTTAGAGTCCCTATACTCTACAGAATTAAGAAATTTTCCTCTTCTTAATTTACGAGTACCTGAATGTACCTATTAATTAGTAATTGTTCAAATCATGAGATCTATATCAATTCTCAGTCGCACAGTTTGATTGAACTGAATAAAACATCAATTATCATCACACACAATTAATTATTACACTAAGCTAAAACCATTAGTTGGTCCACATCTTCCTCCAGATGTGTTGATCATCTCGTTGCCCCATGGACGTTCCATCTTCACCAGGGTGATTCTTTGCGAATCGTTGCAAATGGGCTTTCCCACGTTGGAAAGGGAGGAAAGTTACCAGCACTTCCTTTGTCCCTCACTTGACGCTTTGCGTTGTCGTTGGTGTCGGCGTTTGGGGTTGCTGAGGCTGGTTGGTGTAGTTTAAGTCGAGATCCTTGGATGGAGGTGTCACACACTGCAACCTTGCTGATAGTTGCAAGATT
Source organism: Scardinius erythrophthalmus (assembly GCF_964197995.2). NCBI lineage: Eukaryota > Metazoa > Chordata > Actinopteri > Cypriniformes > Leuciscidae > Scardinius > Scardinius erythrophthalmus. Next base: position 1,900,885 of record NC_138233.1, read on the forward strand.
TTTCCTCAGAACACAACCGCACTCCACTGGACCATGTTTGTGGAGTGAACCACAAGAACAACCTGTGAATGGAGACCTTAAGTATTTTTGTTAGTGACAACATCATTTAACTCGTCTGCTTGTCTGGCCGGTCATCCTTTTTGATGAGACCTGTAAAATTTCATGTTAAACAGTAACAAGACAATATTTTATACATTTGAAACAGAATCAGTTCTGTTCGCTGAGATCCATCATGACATCCTGTAAAAAGTTAAATATGGGGTAGACAGGGCAAGCTTGCTTGCTCTCTGCCTTCCCAAAGTTATACGCTGCGCAGGTGTCATTGTGTATTTCTGCCACAACAATAACCCATACCACAATAGTTAGCCAAATTCATCCATGGTTGTTATTTTATTGGGAATATTTTCTTCCCTGTTGGGTCATATTTTAACCTGTTTAGATACAGCTGTTTTGATTGACATCATTTATGTCTCTGAACACCATAATTCACACACTCACTTTCACACACTCCACACACCCTTCTCTGGCCAGAGATTCATTCATTCATTCATTCATTCATGTCTGCCTTAGCAGTTTATGAACTGAATGGGGAACATATATTAGGAGTGGAATACCACCAAATATGAACGGTAACAAAGTTCGACGACGACAGAAACTACTGAACGTAGACACACTGTGGCATTCCCCTTGCGACAGTGTCTGAACGTTACGATATCAATTTTCTATTGTCCGATGCAGTCATCATATGTTTAAGTTTACACAGTGAACGTAAACCTAACTTTTCAAAATCAAATAGATGAAACACTTTAAAATAATTGTATAGACCTACAATTGCAGTTGAGAGAATCCGTTTCAATTTCTCAAATGCAATTTGTCATTCTTTGCACAATTTAAATTTTTCAAACTTTTTGTTGTTGTTCATAAGCTATTTAAAAGAAGATTTAGAAATCTTCACACAATCTTTGATCCATGGACAAAAATAAAAAACATTTCTATCTCGCTGATAATGACAGCATGTGATTTCAAATGTTTATAATTAGAAAACATTGTTTCTATTCAATCCAGAAAATGACCTTTTAAATGAAATGGAGTGACCAATATTTTTGTCAACCCACAATTTATATTTAAAGTTGGTCACCCAATCTCATTCTCATATGCACAATGCACAAAAAAGTATCTTAGTTAAACATACAGTAAACCATTGACTCTTAGAATCTCATAGATCAAAACCGTTTTTCCACACTGTCTCCCAGGGATAACGGGATACAAATTCTAGACGCCTTCATATAAAAAGTATAATATTTAAACACGTGCAATTCATGTAGTACTATTTATTCATCACTTTAACAGTTCTGATTCCCTTAATATTTTCTCTTATAGTGACTGTTTGTAAAACCCTGTGCTCTCAGATGGCCACACATTTTGTCAGCCACCAATCTTTTAGTCACACTGTTTCACAAAAAGCCCCATTCTCTCCACTCTGCAGTCTGTGGTTTAGCTAAAAAGATGTGAGGGACGGCCCCCTCCACATCATACAGTGATGCTTGGCTATCAGTCAATTCAACCTTCACAGCACACCATTTATCTGACCAAATTAACTCTGAGGTTTTTAGTTCCTCAATCTCTAGTTCAGACCATTTTTCAGCAAAAATTTCATCTGGCTCATTGCTAACATGACATGTGCAATGCAAATCACTTTCTTCCATGAAATCATGGTCAGGAGGCATCCTATTTGTGTCTTTGTTTTGCAGACCACACTGAGGAGTGCTCCATTCAAAAACATATAATGTTTCAGTTGGCATTCGCACCATACTCATATCAGCAGTGAGGCTTCTGTCACCACAATACAAGTTCAGCTTTAGTTTACACATCAAATCTCTTCCCAGAAGATTACAAGGACAGGTATTAGTTACAAGAAAAGCATGAGAAAATGAGTGATCACCAATCTGACAAGACAAATCTGCTGTATATGGTTCCTTTACCAGATGCCCTGTGGCACTTCTGGAGGTTGTCCATTTTCCAGATAATACAGTTAAATCAGGCAATTGTTCATTTTTAATTACTGAGTTTTTCACTCCACTGTCAATTTAGAACTTAATTTTCCTACCCTCGATACTGATATCAATCATTGGTAATTTTGCAAATGCTTTATACATTCGTTCAGTATCAGCAAGCAGTTTTCTTCATTGCAAGAAACAGCAAGCACATTTTCTTCATTGCAAGGAGCAGAAAAAGAGATAAGATTAGACATATTTACCACCTGGGAGTCAGACCCTTCACCGTCGCTCCCCTCCCCCTCCTTCTTTCAATCTCCTTGTGGCTTTGGTGGCTGTTGGAATCCTCTCTTCTTTGGAGGATCCGGACAGTCATTTCTCCAGTGTCCTTTTCGCCCACAATTTAACAAGCTTCAGGGTCCATTGCGGGTTGGTCACCCATTCCACGTCCTCTTCCTCTGCCTAGTCCTCTTCTGCCACCTCTTCCTCCTCCTCTTGAGTAATTTTTCATCATCAACCCTCCCATCTTCAGCAGAGCCAGTTGAGTGTTTTTGTCAGTCTTTTTCTGTTTGTTCTTGGCTTGGTCTCTCAGCAGCCTTTGTTGATGTGTTGCGTGTCGTCGGATTTCTTCCAGCCGCGCTTGGTGGTACCCCACACAAGACGTTTTGACCTTTTTCCCTATTTCAGGGTCCAGACCGTCCAGAAAAACAGTTTTCAGATACTTATCTTTGATTGTCTGGCCTGTGCTTCTCTTTGGGTTGGTGAACATTTACGAATTTTGGAGATGGAGGAGTGTAGTCTGGAGGAGCAGAGGGCAGGGTAGTCGAACCTCGCAAGCTTCGATGTTCAGGGTGTCTTGGTGGTCTTGCTTGCAGACTCGTTCCCTCTTCTTCTTTGTCTTCCTCAGGATCTTGACCTCCCATTGCTCCTGGTTGTCTTTGTGGTTCATGGAGGGCCACTGCTGGTGGTGGTTGGTAGGGGGAGTAGGGAGCCGGACAGCGGTCGTCCTCAGCCAGGCGGGTTTTCATGCATCTCATTTCCTCGGAAGAATTAGAAACAGAGTTTAGTAAAGTTTTTCTGGCTTCCTCTGCCTTTGTCTCTCTACTATCTGTACTCTCTAATGGTACTAATGCTGCGTTTATCTGTCTTCTTTGTCTGGTAATTGCCTCATTTAACCATACATCTATAATTCGACCATCAAAGTCATAATTATCTTTTTCTGTATATTTTTTTTTTTTGACTTGTTTTTGTCCAATTTTCCTTTGTCTTTTGCAGATGGCTTACTCTCAGACATTAAACACACATTAAATCTGTACAATATAATTAACTGTGGTATCCTATGATGCCACCCTGTTCCATTTTTCTTGGTCATGGAACAATAATTCCCTTTTGAGAAATCCACTGTCTCCAACTCTTTATCATTAACATTACCCATTTTTGCACTAATTTTACTCAACAGTATTTGTATTTGCGTATTTAAATTTTTCCGCTGCGTGGTCACCACGCACTATATTCACTGTGTTAATTCTTTCCCCCAGCGTGGCCACCACGCCTGCCTAAATCCGTCAATCTAGGACTTTCAAAAATGCCCACATCCGTCGATGCTAGGTCTTTTTCCCAGACAAGTGCCTTGTTAAATATTTGGAAGTTACTTTCAGGCTTATTCCAAACCGCAAACTTGTCTAGACTTTTGAGAAGATTACTTTCAGGCTTATTCTCAAAATTCTGGCCCTTCTGGGAAAACAATTAACACTGGCATTTTAAGAAGTTACTTTCAGGCTTATTCTCAAAATCCTTTTGGAAATTACTTTCAGGCTTATTCCAAAAATCCTGACCCTTTTAGGAAAAAATATTCGATACGCAAATAATTTTCTTATTTACCACGTAAATAATTTTCTCTCACCGTGCTTTTTGCAGCTTGGTTCTTTATTCGGGATCGCGTCCACCTAGGCCTGCCGTGGTGTCTACAATTCTCCCGTCCCTTGCAGTTTTAGCGTTGGGGTATCGGAGCCAGAGACTTTCTTGTCTTTGGGATGTTCAATCAATTGCTTCGTCCACGGAGGTCATCAGCTTTGCGGATCCCATCCTCGTCGCCATTTGTCGTGGAAATTCTTTTCTCAACTTTAAATAATAATTGGAAGACAGCTGGAGATTTCAAAAGTTATAAAGATCTTTATTTCTTGCAAGAAATTGGCTGTTCACACATCAGTCAGAGTCTGATATGAGAAGGCGCTGACTTCTCCTTTTTGCCAAGCTTATATACTCTTAACACACCCTGGTCTGTCTCAAAAGATCGCCTTGGTTTACCTTAAAAGGCAACACGTCTTGTTCGAGATCTCTTCTAACATAAATTCTATCTAGACAGGACAATACCATGTCTGCAAAAATATACCATGTCTGCAAAAGTTTCCTGTTATTAGCTGCTGCTCGATTTCACACATTTTGCCTATCTCTATTTTCATCAAAGCTGCGCACATACTTTTCACACTTGAAGTACACAATAGGTCACTTTGAGTAATCATAGTCTCTTTGCTACCCAGAACATTTTGCCCCTGCAAGCCTATATGATTATATTTCTTTAAATGCTTATGAGTAAAAATAAATGTTCAACATTAACAAGTTGCACACACCTAAATGTAAAAGAACACATCTAAATGTAAAATTTCCATTACACTTTACACTTAATTATCATCATTTTAAGCGTGTTAGTCATCATTTTTCTTGTAACATTCCTGTATTTTTTCCTTATACAAATTCTTAAATTTACAAACACTTTTGTAAATATATATATATTAATGGCTATGGCCATTAATTGGAAAAAAGTTAGAGGACGTCCATGTACATGTGCAACAGATACGCAAACACACACTAACGCAGAGCACAGAGAAGACTGGAAGGGCTTGGCTTGAGGTCATGGAAATATGGGCATGGTTATAATGCAGCCTTTCACTGTGGAAATTTACAGGAGGATCAGCTTTTCTCACGCACACACATATGTACAAATGCACAGTCATGCATTTAAAGTTCAGAATGACCAAACATGGACACACATTCGCAGGAAAGATGGAATACTCTCACACAGATTGACCGTTGTACTCTGTGATGAGAATCAGGGAGTTTAAAGGGGGGGTGAAATGCTCATTTTCACTCAATCTCCTGTTAATCTTGAGTAGAGTAGTATTGCATCCTTCATATCTCCAAAAAGTCTTTAGTTTTATTATATTTATAAAAGAAAGATAGGCTGTACCGAGTCTTTCCGGAAAAAAACGAGCGGCTGGAGGCGGGCCGTGTGGGCGGAGCTAAAGCTGTGCTAACCGAGCTAACAACACACAGAGACATTTGTTCAAGTTTTACTCACCGCCCGGTTCCAACGCACGACCGCGAACCTTTATCATTGTGACTGCTCGATCCTTAAGCATTAACGTTAGACGATCTGCATATCCATCGATCTGGGCTTTGTTTATAAAACAATCATCGTCGAAATGCAGGGAACAAACAGTCTTGCACAACTCCGTTGATGCTCTGGAAAAACAAACTCCATCCACTGGTGCCTTAACGCCGGGTTCTTTGGGAATCTGTGCAGGGTTGTCTTGCCCTGGCAACCAAAAACACACTTCTTTGGTGACATTGACTTCCCTAAAGCCGAGCATAGCGCTTTGATGGGCGTACTGCTTTCACTCTCTCGCCCTTAGAAGTGCCCTTAGGACCCGTTAACACAGTCTCACCCCAAAACGTCACATACTGACGTGTCTTGACCAAACGGCAATATACAACGAATAGGGTACCCCTAAAACGTCCATATGTGACGATTCGGGTTATGGGTAGGTTTAGGTATGCGTTAGGGTACCGCTAGGAGGCGCTGCTGGTGCGCTTATGTCTTCGTCTCATATGGACGTTTTAGGGGTACCCTATTCGTCGTATGTTGCCGTTTGGTCAAGACACGTCAGTACATGACGTTTTGGGGTGAGACCGGGCTGGACCCGTATAAGGAAATTCCGCTACATCTGACGTCACACATGCCCATACTCGAAAAAAACGTTCCGAAACTTGTGACAAACCGGAAGGAGCATTTTTGGAACAGAAATACTCCTTCAAACGTACAATTTAATTTTTGAAACTTTGTCCATGTTTAGCATGGGAATCCAACTCTTTAACAGTGTAAAAAACTCAGTATGAAATAACATTTCACCCCCCCCCCCCTTTAAAAATGAACCCTATAGACAAAACTGACAAACACACAGACATAGTCACAAAGAGACTCATTATCAACCGGTAAGCATTTTCGTGACTTCAACTGTCTCCGCTGAAAGGGATGATTCATCTAAAAATGAAAATTTTATATTGACAATTGCTATCACTGCAATTTTTTTATTCTGTGGAGCACAAAAGAACACTTGTTTAAAAGAATCTTCACGCACAGCTCTTTCCCATAAAACACCATTCATTAATGACCTCTACAGTCAAGCTTAAAAAAAGAAAACTGGAATAATTATAATATAATATAATATAATATAATATAATATAATATAATATAATATAATAAACTTATAAAACGGAAATGTATCAGGGATAAAGAGATTTTATTACTTTCCTAATAAATAAATCTTCTTGTTTTTCTTTAGTGTTTATCCCGCATAGTAGCAGGGTCCGCTTTCTGGATCGCTGGCGCCATTTGATTATTATTCCTAATGAATACATAAATAACTATATAAAGAAAGAAACATATAACATATAATTTTTACATTTATATTACCTTTGCCACCATTTAAGGCTCACTTAAAGTTAATCTTTAAAAAAACACCAATTTAATAACACTGTTAAAAGTAATCTTTATGAAATCTCAAAATCAGTCTTCAGTTTTATACTGTACATTGCAATGTTGTGATGCACATGAAACCATCGTTTCAATTATTGATTTATTCATATACATTTAATTTTAATGATGATTTAAAAAATGTCATTGACATCAAACTTAAAGGTTGTATCAGTGATTTCAGGCCAAAAAAAAAAGAAAAAAGATCACATTCATCGAATATTTCCTAACGATCCGCTAGCTGCCGCCCCATAAGCAGGCCGTCATAAACCACGTCTCTGTCGGCAGCCTAGGCTCTGAGATCTGCACACAAAAACAATTGGTTTCACCAACCAATCAAAACCAAAACACTATTTTGGTTGAACAACACTTTTAATTTGGTTTTGAGTGGTGGTAAAACCAATTGTTTTTAGCTAGCGGATCGTTAGGAAAGATTAGATGAATGTGATCTTTTTTTTTTTTTGGCCTGAAATCACTGATACAACCTTTAATGTATTGCATCTAGCAGTGCCATATTTGATTTGAAAGTAAATAATTAGGGATGCACGATATATCGGCATAAATATCGATATCGGCCGATGTTCGTCATTTTTTAACCTATCGGCATCGGTCCGATGAGTAAAATTGGGCCGATAACCACAACCGATGTGTATCCATCTAGTTGCTGTGTCGGGAGAGGGAGGGGGAGGGGGATTTGGTCGCGGTATTTGTTTGTGCACGTGATACGCGACAGTGTCAGTGTCAAAGGCAGCACATGTGGGATGTTAAACTGAAGAGGAGAAAAAATGTCAGCGGTGTGGGCGTTTTTCACGGTGTCGAAAGAAGACACTCGAAAAGCAGTTTGCAACACCTGCAAAGTCGAGGTAATGCGAGGAGGGTGCCGCGTCAAGTCATTCAACACCACAAATTTAATATGTCATTTGAAAAACCGCCACCCAGACCTACACAAACAATTGCAGGAAAAAAATGCTGCTAACATTAGCCAGCAGGCAAACACGAAAGCAGCTGCAGCTGGGAGTCCGATACAGCAGGTACTCGACAATACCAAGAAATTTGCCAAGGACAGCACAAAAGCCAGATCAATAACCGACAAGGTAATGGAAATGATTGCTCTTGACGATCAGCCTTTTTCCATAGTGGAGGACCGGGGATTTCGGCGGTTGATAGAGCATATTGAACCCCGCTATAGTCTGCCAAGTCGGCACTACTTTTCCGACGTCTCCCTCCCTGCTTTGTACGAAGTCGTGGCCACGCATATCCACAAATTGTTGGACAATGTGACTGACATTAGCTTCACGACGGATATATGGAGCTCGGATATAAGTCAGATGAGTATGTTGAGCCTTATTGCTCAGTGGATTAATGAAAACTTTGAAATGAAGAGAGCTGTTTTACATGCGCAAGAGTTTGCAGGATCGCATACGGGAGTCGCCATCGCTGGCGCTTTTGACTGCATGTTTGCTACGTGGAAAATTAAAAAAGACAATGTACATGTTGTGCTTCGTGACAATGCGCGGAATATGCAGAAGGCAATGGAGGAGTGCGGCGTTAAAAGCCTGGGCTGCATGGCTCACACGCTGCAGCTAGCAGTGCATGACGGAGTGCTAAGCCAGCGGAGCATTTCTGACTGTGTGGCGATCGGGAGGAAAATAGTCGGACATTTTCGCCACTCTCAACTCGCTACCTCTCGGCTGAGAGACATACAGCAAGAGTTAGGCATGAAAACCATGATGCTACAGCAAGATGTGGCGACAAGATGGAATAGTACTTTTCTTATGATGAAAAGTCTACTGGATCAGAAGCGCGCTCTTGGTGTGTATGGAGCAGATCATGAGCTGCCTGCGTGTTTAAGTGCACATCAGTGGGGCCTCGTTGAAAACATGGCCACGCTTCTCACTCCATTTGAACAATTAACGAGGGAGATCAGCTCACATCAGGCCACTACTGCGGACGTGATTCCGTCTGTTGTGGCATTGAAACGTTTGCTGAGCAAGACAGCTGACACAGACAGTGGGGTCCGCACAGCAAAGCACACACTACTGGACGCTGTGAACGAGCGATTTGGAAGCGCCTTCTCTGAGCCGCTTTACTATTTGGCAACGATCCTTGACCCGCGGTACAAAGACCGTTATTTTGACACAGTCACCAAGCAAGCGGCGGTAAAGACGCTCCAGGAGCAAGTGGACAAAATGACGCACAGCGACAGCGCTACGGAGACACCGGACACAGAAGAACCGCAAGAGAAGAAGATTAGAACAAGTGACGAGGGTGGAAAGTCGCTGCTTGACATGCATGATGAAATTCTGGAGGAAAACTCGACCATGGAACAGCAGGCAGGCCTGACAAGCCACATAAGTGTGCAGGTATAGTATTATCAGACCCAGTCTTTAATTCAAATAACAAAGTCTTTTGTGCAGTTCTTTTTTATTATTAACGTGCTGTGAATTCTATAGAGTTACTAAAATAAATTTACTTAAATAAAAAAGCTAATTGTTATAAAGAATATTGTTTAGTAATGCTTCTCTGCCCCCTTGAGGTTGACCTTAAGCACTGGTCATCTCCTCAGAGCAAAGTTCATCAAAGCTCTTAAGGGGAGGAGGACAGTAATGTCTAATGACTGCTGGTAATTGATCAGACATGCATAGTAATTCACTTGTCTACATTCCTGTAGGTGCATGGCTATCTGAGTGAGCCCCTCATCCCCAGAAATGAGAGCCCACTGCAGTATTGGAAAAACAACATGTCTCGCTTTCCTGCCCTGGCTAAAGCAGCGCGCAAGTACCTTTCAGCTCCATGTACAAGTGTGGACAGCGAACGTCTCTTCTCTGCTGCATCACATATTATTGATGAAAAGAGAAACAGGATCCAGTGTGAGAAAGCAGAAATGCTTCTCTTTGTAAAAAAAAACCTGCCTTTGGTGATGAAGTAGGCCTGGACAACTTACTGCACAGTGTTAGGTGGAAACCCTGTTTGTTTGGGACATTTACTTTTGAGTAAATTGTTGCTGCTTTAAGTTGGAGAATGTACAAAGACCACCATGTCTTTTGAATTACGGTTATGTCACAGTTCTCATTTTTGTTTGAACATTTTTATAGATGGGTCTTAAAATTGACTTGTTTTTTTTATGTTTGCTTGGTAGAAACCTTGTTTCAGGGTTTGGACATTTACATTTACATAAAAATGTGCACGAACAGTCAGGATATGTGTTGGATATTTTGATTTAGCCTTTTTCTCAAATTTGAGTTTAACTGGAGTGCACAGAGCTGAAAACATGTTGCCATGAATACTGGCATGCTTGATAAGTGGTAAAAGTTGGTTACTTATGTTTTATGGTAGACCTGTAACCTTGTTATTTGGAAATAAAATGCATTCTGAAAATAAAGGAAGAAATTCAGTATGTACAAACTTTTATCATCTCAGAAACATTTTTTAAAAACACATATCGATATCGGTAAATATCGGTCATCGGCCATAACAGAAAAATTAATATCGGATATCGATATCGGCCAAAATTTTCATATCGGTGCATCCCTATAAATAATCACAACATTTTCATTTTTGGGCGAACTACCACTTTAATTCTGACAGAGAGTGTTGAAATAAATCCAAGTAAAAATATAACTTGACCAATTTCAGATTGACCAAATGTACCTTTGATGCAGCTTTTACAGTCAGATCAACCACAGTTCACATCACACCCCAGCAAATATGTGCGTTCACATCCACATTACCCGGTCACTAAACATTTGAAGCCAGGAAACAGTGAGAGAGCGAGGGAACCGGATGGAAAGAGTGACCTCCGGAAAGATAGAAAGAACGAGAGCGAGACAGAGAGAAAGATCGCCCAGATGGTCCTGTGTACTTTGGCCGCTGGGCAGTGATCTGACGTGGGGGGTAGAACTTGAAACACATGCAAATGTGATCACTCCTGAATGACTCAATATAAGTGAAAAAAACCTCCTCCACATGCCTTGGCGGTTTTGAAAAATGGGAAGAAAGGACATTAGTCCAGTCATTTTAAGCCAAAATGGGGGTCAACCTTGCACAAATTGCAACAGAATCAAACTCAACTGATTTTTTATCCTCAATATGTCCTGAGTAAGGGAAAAAAAAGTCCCGGAGAATCCCATTAGGGGAAAGTTTAGAAAAAGACCCAAATATAGCCTATTCATACCCCTATTCATTCTTTCTCTTAAGTGAATAGGGTAAAATTTTTAACCTTTATATCACCATAAAAATTTGATTACTTATATCAAGACAAACACAAAATATATTACAAGTTTTTTTAAATTGTTTGTTAACATGGATAAATAAGCTTATTACTTATGTGCTAATTTGCATAAATACCACAACAGATCTCAGCATTGGGTATAGCCAGGTGAACATGTCTTGTTGAATCTTGTTGACATATAACAGTAAAATACTTAATGTTAAGGTCTGAATGGAACCCATTTAGGCTACCCATGAGCATTAATACAGAGAGGCAGGAAGAAGTACTTTAGAAACAGCCTTTATTAATGTTTAAGAGATTGGGTTTGGGTCTGTGGCCCTGTTTCTGGGGGACGAGTCTGAGGGAAGAACAGGAGACAATGGTAAGGAGAATGCAGAAGACAAAAGGTAGGTAAAATAAAAAGTGAACCCCAGAAACAGTCCCACGGACCCAGCCCCAAACCCAATCTCTGCCATAATAATTAATAAAGGCTGGTTTAAAGTACTTCTTCCTGCCTCTATGTATTAATGCTCATGGGTAGCCTAAATGGGTTCATTCAGACCTTAACATCAAGTATTTTACTGTTATGTGTCAACAAGATTCAACAAGACATTTTCCCCTGGCTATACCCAATGTTTAGATCTGTTGTGGTATTTATGCAAATTAGCACATACATAATTAGATTATGCACCGTTTGTCCCTGTTAATAAACAATTTAAGAAAACTTGTAATATATTTTTTGTTTGTCTTAATATAAGTAATTAACTCAGTAATTTTTATGGTGATATATAAAGGTTAAAATTTTTACCCTATACACGTAAGAGAAAGAATGAATAGGCGTAAACATTGTGTTGTGGCGTTTGTATGTGTTTTCTGAATTTGGAGGTGTTTTCTGAATATGTAGTTGTTGTGGCGTTTGAATGTGTTGTGACCCTTCTCGGCCACGGTAGTAAACGGCTCCAGCTAGCATACTGCTTGCAATAAGTGACAAAATAACGCCAACATTTTCCTATTTACATGTTGTGATTTGTAAAGTCACAGCGTGTACAAATAACAAGGACACATGAGACACAACCATCTTCCAACTGTACACATACTGGGAACTATATTCTCAGAAGGCGAAGCACTGCTACTTCTGCGGAGTGATTTACTCGCAGCACCTGTTGTGAGGAGCAGAGAGTTCGCTCAGAGTGTTGCGCTAATCACTCCGCCCAAGTAGTAGTCATTCGCCCACGAGAATATAGTTCCCAGTGTGTGTACGGTTAGAAGATGGTTGTGTCTCATGTGACCTTGTTATTTGTACACGCTGTGACTTTACAAATCACAACATGTAAATAGGAAAATGTTGCCGTTATTTTGTCACTTATTGGGAGCAGTATGCTAGCTGGAGCCGTTTACCTCCAGTCTTTGTGCTAAGCTAGGCTAGCAGTGGGTACGTCAGACAGAGTTACGGCACGCACGGAGATGAAAAGGGTATGTATGGACTTATCTAACTCTGGGGAATACGGTGAATAAGCTGAAGTCCCAAAAAGTCGGCGTGAGAGGTTGAGAAACTGCATGACTTGCAGCTGTAGCTGGACTTTCTTTAAAATTTGGTTGGGACTTTGAGGTGGTACTGGAACCTGGCGGTGACCAAAACTGAAAAAGACATGACACACAAAAACACGTATGACAAATCCTGTTATCCACAGCACCAATAAAGATGAGCAGACAGTGTAAGAGATCAATTGTGAAATAAAATTTTGTAGAAATAACAAAAATTTAAAAAAACAGCCAATTAAAAAAATTTATAAAAATGTAACCTTTAGATTTTAAAACTTTAAGTTTAAAAAATTGTATTAACATGGCTAATACTTACAGAAAACTCCTTCCCAGGCTGCAAATAAAATTGTCCCACAAGTACAGCTGTAAGAAATCAAAATACATATTATTCAGTTAACTGTTATGTTTCTTGTTAAGGATATATTTCATAAATCTGCTTACAATACATCTAGGTTAACAAAAATAAGCTTCACTTTAAGCTTCACTTGACCTCTCTAAATATTCTAACTTGCTTTTTTGGCATGCATTTTACTTGTCTTTGTTGCCTAATAGATCATTATTAACTCTGATCGTTTTTTTTATTGATCAATTTACACCTTTATTTATATTTTTTATTATTATAGTAACGTTAATCATTATTTGTCATTACAAATCACAATGCTAGAGAACTGGGTCTCCTGCCTAAATAGAAATGAAATAAAAGGCTAAACTGGTACCAATAGCCAATCTATCTTAGACCAAATCACCCATTTTGCGTTGCAAAGGAAAGTGCAGTATTTTTAACCCGTGTTTTCGCGTGTTTTTGTGTCTAAACGACTTAATAAATTTGGTCCAGTATTTATCATAAAAGTTCGTAAAATCATAAAACCTTCAAGTTCGCCATCCGAGAAACGGACTGCAAATATAGCATTTTGAGCTAAATAACGTACGTTATGTCTATTATAAGTGCTTGTTTTTACCACTGACTAGCTCGGATGTTATGGAAAGGATCCTTAGGCTACAGATAACAGTTAACAGTTAACGTTAGACATTTTTGTTGTCATAAGAATCGATCCTTCAAACGTAACGTTAACATGTCAAATGCAGTAATTTTATCTCGCAGACGATTGTATAACACATTTAAAGTTAATTAATCACCTCGATTTGTCCGTTCCAACAATCACCAAGTCTGTTTTGGTCGAAATAAACCATGAGGTAATGTTAATTCAATGTATAAATCTCGAGTTAGATTTGAAAATGTAGAGACAGCGGGGTGAAAGAGCAGATCTAACTAACGGTGTTTTTGCAACCGTCGCTGGCTAAACTTCCACTGTCATTTGTACACTATAGTGTAAAATCCTAAAACCTTATTATAAAATTCAAAATAACTTACCAAATTTCCTGATATCCGCAGAGTGAGATCCATTCATCCAGCGAGTGATCTGCTGCGATCTGCCTGCAGTTGTGCTCTGAGTCTGACGTCAGTCGGCCGGCGCGCGCGCTCTCTGTTTACAGCAACCCTGTATTATTGCCAGGCATATTACAGCCAGCTTACAGCTAGGTTACAGCTGTAAGTACAAAATGTACTGTAAAATGTTCCCGCTCAAACAAAATTACCCACAATACAATGCAAATTACGGTACTTTACTGTAATATAGAAATGCAGTATTGTACTGTAGGTTATTACAGTACTGTGCTGCTAAATCTACAGCGACATTTAACAGTGTGCTGTAAAGCCTCTTCTAGAAAATAAGACCTTTTTAGGCCTGTGAAGTCGATAAATGGCATATATCTCCAAAATGCAGCAGTAAATTTGTTTCAAATGAGGTGTGTATACTGTGTGTATACTCTATATACAGTTTTTCTCAGTCGCTTTGGTGCATTTCTTAGATCAAAAGTGCAATTCTTGATACTACTTGTACAAATTCCAAATCATCTAGTCACTTGTGCACGTCATTAAAGCAATTTCTTTTGAACAAATTGCAATTGCTTTTGTACATATTGCAATTGATAATGTACAAGTGTCAGCTTTTTTCCACATTTTCAATTGCTCATGTCATGTTGATCAAAAAATAGTAGATGGTTCTCTGTTGAATAGTCTTACCCCTCAAAACATCTAGGCATTAGTTCCTTGCATAAGCCATTACATGCAAAATTGTTAAACTATTTGTCATAAACTGTCAAGCATAGTTTTACACATTTCTATTAGACCTTTTGTACAAAAACGTGAATTGATGACTCGTGCAGGCGAAATTGACCCTCACTCATGAAGGAATGTAAAGTGTTAGTTCAACCAACAATCAACCAGTTGTCTAAATTGCTCAAAGGTGCATCTCATGCACAATCAATTGGCAAGCATATATAGACAGACCACAACACCAATAATGGATGGACCAGGAAACGAACAGGGTCAACAGCCAAGAGGAGGAAGAAGAGGAGCAAGGATGCGTGGTGAAAGGCCAAACAGAGGAAGAGGCAGAAGAGGACATAGGCACATATCTGATGACATAAGGGCCACTGTAGACCATGTGGTTAATCATGGCCTTACAATGGCTGAGGCGGGTCGAAGGGTGCAGCCGAATATTGGGAGATCAATCGTGTCCTCAATAGTTCAAACGTTTCGAAGAGAGAACAGGTATGTCCACCAATGTACAGAGCACTGTTACTGTATATAAGCTGTATACTTCCTACAATGCTTCATATTACAGTAGTCCACTTGTATTTCACAGCATACAGAAATATACTCTATACAGAGACATACTGCACCTTACATGCACCCACCTGTGTGTTTTACAGTAAAATGTGTGTTCGCATGTGTGTGAAAGTGTGTGATGCATCACTGCATTTTTCCCCACATAGGACTGCAGGAGGAGGCTATTTGCCCCATGGTCCGAGCAAACAATGCCATGAGACTCAGGGAAATACAAAGGACCATTATAGAAGACAATGATGTCTTTGAAAACATCCATACGGTTAGCATCTCAACCATCGACAGGGTGCTGCATAGAAACCAGACGAGTATGAAACAGCTGTACCGTGTACCATTCCCCAAGGAATGAGGACAGAGTTAAAGTGTAAATTGCAGGTTAACCACCACAGCCAATTAATGTGTAAATTAAAGTGCTCTATATGTATATATTTAATTATTTCTGTCTTAAAATGCGTTAAAATAACATTTATTGTGGTTTCTTCAAAGGTAGCGTGTTTTTTCAGTAACTGGTGATGACGTCATAAGAGGCACTCGCAACCCATACTCTGCTAGATTCCCACTGTATTACGGCTATCTGGAGAACGACTGAGGATGTGGGAAACCATCAAATTCTTTATGGACCACGGCCCTACAATTTTTAACCGGTCAGGCGTGAGAGAGGGGAACCATGGCACTCAACGAGTTATTAATGCTTGGTGTGTGAGGAGAATGAGTGGAGGGTTGGCCAGGAGTCCTGGTGAGTAGCTACGTTAGAGCTAGTCTAGGCTAGCCTGGTGCAAACTTAACCTGGATAATATAAGGGAACAAGCCAGTCTTTTCAAGATCTTGCCGTCATGTAGAATAGCAAGGAGGGACAATGACTGAAGACATTATTTACTTACATGGTGTCAGTCCAAATCAGAGCTGTAGAGATGCACACACTCACACACTGCACAGGCACCATCTAGTGGAAGGGAGCGGGAGCGGTTAAAACCACTGTTAAAAGTGCCAACTTTTCATATTATATTCAGCATTTTGGTATAAAAAAACAATGGTGGGCGGTTCTTATCTTTATGTTTAATAAACACTGCATTATCTTCATGAAAAAATTAACCTGCAATTTACACTTTAAGGAGCTACGGTACGAGTATGTACAGGTAAAACATGTATCTATGTAAATACTTTGCAGCAACATTTTATAGTGATACATAGTACAGTAAGCATAAATAGCACACATTTCCATTGCTGTGGAAGGAATATGCAATATATGTACTTTTTATGTCACTCTTCCTTACCAAAACAAATTCAACTGTGTGTTCTGGGATATAGCGTATAATGGAGTTGGAATCAAGTGAACCCTCTCACAACTTTATATAGATAGATGAGGCTGGCTTCAACCTGACCAAATGCAGAAGACGGGGTCGGAATATCATCGGTCACAGAGCTACTGTGGATTTGGTGGAAATATCACCATGTGTGCTGTTATTTCAGAGCATGGTGTCCTTACCCATATCCCCCTTATAGGGCCATACAACACCCAGCATCTACTCAACGTTTTAGAGACTCTTTACAGGGCCTTCATCCCTGATGACGAGAAGGGTCTGTTTAGAGCGGATTTGCCAAAGTATCAAAGGTCATTTGTGATAATGTGAGTTTCCATCGATCAAACATAATAAGGCAATAGTGTGACCCACCCGAGGATGCTCATAGAATTCCTCCTACCTTATTCATCATTCCTTAACCCAATTGAGGAGTTCTTTTCAGCATGTGGAAGGTGTCCGATCGTCACACACACACACAGATGACCCTGCTGACTGCAGTGGATGCAGCATGTGTGAGGACATCACAGTAGATGCCTGCAGAGGATGGATAAGGCATCCCAAAAGATTCTTTCCATGTTGCATTGGAAGGGAAAATATCCGGTGTGATGTGGAATATGTGGGCCGACAGAAGGGAACGTCTGGATGTGTAGAGACAGCAGTAGAGCAGTGCTGCGGGCAAAGTTGTGCCTTAGGGGTGTTTCCTGTGTTTCTTTATCATTTTTTTGCAATTTGTACAAATTGTTCTGAGAAATGCACTTATCATTTTGCACATGTTAGGGATGATGTGAAAAACGCACTGAGAAAAACTGTAAGAGCTGGCCATAGAGTGTTTTTCTACTTATTAGAAATGAGGTCTTTATAGGCCTCTGAAGTAGTAATATGTGACATAAAAAAGAAAGAAAGAAAGAAATATACAGCATCTCATAGACAGACAGACAGACAGATAGACAGACAGATAGACAGACAGACAGATACTGATAGTAATAGGTGCAAGTGTTTTTTCTGGCGGCTGGCTTGACCACAGTGGGTTACAGATTTTAAGGGAAAATCACCCTGTGAGTTAACTCATACAAGGATGTGTTTCCTGTTCAATAACGTAACATTTGGCTCAAGATAAAGATTTTTTGAGTCCACATCATGCAAACCATATTTGGCTAACGATACTTTCGGGAAACAAACCCCTGAATAGCTTTGGCTCCCGTATTAGATCTAGCTCTATAAAACGTCCCAACAAAGTTTTGCCCAGCACAGACATCCTCCAACTCTCAGAGATATCCAGAGGACATCGAGACACACACTTGAGCTTGTAAGTTGTTAAGGAGTGTTTGCTGTAATTCAGTCAAATCGAGTGAAGGTTCGTGTTCTCAGACTGCTGGTGTTAGAAGACTGATTACTTCTCTGATACAGTAGACACGTGAGTACATTGTTCATAGATTTATTCACTATTAATAACATTTAATGTATAACATGAATGAAAGAAAAGCAACAAAACCTCAGTTTGTGATTGTTTGTTTCATGATCTCAGTGAAAGTACTGAAGTCTGCCCTGATATATCTGCTCTGCCGACACTCTCAGGGTTTATTAGATGAACTTTCAGGACTTCAGCTGGATTTTCTTGTCAAACATCACAGTATATTCTTTATATCCACTATTGCTGATTTGAATAGTTGTTTTGACTACTCGTTTATTCTCCCGTCTACTTTATCTCTTTATCTAGCTTCAAGTTCTTATCTGTATTTCTAACTAGTTAACTTTTCCTAATTAGATAATTAACCCCTTAAGCCCTGAAGGCATTTTTAAAGTTGTTTTTTTTTTTCTGAGTGACTCACACAAAAGTAAAGACTCATAACTCCAAAACTATAGCAAGAGTCAAAAAGTTAGTATCGTTTGATAGAACACGTTTCAAACTGCTGATGAAAGACAATATATATATATATGTATATAATTGTATTATGATTTTGCATATATTACTTATTTAACATGCAGGTAGGAAATACGGTAAGAGGGAAATAATTTTTTTGGTGACGTTCCCTCTGCAAATTGTGGAGATTGCAATTCTAAGGGCCCACGCACGTTTGGGGCCCCCAGAGATCGATTTTATTAAAGGAATGTGTGCGGTAGGGTCCCCAACCTCATATTCTTTCATAGGGCCTAAGACTGCTAGCAGTGCCGCTGGTGATAGCATAAGGTAATCAAAGTTACAGCATTTGGAACCAAGATAGCTTTTTTGTTCAGTCCTTGATGCTCCCTAATGGACTTTTTTCAATTGTTCCGCCATGAGCATTATCATGTGATCAACGCAATGGATTATGTTGGCTCTTTCTAATCCTGAGAATCTGCTGTAAATAAAGATGTTCGATTTTTCACAATTTATGCATGTTTTATGGAGTTATGATTGAAAACGTCACATCCATGGTCCATCTATATTCTTGATTGCATGTGTATGTGAGGATTCCTCTATTAGAAGTCCATATGGAATATCTTTAAATCTGAGTGATGGAGAGTTTTGGGCTCTTTGTAATTGTAACAATCTGCTGTAAATAGTGATGTGCCATTTTCCACAATTTATGCAAAGAAATGTATACAAGGCTCTATGTGCGCCTGCACAACTCCACGAGGGATATCTTTAGATCTGAGAAATGGATTATGCTGAGTTTGGGCTCTTTTTAATTGTGGGAATTTGCAGTAAATAATGATGATCTGCCATTTTCCACTATCAGAGCATGTTGCGAGTGAAAACGTGAAATAAATTACGCATCTGTTTATTATTGGGTCTTGCAGGGCTTCACATACAAAAACTCGCTCAAGTTTAGTAAAAAGCAAAAACAATTATGCTTGTATTATACTCTATGAGACCGTTCCAGTGACACATGACTATCTGAGCTGTATGATGTATTTGACATACTGCAGTACATATAGTACAAAAAAGTATTTCATAAATTATTTATTTTCAATTTAACAGCAAATAACTCAGCACTACTTAGGAGTTAATGAAATTACTACATTCATTGTAAAGGTCAGACTCTAAGCTTTCAAATGACACCTATTTTGTGTTGATCAAACTGATTCGTTTCTAAGCTTTAAAATGATAAACCTAGTTTGTGTTATTCCATTAAGTGGCTGCTAAGTAATTTTTTTCCCACTGGCAGTACACTTCATGTTAAAGGGGTTAATTTCCTTATATTAATAGACTTTGCTAATTGTCTGAGGACAGTACTCTGGTTGTAGAGCATTTTGCGAATCGTGAATGATTTTGTGTCTGTGTGGCTCAGAGCAAAATCTACAACCTGTAGAATTAAATAACATCAGGCATGCATTACTGTAATCATTAGATGATATAATTTGCCATTTGAATAAATATATGTCATCATACGCCATTGTTTCAAAGCAGCTTTACAGAAAATGTGTCTACACATGCATGTATTTCAGAAATATACATATAAAAGTTTGGCTTTCCAATAAAGAGAGAAACTCAGAAATCGTCCCCCACTCTCTTCTAATGTAATGTCTTAATACGGACAAACAAAGGAGCTTTTCGTTGAAAATTTTAATGCACAGCGCAGAACAACAGTAACATCAGGAAAATTAGCCAACACAGCTCTTATATTTTCTCATACACACTTCCTGAACTCTCCTCATTAACCCTGTAAATGCTGATGCTGAAGAAAACAGCAAATCACAACTATTACAGACAGACTTCTGCACTACAGTATAGTGCTATACTGTATTTAAAAGAGTTCAATTACAGTATGAAATACAACATTACTCGTTATAGCAATTTAAAAAAAGTGACAAAATTAAAAGAGCTGTATGTCGTTTTTAGCGACCTCTAGCGTTGATGTTTCAGATTGCAACCAATAAGTTTACAAGCGCGTGCTCTTGCGTGTGCTCGAATTTATGAGCGAGCACTGTGTGTACCTTCAGACTGAAGGCCTATTTATACTTCTGCGTCGAACTGACGCCGTAGCTACGTCGTAGACTGTGTGTAGCGCGCGTACCCTATGGCGTACCCTGATGTGCACCTCTCCAAAAATGTAACAACGGACAATTCTACACGGACGCAAGCGCTGTGATTGGTCTGCCAGAACCCCTCCCTCGGGGTTTCACATGCTCCCTAGGTGCGCGTCAACGCGGACAACGACGCAGAAGTATAAATTAAAACCAACCGACGCAGAAGTATAATGAGGCCTTGAGACGCAACACCCTGGAGAAAGCATCCCACAACATGCTGGAAACTCAGGTAAACTCGACACTGCAACGTTACAATAATAGGCTACTTTTATCAGCTTGACGTTGAACTAATGCTCCATGCTCGTACCATGATAAGTATGGAACCCTAGCAACCGTGCCGAATTTTGCCACTGCAAGCATTTTCTCTCTTATCCTTATGAATGTAGACAGTTGTGTTTTCCTTTCCCGAAATGTAAGCTGGTCGGGTAAAAGAATTCTGCGTTTTTGTAGTAATCCAAACTTTGTCGTATGAGCACTGTGCTGATTTGCTGAAGTTAAAATTAGGTGATAAAAGGAGATAAAATATAAAAATATAGAAGATAAAATATAAAAGCGATAGAGCAAAGCGCGGAGCAGTAAGCAAGAGCATCCGAACAGTAGCTGAGCAGGAAGTGAATGTCTGTGAAGTGAATTTACTAGATGAGTAAAATGTTATAAGAAATTCTGTCTTGTTTCCTAATTAAAAAATTGTAAGGGAGTTTTTGCTTAACCCCCTGAGGTCGACGGTATTGCCGGCGATACCAGCTCGCTTTTTTTTTATCAGTGTAAAAAAAACTCATAAATACTCTGTTGACTTTGCTTTTCCATAGGAGTTTCATACATCAATCGATTCTGTTAAATGTGTATTTTTGTGTATACTCACAATAAAAACAAAGTGTTGTGCTTTTCGCCAAATAAAGAAAAATAAACACGAAGCGAGTTCTGCCTTCTCTCTGTCCGTGTAGTCCATTCTGAAACGCGTCCGAAAATGAACTGCAACTCAGCGAATACTCAGTCAAACAGGCATACAGACACACAGGAATGAAGCTTGAATTATCTTCTTTTAAATTAAGTAATTTATTTAAAAAACAAATATTCTCATCTTGTGAAATCTGTATTTAAAGAGAGTGATTCCAGTCAAGCTCATTAGAGCTCATTCAAATGTATTGTGACCCGCCCCGGAGAGCGTGCGCTATTCAAACGCAAATGGCTGAGGTAATCCACGGCGCAAACCTGTGAACGCCCCCATATCAGCTCGAGAAAACACAAGTTTATCAGATCATTACATGTTTACACTGTTTCGCAGCGCTGTGAGGAATAATAATAATGGAATGTATCTCAGAAGTGCGGGTATATCGAGGAGCGAACTGAGGAATGTAAGTTCACGTGAATCGGGTTTCTTTATGAATGAATGAACGGCAGCGGCAGAGATGCGCGCTGTTTACCACAGCTGGCAAAAAGACAGTTTAAATTTAAATCGCGTTTGTGAATGAATGATGATGTTTTAGCAAACTGTATTGCTATACTGAGATGAGTAAAAATCGACTGAAATATGTTGAAATAAAATGTAGGCTATTTGTATAAGCAACGTATTAAACTGCAAATTAACATTTATATGCCCTAATATTTCATAAAAACGTTACAGTCAGGCGAAATATGAAAGACATATATATACTGATACAAATATACTGTAAGATTACACTTGAATTGTTGTTGTAATTGTAACCTTTTTAATAAAAAAATATATTTAAAAGGTAGATGTAAACAAACTATTAAAAGGTAAATATTTTTTTTTCTTTAAATAATTTTATTTTATTAGTGACAAATTTGGGGAGAGGATAAATATTCCAAAACTGAAAATACAGTATGAGAATTAACTGCACAATTACTAGACATGTTTACCTTGGATATTATACAATTTGCAAGCACAATTTGTGGAAAAATAATTTTTTTTTTCGATGCTTCCAACTGTGAACCAATTTGGTAGTGTATGTGTGTATATATTTATATATATATATATATATATATATATATATATATATATATGTATGTGTGTGTGTGTGTGTCTATGTGTGAGTGTGTGTGTGTATGCATATATATATGTGTGTGTGTGTGTGTGTGTATATTTGAAGAGTTCAGATGCAAAAGCCTCTAAATGCCATCCGAAATTTTCTTCTAGAATGATCATTTTTATGAAGCTTGTATATTTAAGTTAGCTATAGGTGACTCACCTGAATGAATGGCTCATTAAGTATGCAGGGGCATTGTCTCATCAGGTGTGAACCACTAAATATGCATGATCGTTTATGCCCGCATATTGGCTTTCCAAACTAAAAGTGTTTCACAAAACTAAAATCAATGTATCGTTTTATGTGAATGATTAGGCAGGATGATTTTCACATCATTTTGAAGAAAAAACTCTAGGCGATGACATCCATTAGTCAAACGTCCGGAGCGTATAGAAAAGACACTGAGACATGTTTTTATTTGAAATTGGTTTATTGGTTTATAGAAAAGACACTGAGACATGTTTTATAAAATTGTTTTATTGATCAATATGATTGGTTAAAGAAAAAAAGACAATGTAAACCATTTGTAGAAAAATCATTTATTGAAGTAATACAATACTGAAATCGCTGATCGATTGCTCCTGTCTGCCTCGCTGCCTGCTGTGAGTGTGTTTGTGTGCTTCGGTGCGGTAAGCTCCGTCTTAGCCTTATATTTCTTTGTTTTGAACCATCATTTTACTACCATTTCTAGTTGTTTATACTACTACATTTTACCCAACATCTCAGATTAACCTGACATCGCTAGCTTTTGTTATTAGTACTACTAGCACAAAACGCTAGTAATTCGCTAGCCTGTTAACGCGCCACCCGTGCGCTTAGCTATTTTTATTTATTTATTTTTCTCTCGCGTGTCCGCGCCTTTGAGTTCATAAAAGCTCAGGTGAGTAAGAATCAGTCAACAAACACGGTGAGTAATGTCTTGTCCTGTTATTGTCACTTGCACTTCATGTCACATGTTTAGCATAGCCTTCTCTGTCGACAATATAGGATTTATATGTGATAAATGTAAGGAGACAGTTAGGTTGACAGAGAAGATTTCAGAATTAGAAACACGCATCCAAACTTTAATTGAGGATAGTAAGAGTGCTAGAGCTTTAGATGTTTTGGATGCGCATAGAATAGTGAACACTTTACATGGCGTGGTTCCGGCTGAAGTAGAGCCCGTGCAGCCGGGCAAATGGGTGACAGTGAGGGATCGCTCTAGTCGCGGATCTAAAAACCACTCTTCCGTTCCGATTACCATAACAAATCGATTTGCCCCGCTCAGTGAAACACCCACTGAGAATGATTGTGCCCTAGTTATTGGCGATTCTATTACACGGAACGTGAAAATAGAGACACCAACCACCATAGTCACATGTTTGCCGGGAGCCAGAGCGCCTGACATCAAAGCCAATTTAAAAGTGCTGGCTAATGCTAATCGTAAATTCTCTAAGATCATTATTCATGTCGGCACTAATGATGTTCGACTCCGCCAGTCGGAGATCACCAAAATTAATATTAAAGAGGTGTGTGAACTTGCACGTACGATGTCAAGGACTGTAATTTGCTCTGGCCCCCTTCCTGTTCGCAGGAGTGATGAGATAGTTAGTAGATTGTGTTCGCTTAACGGTTGGCTGTCTCGGTGGTGTCCGCAACATAATATAGAATTCATAGACAATTGGAAAAGTTTTTGGGGCAAACCTGACCTGTTGAAAAGAGATGGTATTCATCCCTCCTGGGATGGTGCAGCTCTTCTCTCTAGTAATATGGCTCATAGTCTTAGAGCTCAAACATGACAATCTGGGGCTCAGGTCAGGAAGCAGATAGACTGGCTAAACCGACCGTCTGCTAGCGGCCTCGCGTCACCAAGGTCAGATAAATCCTATCACATAGAGCCTCTTTCACCTAGCTATCATCATATAGAGACTGTGTCTGTTCCCCGAATTTGGAAATCCAAAAAACGTTTAAACCCATCTAAGGTTAAAAATTGAATTGATGTTCAACAAATAAAAAAACAGCTATAATACAGATGAGCAAATGCTAAAGCTTGGGTTGCTGAATATTCGATCGCTTACTTCAAAAGCACTCGTTGTTAACGATATGATTTCAGATAATAACCTAGATGTGCTGTGTTTGACAGAAACCTGGCTAAAACCAAACGATTACATTACTTTAAATGAATCAACCCCGCAAGATTACTGTTATAAACATGAGCCTCGTCTGAAACGCAAAGGGGGTGGTGTTGCTGTAATTTATAGTAATAGTTTCAAAACCACTAAGAAATCAAGTTTTAAATACAATTCTTTTGAAGCATTGGTGCTTAATGTAAAAATATATAGTGTAAACGATAAATCACGTTTGAGATTTGTGCTGGCTACTGTATACAGGCCACCAGGGCACCATACAGACTTTATCAAAGAATTTGCAGACTTTCTATCAGAATTAATATTGACTAAATGTTTAGTCAATATTAAGCAGATAAAGTACTAATTGTTGGTGATTTTAATATACACATCGATAATGAAAAAGATGCATTGGGATTGGCATTTAAAGACATTGTAAATTCAATTGGAGTTAGACAACACGTGTCAGGACCTACTCATCGTCGTAATCATCTCTAGATCTAATATTATCACACGGAATAGATGTTGATGCCGTTGAAATTCTGCAGCAGAGCGATGACATCTCAGATCATTACCTAGTCTCGTGTAATTTGCATTTAGCCAAGGCTGCAAAGCCGACTCCGCGTTACAAATATGTGAGACCTATCACTTCTGCTACTAAAGATTGCTTTATTAATAATCTTCCTAATCAGTTTCATCATCTCAGCATCTCAGATAGCTTAGAAGAACTAGATATTACAACAGAAACGTTTAACTCTCTCTTTTCCAGCACTTTAGACACAGTTGCTCCGTTGCGCTTAAAGAAGATTCAAGAAAATAGTCCAACGCCGTGGTACAATGAGCACACTCGGGCCCTTAAGAGAGCAGCCAGAAAAATGGAGCGCAACTGGAAGAAAACAAAACTAGAGGTATTTCGCATTTCATGGAAAGAGAGCTCAATTACTTACAGAGAGGCTTTAAAAGCTGCTAGATCTGCTTATTTTTCAACCCTATTAGAAGAAAATAAACATAATCCTAGGTATTTATTTGAAACGGTGGCTAAACTAACGAAAAATAAAGCTTCAAGCACCGAAGTTTCCAAGCAACACAGCAGTAATTACTTTATGAACTTCTTCACTTATAAGATTGATAATATCAGGGACAAAATTATAACTATGCAACCGTCTACTACAGTATCGCATCAGGCAGTGCATTGTAGTCTCCCTGAGGAAAAATTTGATTCATTCGTTGCTATAGGAGAGGAAGAATTTACTAAACTCATTAAATCATCTAAATCTACAACATGTATGTTAGACCAGCCATTCCCAAACTGTGTTCCGCGGACCACTAGTGGTCCGTGAGGGTACTGCAGGTGGTCCGTGGAAAGGCAAAATAAAATATAAAGTAATATTTTTTTTTAACCTTCATTTTACCAGGAAATTCCCATAAAAAAAAAAAAAAGTAAAAAGAATATGTAGGCCTATATTGGTATAACATTTTAATTAAATTGTCAAGTTATTGTGTGATTACTAAAAAAGCCTAGTGGTGTTCGGCCGTGACATTCAAGTTCGTGCCGTTAGAACCACAACATTGGTTCGGTGGATAGCAACAGGTTCTCTGAAGAGAAAAGGGCAGAGGCAAATATGTTCTCATTATCACATCACACGCATAGGCTTTAATGGTGCGTTCACACCGGACGAAATTTCGCTTCAAACTTTTGTTTTGACGCGGGAATTGATACAAAGTGGTCAAGCGTATCACTAGACGCGGCAGGCGCGAATTTCACATAATCCCTTTTTGAATTTGACGCGCTCGCGTCCGGTGTGAACGCACAGTTAGGCATAGGCAGTTTATATGAAACGAAATGTTTATAAATGGAATGAATAAGGCCTGTTATTATTTTAATTTCCAGTTAGTTTCTTGATCTCGCGTTTCTGAAATGTTTTGCGGATGTGCTGTTAAGTGGACAAACTCACTTTTTGAGGACTTGTAAAACTGAAGATTAATAATCCCCTAAAATGGCCAAAGGTTTTGAAATGTTGACTATATTCCAGTGTTCTTATTACTGTATAGATTTCATACTCCATTGCTTTGGAAATAAGCCTGTTGTTCAAATGAACCTGATTATGCCCTCGGGCGCTTGAGTAAATAAATAAATTAAATATGTGGCAGCCGTTGTGTGCAGTAAACTTTCTTTTAACAAGTCTGTTGTACTGATGTGATGACCAATGATAGTTTTAGAGCTAGTAAGCCTATTTAGAGGTGCAGATTAATTCAGGTAGGACTCTGTGTGTAGACATATTTTATTATGTGTATTATGAGGTGGTCCGCGAAAATTCTTGATTACAAATAGTGGTCCACACACACGAAAAGTTTGAAAACCCCTGTGTTAGACCCTATACCGACTAAGCTACTGAAAGAAATACTTCCAGAGGTCATAGATCCTCTTCTTAATATCATTAATTCGTCTTTGTCTCTAGGATACGTACCAAAAAACTTTAAGCTGGCTATGATTAAACCGCTTGTTAAAAAAACGCAACTTGATCCTTCAGAATTAGTCAATTACAGGCCGATCTCGAATCTATTCAATTCAATTTTCAATTCAATTCAAATTTATTTGTATAGCGCTTTTCACAATACATATTGTTTCAAAGCAGCTTTACAGAAAGTGCATTTCAGAAATATACATAGAGAAATACAGTTAGTTAATCATGTATTGATTTAGGGCATAAACATATCGCCAGCGTCGAGTCGTCTCTTCACAGGCGCCGAGTCGTCTCTGCACGGGTGTTGGAGAATCTGTAGTTTCCATGAGAGGCTGGATACAAACTGGAGCTGACGATCTGTATTTACCTCGGGACTAGCGTCCCGAGATAACAACAGAAAAGCATATGGGAAATCATTAGCGTAGCTGCTGTTCGCAATATTAATAAAAGTCTACCTTTTTTGTCAAAGATATTAGAAAAGGCAGTATCCTCACAACTGTGTTCCTTTCTTGAAAGAAATGATATCTGCGAGGATTTCCAGTCAGGATTTAGACCATACCATAGTACCGAGACAGCTCTTGTTAGAGTCACAAATGATTTGCTCTTATCATCCGATCGTGGTTGTATCTCTCTATTAGTGTTACTCGATCTTAGTGCTGCATTTGACACCATCGACCACAACGTTCTTTTAAATAGATGAGAACATTATGTTGGCATTATGGGAAATGCACTAGCATGGTTTAAATCATACTTATCTGACCGTTACCAGTTTGTAGCAGTAAATGATGAGATGTCTCATCGATCACAAGTTCAGTATGGCGTACCACAAGGCTCAGTACTAGGACCGCTGCTGTTCACTCTGTACATGCTACCCTTAGGAGATATCATTAGGAAACATGGCATTAGCTTTCACTGTTATGCCGACGATACTCAGCTCTATATTTCTTCAAAACCTAACGAAACTTATCAATTCACAAAATTAACGGAATGCATAGCGGATATAAAAAATTGGATGACTTGTAATTTCCTACTTCTAAATTCTGAAAAAACAGAGTTTCTAATTATTGGACAAAAAACTTCCTCACGTAATAACCTAGAATACTGTCTAACACTTGATGGCTGCTTTGTTAAGTCTTCGTCGTCGGTTAGGATCCTGGGTGTGCTCTTTGATACCAATCTTTCATTTGAAAGTCACGTGTCTAGTATCTGTAAAACTGCATTTTTCCATCTTAAGAATATATCTAAATTACGCCATATGCTCTCATTGACAAATGCGGAACAATTAGTTCATGCGTTCATGACCTCAAGGTTAGATTATTGTAATGCTCTACTGGGTGGTTGCCCTGCACGCTTAATAAACAAACTACAGCTGGTTCAAAACGCAGCAGCTCGAGTTCTTACCAGAACCAGGAAGTATGACCATATTAGCCCAGTTCTGTCAAAACTGCATTGGCTCCCTATTAAACATCGCATCAATTTTAAAATATTGCTGATTACTTACAAAGCACTGAATGGTTTAGCTCCGCAGTACTTGAGCGAGCTCTTAACGCATTATAGTCCGTCACGTCTATTGCGATCTCAAAATTCCGGCCAGTTGATAATACCTAGAATATCAAAATCGACTGCTGGCGGTAGATCCTTTTCCTATTTAGCACCAAAACTCTGGAACAGTCTTCCTACCATTGTCCGGGAAGCAGACACACTCTGTCAGTTCAAAGCCAGATTAAAGACACATCTCTTTGACCTAGCTTTCACATAATACATTATAGACTTCTATAATTTAATGTTAGGCTGCATATAGTAGGTCAGCCGGAACCGGGAACACTTCCCAAAAATCCTGATGTACTCGTTACATCATGAGAAGAATGGCATCTACGCTAATTTTAGTGTCTGTGTTTATTCCGAGGTTTTCCTGCAGCCTGCCGGATCCAGGCCGTATCCAGATCTGACGAAGGACCTTCGCCTGGACCGATGACAACGCAGTGCTGAAGTGCCAACTAGTCTCTCCCTATGGAGGAACCCACTACCACTCTACAGATAAGGCGTTGTCGTGAAAATTCGTCTCGTGTTCCTACCCCAAAGCAACAAATAAAATAAAATTCTTTATCAAAATTTATAAGGAAAGACAAGTATTTTGTTTAGGCTTGGCTTGTAGGGAATTCCATACCTGCATATTTTCAAATGCACATAACTATAGAACCCATTCTAAATGCTCATGTGAACGCCATCAGCGTTTCTCACAGGTTCGCGTTTAAAGTCTGTGTAGAGAGAATGGTGTCGTCTTAGCGGCCCCTAATTTAGTAACAAATGATCATTGCGACGGAAGCAAATCAATCAAAACTAACTTTAGATGGAAATAACTTAACTCTGCTGTAAAGCCGAAACAATCTCTGTTACCTTAAATTATACGCTTATCTCTGTAAAGCTGCTTTGAGACAATCTACATTGTTAAAAGCGCTATATAAATGAAGATGACTTGACTTGACTTGACTTGAAATGACTGAAATGTATACTGTGTGTTAAGCATTTATTACAGTTTTTTTCAATCGCTAAAAAGCGCTTACCCATACTTCAGATACTTTTTCTAAACTCTTAACACAGACTCACACCTACAAAACACAATTGGCCAAATGGTTAATTGTCTTCTCAAAAACACATTTTGTTAAATATATACTAACTCTTAATTTCAAAACAGAACACATGTTTCTCTGCGCACACACTAACTTTACCAAAACACTGGAAATCTGACTCAAAATGAAATTATTCTTTCAAAGAATAACGTCTCGGTTACGGATGTAACCCTCGTTCCCTGAGTGGGAACGGAGACATTACGTCGGATGACGACGATTGGGGTTTCGCTTAGAAGCCTATCACCTTCGAGTATATAAAACGAGCCAATGGCAATGAAATGCCATGGGTCTGCGGAATTTGCATAGCGTATCTCCGCCCACCGCAGGGGGTATATAAGGAAGTACGCTGCAAACATGCAGATATGTCTTCGCTGAGGAGTCGAGACTAGACCCAGGCGTTTTTCAGTGGTACAGCGGAAGTGGCAGGAAGACGTAACTAGTCTCACAACAGGGAGCTCAGACTTACTCAGGGCACTGGAAGACAGACGAGGTGGCGTGATTAGACTGGAGCCCCAATCGTCGTCATCCGACGTAACTCGGAGTGACCACGAAAGGGAACGTCTCCGTTCCCACTCAGGGAACGAGGGTTACATCCGTAACCGAGACGTTCCCTTTCGTGGTCACTCCGAGTTACGTCGGATGACGACGATTGGGGCTCCAGTCTAATCACGCCACCTCGTCTGTCTTCCAGTGCCCTGAGTAAGTCTGAGCTCCCTGTTGTGAGACTAGCACGAACGAAGGAGTCCTACTTAACACAGGGATACCAAGGTACACTGGGAAGCATATCTCCAGAGAGAAATATGCAATTATGCCCAGCCATTGATGGGGGGGACTTAGAATACACATATGACCCAGAGGGATGCATATGGAATATCACTGGGGTGACCAGCCGCAGGTGGAATTTTTAAACCCCAGGGGTGGCAGGGTGGCTTGCCAAGGGAAAGACACACGCTCACAAGGAGACTTACAGTGAAATACACATGTGGGGGTCGCCCATAGGGGGGACCATGCACATGGAGGCACCTAGTCAAGCGCAAAAGCTGCGTTATGGCAGAATGGCATAAGTCAGGCGTTGACGTAACCAGTGCTGGAGGAACTCAGGGCTTATCAGACTCACCTGAGAAGATAATCGCACGTATCCCGTCCGTGGAGAGGAATGGCGAGCAAGCGAAGACACCTGAGCAGAATCTAGCACCGGCTGGTTGAAGCGAGTACATGAGAAGAAACTGGCTCTACTCGGAGATTATAGAATCTCGCGAATGTGTTGGGTGTCGCCCAGCCTGCAGCTCTACAAATGTCTGTTAGCGAGGCGCC
Source organism: Scardinius erythrophthalmus (assembly GCF_964197995.2). Taxonomy (NCBI): domain Eukaryota; kingdom Metazoa; phylum Chordata; class Actinopteri; order Cypriniformes; family Leuciscidae; genus Scardinius; species Scardinius erythrophthalmus. The sequence continues at coordinate 1,932,007 of NC_138233.1, forward strand.
ATGCGCTAGAGCCCAAGAGGAAGCCACACTACGAGTGGAGTGGGCTTTCACACCAAGGGGGCATTGACGGCCTTGCTGCTGGTATGCCAAAGCAATGGTATCCACTATCCAGTGTGATAACCTTTGCTTTGAGAGAGCCTTTCCCTTCAGCTTCCCACCATAACAGACAAAGAGCTGGTCTGAGGTCCTGAAACACCGCGTTCTGTCTACGTAAGCACGAAGGGCGCGTACTGGACAGAGCAGTGCCAAGGCTGGGTCTGCCTCCTCCAAGGGCAGCGCTTGCAGGTTCACTACCTGGTCTCGAAAGGGTGTGGTAGGAACCTTGGGCACGTATCCAAGCCGGGGTCTCAGGATCACGTGAGAGTTAGCCGGCCCGAATTCCAGGCACGCTTCGTCAACTGAAAATGCCTGCAGGTCCCCTACCCTCTTGATGGAGGCCAATGCAACCAGGAGCGCTGTCTTCATTGACAGGAACTTAAGCTCCACTGATTGCAAAGGCTCAAATGGAGCACTCTGCAGGGCAGTTAGAACCACTGAGAGGTCCCAAGAGGGTACGAGGAGAGGGCGAGGAGGATTCAGTCTTCTCGCTCACCTCAGGAACCTGACAATCAGGTCGTGCTTCCCCAGAGACTTACCATCAACTGCTTCGTGATGTGCGGCAATGGCGGCAACATACACTTTCAGGGTGGAGGGAGACAGCCTTCGCTCCACCCCTTCTTGCAGGAAGGAAAGCACGACACTGATTGGGCATTTCGTGGGTTCTTGATGTTTAGAAGAACACCAGTTGACGAAGAGGTTCCACTTCAACGCATAGACATGTCTCGTGGACGATGCTCTAGCGGAAGTGATGGTAGCCACCACCGCAGGTGGTAGGGTACTCAAACCTGCCTCGTCCCGTCCAAGAGCCACACGTGGAGGTTCCAAAGATCGGGACGAGGGTGCCAAAGGGTGCCCCGTCCCTGAGAAAGGAGGTCCTTCCTCAGAGGAATTGGCCAGGGAGGTGCTGTCGCGAGGAGTACTAGTTCGGAGAACCAGGTCCGGTTGGGCCAGTACGGGGCAACCAAAATGACCTGCTCCTCGTCCTCCCTGATCTTGCGCAAGGTCTGCGCAAGAAGGCTCACTGGGGGAAACGCATACTTGCGTAGGCCCCGCGGCCAGCTGTGCGTCAGTGCATCCGTGCCGAGCGTGCCCTCGGTCAGGGAATAAAACAGGTCGCAATGGGACGAGTCGTGGGAGGCAAACAGATCTACCTGTGCGTCGCCGAACTGATCCCAAATCAGCTGGACCGTCTGGGGATGGAGTCGCCATTCTCCAGCGAGAGGCCGAACTCGAGACAGCTCGTCGGCCGCCTGGTTCAGGTGTCCCGGGATATAAATGGCTCGAAGCGACCTCAGATGCTTCTGACTCCATATGAGGAGGTGGCGAGCGAGTTGCGACATACGGCGGGAGCGTAGACCACCCTGATGGTTGATGTACGCTACTGTCGCGGTATTGTCTGATCGGACTAGTACGTGCTGACCCCTGAGCAGTGCATGGAAGCAGTGCAGGGCGAGACGTACAGCCAGCAACTCGAGGCAATTGACATGCCAAAGGCGCTGGGGTCCTGTCCAGGAGCCCGCGGCAGCATGACCATTGCACATGGCGCCCCAGCCCGTGGTGGAGGCATCTGTTGATACAACAACATGCCGGGAAACTCGTTCTAAGGGCACTCCGGCCCATAGAAATTTGAGGTTCGACCACGGGGTGAAGGTCTGACGGCAGGCTGGAGTCACTGGGACTCGAAGCGTGCCGTGTTGCCATGCCCACCTCGGGACTCGATCGCGAAGCCAAAGCTGAAGCGGTCTCATATGAAGCAATCCCAGCGGCGTTACTGCGGCTGCGGATGCCATATGCCCCAGGAGCCTCTGAAATAGTTTCAGTGGAACCGCACTCTTGCCCTCGAACTGACGAAGACAAGTCAGCAGTGACTGCGCGCGCTCGCTCGTAAGCTGCGCGCACATGGCGACCGAGTCGATCTCCATACCGAGAAAAGAGATCCTCTGCACGGGGCAGAGTTTGCTCTTCTCCCAGTTGACCCGAAGGCCCAGACGAACTAGGTGCCGGAGCACTAAGTCCCTGTGTTCGCAAACCTGGTCTCGAGAGTGAGCTAGGATCAGCCAGTCGTCGAGATAGTTCAGGATGCGAACCCCGTGTTCCCGGAGGGCTGCCTCGACGACCTTCGTGAAGACGCGAGGAGACAGGGCTAGCCCGAAAGGGAGAACCGCGTACTGGTATGCCTTCCCCTCGAAAGCAAACCGTAGAAACGGTCTGTGTCGAGGTAAAATGGAGACATGGAAGTAGGCGTCCTTCAGGTCGATCGCTGCAAACCAATCCTGCGGCCGCACACACTGGAGGATGTGTTTGGCCGTTAGCATCTTGAACGGCAGCCTGTGAAGGGAGCGGTTCAAGACGCGCAGGTCGAGGATTGGCCGTAACCCACCGGACTTCTTGGGTACAATGAAGTAAGGGCTGTAGAAGCCGGACTTCATCTCGGCTGGAGGGACAATCTCGATCGCACCCTTCGCCAGTAGGGTGGCGACCTCCGCTCTCATGACAGGGGCATTGCCACCGACCATAGTGAAGCGGACTCCCCTGAAGCGGGGAGGAAATCGCGCAAACTGAATCGCGTAGCCGAGCCTGATGGTTCTCGCGACCCAGCGGGACAGTCTGGGAAGCTCTAGCCAGGCCTCCAGAAAGTGCACCAGCGGGGTCATACGAACCACAGACGTACCGTCGGTGGGGCAGCGAGGCGGAATGACCGGCACCGGCGAGGGTGGCATAGCGGCCCTGTGCGGGGGCACGGTCATTAACCGCATCCTGCCAGAGGAGGCCAGGGGAGGGCGCGCGTCCCACGGGGGCATGCTCTGGCAGGGGTCTGGCGACAGAGGGGGATGAGAGGAGCGTGGCCCGTGGGCGGCGAGTGCTGTCATCCCGCACCTCTGGGACAGCCCGTCTCAGGAGCGCCGCTTGGCCTGGCGTTTAGCGGGCGGCGGGGCTGGAGAGGGCTGTGGCGCCTGCCTGCGGCTTCCTCCACGACGCGGCCCGGGTGAAGGTTGCTGCTGGGGCCGTGCGGGAGGGGCGGCGAGCAGGCTGAGGATTCTGTGCCGACGGCTGAGCAGCGGAGCGTCGGGGCAGAATGTGCTTGATAGCCTCAGTCTGCTTCTGGGCGGTCGAGAACTGTTGGGCAAAGTCCTCGACTGCACCGCCGAAAAGGCCGGCCTGGGATATGGGGGCGTCGAGCAGACGAGTCCGCTCGGGCTCACACATATCAGCCAGGTTCAGCCAGAGATGTCTCTCCTGGACCACAGCTGTGGACATCACCAAACCCAGGGAGCGCGCGGTCACCTTCGTCGCTCGGAGAGCGAGGTCGGTGGCGGCGCGCAGCTCATCAACGAGCCCTGGGTCTGTCCTGCCCTCGTGCATGTCACGAAGCATCTGGGCCTGGTAGACCTGCAAGATGGCCATGGCATGCAAAGAGGCAGCTGCCTGTCCCGCCGCACTGTAAGACTTCGCCACCAGGGTAGACGAGAATCTACAGGCTTTGGATGGGTGCTTAGGATCACCACGTGATGAAGCGCCTGCCGGACACAGCTGCATCGCGACAGAACGTTCAACCGTGGGAATCCCAGTGTACCCACAAGCATCAGCTCTATCGAGGGGAGGAAAGGTGGAGAAAGCCGACGAACGATCGCGGGAAGACATGGGAGCCTTCCAGGACCGCGTGACTTCCTCATGCACTTCCGGGAAGAATGGTATTGGGTTTGGGCGGCGACAAGTGTCAGCGGCCGCTCCCAGAAACCAATCATCCAGCCGCGAGCGCACTGGATCGGGCGGCGGGGACCACTCGAGCCCAATGGCCGCGGCTGCCCGGGAAAGCATGGCAGTCAGCTCGGGATCAGACTCGGGCAATGCTGGCACGCCCGAGGGCGGCAACACAGCCGAATCCTCACTTCCCGAGGACTCATGCCCACCTTGTGATGCAGTGATCGACATTGCATCCTCCTGTGGAGCGCCAAACGAAACGCGCGGGGCCTCCGTAGAGGGACCAGCGGCTTCGGTTTGGACGCTCGCGGGTACCGATGCTGAAGAGGGGTGTGTGGACCGTGGACGTGTCGGCGGTTTGTCCCACACAGTTACCCTCAGGTCACCCTGGCCACCAGCCGAAGTACAGCCTCTCGGGGAGACTGTAGATCGGGGTGTGGATGAGGGGACTCTCGCTCTAATGAGCTCATTGAGTCTCGACCGCAGCATGGAGATGGTCATGTTCCCGCAGTGAGAACATGAGTCATCCACAAACGCTGCTTTAGCGTGATCAACGCCCAAACACGCTAAGCAGAGATTGTGCCCATCGGGAGAAAATACATCGCGACCACAACCAGAAGTGCACGGGCGAGACATCTTTAAAAAGACGTGCCACATGCAATGCTCTTTTTGTGAGAGGAAAACTCCGCGGATGTTGAAGCGAACAGGGAGAAATCACACTAACTGTCAGATCACTGACCAGATCAGCAGGGAAGTGTGCACTCGCTGAAATCGCCGTCACACCAACACCGGAGAGCTCGCTCGTCTCGAAGGAATGAGAAGAAATAACTCAGAATTTTGGCTTACAAGGAGTGGAGAAGTTCTCGGCTCCGAAGCGAAAACATATCTGCATGTTTGCAGCGTACTTCCTTATATACCCCCTGCGGTGGGCGGAGATACGCTATGCAAATTCCGCAGACCCATGGCATTTCATTGCCATTGGCTCGTTTTATATACTCGAAGGTGATAGGCTTCTAAGCGAAACCCCAATCGTCGTCATCCGACGTAACTCGGAGTGACCACGAAAGGGAACACTTGTTTTCACTTCACAAGGTTCATGCACTCAATCAAAGTACACCATGTTTCAAAATACTGGCTATTGTTGACATTACTAAAACTGCATAGACTTTTATGTTTCAGTTTTACAGGTATTTGCATGCAAAACGTGCAATCCACCATTTTACACTAAATTCTTGGTTGGGAACTGTATGTCCACATGTACAGTACTTTCACATTCATAAGCATTCCAGTAAAAAGCAAATCAGTTTTTATTCCTTTACTGTTTACTACAGGAGGTACAGTAGAAACACGGTTTGATAGAACAGAAAAAGTTTTACAGTATTGCTTACAGTGAACAAAATATCCATGAAACACACAAGAGCATTGTGAACAAAAAAACAACAGCAAAAAAAAAACCATAAAATTACTGTATCTAATCTCTGCGATCTTCAGGGTTAGGCCACATGTTTTCATCAAGATCACATCTGATATTATCCAAGGCGATGCACCTGGGATAAAACTGCTTGGTATGTCGGATCCACCCTTGGAGCCAGCATCCATGGCTTCAAGGAGGGACATCTGCTCATGTGACTGATGGTCATAAACCTTCCACCTCCACATTACATTTTGTCCAGGTTGAATCCTGCCTCATCTATGTATATGAACTCATGAGGGGCCTGGCTGGCCTCCAATTCCATAACTCTCAAACAAAGTTTATGTAAATCATGTCATTTACTGTATACCATACTGTACTGTAACCTATTGCTGTGTAGGTTACCTACTTGCAAAGTGCAAAGCTTATAGAACTGGACATTGAATTGAATATACACTATACCTGGACATATTGTCGCTGTAGCTCCTTGACTCTCTCACTGATATATTGTTTTTGAACTGATATCATTGCAGAAGCAGAGGTTTTTATAAACTTTCATATTGTGAAATATTACAGTAGTACAATTTGAAATAACTGATTTCTGTTTAAAAATATGTATGTCATGTAATAAATTGTGTAAAATGTAATTTATTCCTGTGATGAAAAGCTGAATTTTTCAGCATCATTACTCCAGGAAGAAAAGCTTGTTTCTTCATGAAATCGTTCAAAAGCAACACATTTTGCTAGCAATCAAAATCACATTTTGCTAAAATCATGAAATTTACAAAAATGGTAAAAGTTTCATGTAAATGGTAAATAAATAAATGCAGTCCATACTGTATCTAAGGTTTGGAATATTGTTTTTGCTATTGTGGGATGTTGTGTGTTAACATTTGTAAATACTACAAAAACAATCCATCATTTTGTTGGGTGGTATAGCTTGTCTGTTAAGAAAATGTAAGCATTGTGGAAATGTGTTCACTGACTGCATATTGTGTGAAAACGACAAGAAATGTGTGAATGGTATGGCCACAAAAGACCGATGCTGTGCTAATTGTGTTTAGAGTTTTGAAAATGTGAACACTGGCTGGACAAACGCTTGTTAGCGACTGAAAAAAACTGTAAGTAAATCAGTGAAATGATTGTGTTTATGATAAGGAAACCAAAAATCATATCGTTGAGGGACATGGAAAAGTCTTGAATAATAAGTCTCTAAATAACCTTTATGTTCCACAGAAGAAAGAAAATCATATATGTGTGGAATGCTATGAATGAGATTAGTATGATAACAGAAATGTATTTTCTGGGGGAACTATCCTTTTAAGTAAAATACAAATCAAAATGCACTCAACATATCAAGAAGTGCAGAATGGCACATTTCAGATTATATTACTGGATTATATTTAGTGAGTAGCCTATGTGTTCATGTTTAGAGTTGTTGCTAGGTCTAATATAGCTAGGTCTAATTTAGCCTCTTTGTCGCCATCTCTGTTTGAAACCTGCAATTGCAGTTATTAGTGGAATCATCATCTTTACGAGGGTTGTGCATCGGCTCCTTTAAGGCGAGCGCGGATGAATCTCCTGTTTGAGGAGTAGTGTGGCTGTCAGTCACTGCAGATGTGGGATATTCACTTCGGTCAGTTCGGTGGATGAGCGAATACACAACATCCAGCTGATGTCGAACACACCTATCGTCTTCCTCAGACTACTACAAATGAAGTATGTAAAACGTTGCCTCCCTCGGGAGCGCCAGCGTTAGTCGAGTCAGATCCAGAGCTGACGGCCATGCTTCCCCGGGCAGCTGAGAGCATTGGTTAGAGTGGCCCGCCCTCCCCGGAGCGCTGGACGATTGGTCCCTGCCGCACTACCAGCGCTCGCCTCCAGTACCTCTCTTCCCGGACCTGCATCAGGACACCACCGGGCCCCGTTGACTTATGGCGAACTTTTTTAGCCTTGAAATCCAGTCAGCGTCCGACATGGCTTTATGGGATTAAAAAAGCACACATGACATATTCAAATATACAATTGCATTATGCGTTCTTACCTGTTGTCCGAAAATACCGTTAAAGTTACTGAAAAATATGTTTCGCAGTCCTCTGTTAAAATGATGCTGTCTCCTCTGTGACAGTGATGCTCGACGTCTGCTGAACGTTTTTGACGCCCCTGAGGATTATGTCTTTACTTCGTACACCTTCGGCTCAGTTCGGCAACTTGATTGACACTTGGCTAGCTTCCTGACTTCACCTAGTGGTGATAAGCATAAACGTGCCATCGACATTTCCTTGTTCTCTGATTGGTCAAATGTCGAAAATGATAAGAAAATGTCAAGAATGGTGCTCTCTGATTGGCTGCAAATGTTATAGCGCATTGACGTGATTGGCTGTGGCGTTCAACATTGTTCAAATTCAGCCCCATATTCTTAATTCTAATTCTTAAAGCTTCTAAGAATCCTCTCAGAAAACTCCTAATTTAGCTTAAAAACTTTTATGTAGGAGTCTTATCTTCAGAGCGATTCAGGACCGATCTGAGAGCAACTCTGAGCAAGGAAAAGACAAAAACTTTCATCTTAGTGAGGAGGCGGGGCTGACCCCGTTGCTATGTATGACACAATCCGTTTGAAGACTGTGATTGGTTGGTTGGCCAAGAAAGAAAAAAATTCTAAGTCTAAGATTATTCTAAGCCTTCACTTTTTTTTTTAATTACATGCATAATTTTTCCTATTTTACCGTTACACACACACACACACACACACACACATTATATATATGTATATAAATCCTTTTTATTTTATTTACCATGCTGTTAATTTCCTATAAGGTATTTGATTGGCTGATTGCTGGCGTGTCTATTTAAGTGATGGTTTGAATGTTGGTTTTAATGTAGCAAACATGGAATCAAAAACAAGAGGGACGAGAAATACCAGATCATCACAGCTGTATTGTTGCATTTTCCCAGTCGCCAAATATCTTAATGTAGTGATTACTTATTTCTTGCACTATGGCGTTCCTGCGCTGTGTTGGAGATGTTAGCGCGTCTCTAATAAGATCAGTCTCAAACATGATCTCTGCATGATCTAATCTATAGCGTCTTATTAACTCACTTTTATCCATTGTCTGCAACACATTTCTTCTCCCTCTTCGTCTTTCTGCCATTTTCTCCTCTGCTAAAGAAACTCTTACGCCTCTTAAAAGTCCTCGTCCGTACTCCTAACCATTTTGTCCTCAAGACCTCTTTTAAGGGTTAAGATGCTTTCTGAATTACTTTTTTCTTTACTAAGATTTTTTATTTAATTTTAAGAGTAAACGCCCACATTTCTAAGAATTTTCTTAGAATTTTGTCATTAGGAGCTACTCTTTGCATTAAGATTTTTTTTTATGAATACGGGCCCAGATGTTTTACTAGGCTATCGTTACTTTTACATTTAGATACCTATGTATATCAGACGGCCATGTGACAAAAGATACTGTATGGGGGGTTCAGGGTTTTCCTCTTGACATCATTGTTATATGTTGCTTAACATAAGTAGGTGTATCTACTAAAACTACTATCTACTAAAAGCAAGCAAACAATGTATAATCAAAATGCCTTCATCATGAGCAGAAAAAGTTCATTGTAATTTAAAAGTTTAAGTTGTCTTTCCTTACCGTCTACAAATAATTTTCCCAATTATAACAATATTTGAATGGTCAGAGTAATATAGATCCTATATACTAATATAGCCTATATATATATTGTTTTATGGTGCGTAATTTTAAACACCTTTAACCTTATTTTAATTATTCTCAGGTTAGGTAAAGTAAGTCAAATATGTCCTAAATAATAAGCATTTGGGGGGCGCTATGGAGCATCGTAGGAGGTAGACGTGTTTGCCATCTCCTCCACAGCCAAGTCGATAAAATCGTGATCTAAACGTCTCTAGTCTACATTTAAATGGGTTAAAAGCTTAACTTGATAATCATAGCACTACAGCTTAATCTTAAACTTGGTCGATGCCGTCAAAAAAGCAGCCCCAGGGCATTAAACCTTCTCGGACGCAGCCTGATGTTTCTGAAAAAATGGCGACGGCTGACCAAACGGCAGGCCTCGCGCTGGAAGAAAAAGACATGTTGCGGATGATGGAGAAGATTTCGGAAAAGATCATCAGTGCCTTTGATGAGAGATTCGATAAACTAGAGGCTACTCTTCAAACCATACAGACGGCACAACGAGAGTTAAGTGAGAGAGTCGAGATGGTAAAAGAGCAGGCCAGTGATCATGAAGCTCGTATCGTCTCTCTGGAAGCCTCTCTGGGTAACTTAAGTAAGGAGAACAAGATGCTTAAGTCTAAGCTTAACGATCTCGAGGGCCGATCGCGCCGTAACAATATCAGAATTGTTGGTATCCCAGAAGGAGCTGAAAAGGGAAGACCAACTGAGTTTGTGGCGGAGCTGATCAAGCAACTCTTTGAAGACTTTTCCGATCCTCCAATCATTGACCGTGCTCACCGAGTACCTCAGCCAAAGCCTCCGGAAGGAGCCAAATCGCGTGCAATAATCGCACGAATTCACTATTTCCAGGACAAAGAGCGCATCCTGCGCCTTCGTCAGGGTCGTCAGCTTGAATACCAAGGTCGTAAAGTGTTGTTTTTTCAGGATTACACGGCTGAGGTAATGGAACAACGTCGGAGCTTCAGCGAGGCAATGCAAAGGTTAAGGGAGCTTAATGTGCGTCATACTCTGCGCTTCCCCGCTAAGCTTTGCATCACCTACAATGGAAATACTGAATTGTTTACATCTCCCACGGACGCAAAGCTATACATAGACAAAGAACTGAGGCAAGTCGCTGGGACGGATCATGAATAAATTTTGATGTGTAGTGCTATGGAGTGTAGATAGAGACTGTAAGTGCACAATTCTTTATTTTTTTTAGATAAGTTTTGGCTGTGGAGCAGTTGTATTTATTTATTTTTTTGGTCCTACATTTCTTTCTTTTTACGATCGTTTCACTTAGCTTGGGTGTGCGTATTAGTATAATTGTAATACTTTGTTACAAGTATAGCGTGTTCTAGTCACTAGGGGGAGCCATAATGCTTCGTTTGGGGAAGTCATTTGAGGCATTGGGGTGGGCTGGGTTGGGTGGGCCAAAAGTTCGAGGCTCAAGTTGTTGTTTTTTTGTTTTTGTTGTTGTTGTTGTTGTTGTTGTTTTTTTTTCTTGTTTTTTGCTGGTGTTTTTTTTTTTCTTGGAGGGGGATTGTTACTGTTGTTTTACATTTAAATGAAAGGGAACGATACAACGAATAGAGGAAATCCTACTTTAACTTTGACATCTTGGAATGTTAAAGGGCTTGGGCACCCCATTAAAAGAGGCAAAGTGTTTACCCATCTCAAGTCCTTAAAAGCGGACATCTTATTTTTACAGGAAACGCATATAGCCGTGGGACAAGAACATAAGCTTAGGGCAAATTGGATATCACAGGTGTATCAGGCTACTTTCAACAGTAAGGCCAGGGGGGTAGCAATTTTATTTCGCAAAGGTATTTCATTTCAGCTTGATTCAATGACTACTGATACTCATGGCAGATATGTCATGATTTCAGGACAACTTAGTTCTTTGCAAATCACAATGTTAAATATATATGGTCCGAATATTGATGACCCTTAATTTTTTAAAAAGGTTTTTGATTTAATACCATCTGGGTGTAAAAATTTAATTATTGGCGGTGACTTTAATTGCTATTTAGATCCACTTTTAGACCGTTCATCCTTAAAGCCACCTCCCAGTATAACCTCAGTACAGATCCTAAATAGATTAATTGAAGAAAGGAATATGGTAGATATTTGGAGGTTACAACACCCAACAGAACGGGAGTACTCATTTTACTCGCACGTTCATAAGTCTTATACTAGAATTGATCGTTTTTTGGTTACTTCTGAACTGGTAAACAGAATAACTAGTACAAGGTACCATAATATGTTGATATCAGACCATAGCCCCATCTCTCTTCAGATTAATAAAGCCTTGCCACAACAAAGTTATCATTGGAGATTTAACCCTTACCTACTTAAAGACCCAGCTTTTGAAAGCTACATTAATGCTAAACTGAATGATTTCTTTATGAATAATGACAATGGCCAAGTCTCTGATTCAATTCTATGGGATACCTTTAAGGCAGTCATAAGGGGCCATATTATTGCTTTTGAAACGGCTAGCAAGAGAAATAACAATAGCAGGCTTTTGAGAATTGAAAATTTACTCACGACTTTAGAACAAGCATATAGAACCTCTGGATCACAAGAAGATTATAATAAAATATTGAATTTGAAATATGAATATAATTCGATCTTGAGCAAAAGAATTGAGAGTCTCTTACTTAAACTGAAACAAAAGCATTTTGAATTAGGCGATAAGCCAGAAACTTTATTAGCGAGACAGTTAAGGAGTGAGCAAGCAAAGCAAGCAATCCATCAAATTAAGTCAAACACAGCTGAGATTGTAACCAGTCCAGAAGAAATTAATGAATCCTTTAGGGATTTTTACTCTGATCTTTATACCTCAAATTGCAACGTCAGTAAGGAAGATTATGATTCTTTTTTTGATAATCTCAACCTTCCCCAGTTAGATAAAACCGCAAAAGAAGATCTAGATCGTGCATTTTCTGAAGCGGACATTTTAGAAGCCATCAAGTCTTTCCCATCGGGTAAAGCGCCAGGTCCAGATGGCTTTGGATGTGAATTTTATAAAACCTTTTCTTTAAAACTAGCCCCTTACTTTTTAAGAATGATCAATGACTCATATGAAAATGGCAAACTCCTCAATTCACTGTATGAGGCCAATATTTGTGTTCTACTAAAGAAAGGAAAAGACGACACAGATCCGGCCAATTATAGACCTATATCGTTACTTAACTTTGATCAGAAGGTGATAACAAAAGTGTTAGCTAACAGACTTGGAAAGCATATCTCAACAATTATACACCCAGATCAAACTGGGTTTATACCAGGTCGTTTCTCTTTTTGCAACGTTCGCCTCCTCCTTAATATTCTTTATAAGGAACGTGGTAAGGAAGCCTCAGGAGCAATCATCTCACTAGACGCCCAAAAGGCGTTTGATCAAATAGAGTGGCCATTCATGCTAAAAGCACTTGAGCGTTTTGGGTCTGGGAGTCGTTTTATCAAGTGGGTAAAAATTCTATATTTATGTCCTCGTTCATCCATTCTGACAAACTCTAACAAATCTAACTCTTTTGAGTTGCATCGAGGAGTCCGACAAGGAGATCCCCTTTCTCCTCTTCTTTTTGATATTGCGTTGGAACCGCTAGCAGTGGGGATTAGAAGTCACCCACATATTAATGGAATAAAGATGGGAAAGGTTGAAGCTCTGGTTAGTTTGTATGCTGATGACCTATTAATATATCTCTCTGATCCAGCCAAATCAGTTCCCTATTTGCTTGATTATATTAATGCGTTTGGTAAAATCTCTGGGTATACTATCAACTGGTCCAAAAGTGAGTTCATGTCACTTGCTAAAAACACTAGTTCCAGCCAGGTTGACTCTTTGCCTTTCAAAACAGTCGAAGACCACTTTACATATCTTGGCATAGTGGTACCAAAGAATCCCAAACAAATATTTAAATTAAACTTTTTGGCTAAGATTGACAAGTTAAAAGATAATATTGAGAGATGGAGGCTCCTTCCGCTTTCTATGATTGGCAAAATTAATGCAATTAAAATGGTCACTTTACCACAGTTCCTCTACCTTTTTCAAAACGTCCCTACTTATATACCTATATCTTTTTTCAAGCTTTTAGATTCAGTTATCATACCGTTTGTTTGGGCTTACAAAACTCCTCGAATAGCAAAAGCGCACTTACAGAAACCCACGCAGATGGGAGGCCTAGGGCTCCCAGTGTTTAAATATTACTATTGGGCAGCAAATGCCAGGGCTCTATCTTACTGGCAGAAGGGTATCCCTAATGAAACTTTCTCTGCGGCTGATCCTTTATGGCTTAGGATAGAGACATTTTCTTTTACAATATCGTGTCTCCCAGTTTTACTTTTTTCAAAAGTTTCTCCCTCATCAAAACTAATTGGTACCAATTTAATAATTAAAAATTCAATTCGTATTTTAAACCAGATAAGGAAACATCTTAAATTACCTGACGTCTCCGTTTTTACACCCATCGCTAACAATCATATGTTTAAACCCTCTCAGCTAGATAGTGGTTTTGTTGAATGGAAAAGAAAAGGTCTGATGTCTATTGGTGATCTTTATATAGATGGTAAATTTGCTTCTTTTAACCAATTGCAATCTGTATTTAATCTTCCAAGGTCTGACTTCTTTCGATATTTACAAGTAAGACATTATGTTCAAACAATTATTCCACAATTTATCGACAAACCAGAGATTAGTACATTTGAGCGAACTTTTTGGTTTAATCCAAGCTCTAGGCATCTGGTTTCACGATATGTTAATTCTTTCCAACTACCTGTGAACACCAAGCATATCAAAGAAGCCTGGAGTAGGGATTTTGATGAGGAAGTATCGGATGATACCTGGAATGACAGCCTTAGTAGGATCCATGATTGCTCAATAAATGTAAGACACAGATTGATTCAGTTTAAAGTAATCCATAGATTGCATTATTCTAAAACGAGATTGAGTAGAATCTACAATTCCATTTCTCCAGTGTGCGACAGATGTAAAACAGAGGAGGGCTCATTGTCTCACATGTTTTGGTTTTGTCACAAACTGTTTAATTTTTGGACTGCTATATTTGATTTTTTTTCAAAAGTTTTTCAAAAGGAGGTTAAACCAGACCATGGTCTCGCAATTCTTGGATCCTCTGAGACATTGAATACTCTTCCAAAATCTCAGCAACAACCTTTATTGTTGGGCATGACTCTTGCAAAAAAAAATAATACTTGTAAACTGGAAATCTTCAGACTCTCCATCATTTAAAGCTTGGATAAGCGAATTGTTTCACGTCATACAACTAGAGAGGATACGTTCCCTGGAGTCCAAATCTCATCGCCATTTTCAAACTGTATGGCAGCCCTTCGTGAATTTCCTCAAGTCTGAATAGTGTATAATTATTGTTCTCACTGTAATGATACATCTATGAGTAAGTCTCCTTGGTTTTGTTTATCTAACCCCCTTATTTATTTATTTATCTTTTTTTTTTTTTTTTTTTTTTTCTTATTGGTGTATTGTTTGTTTTTCTGGTATTCTTTAATTTGTATAACATGTAAAAAATTGTAAATAAAATTAAAAAAAAATAAAATAATAATAAGCATTTGAATTTCCATGCTTACAATATTTAGATCACAGAAGACTTCTCCGTGATCAGTTCAGCTCAGTCTTTTGTACAACAGAGACTTATGGCAGACGAGCTTCTTAATTTCAATTATATATATATTTTTTTTTATTAAATACAGGTTAACTAGTTTACTGTACATCAAAGGTACTAATATATAAAATAAAAGTAAATCAAAACCAAATAATTTACAAGCTTTAACTGCAGGAGGCGCAATGGCAAGGCATCTAACACCGGAGAGGCACGTGTCATTCTAGTCCTTTTAAAGTCCTTTAACTGTTTCACATGTTCAGAAGTCTCTCCTCCTGGAAACTCCCTCTGCAAACATTCAGTCTTGTCCAGCCAATCGGTCAAGCCCAAAGTCTTGAACTGTCCTTATTTCTGGAAAGCCCCTCAGGTCTTCCGCATATAAAGCTCTTCGCCTCTTCGTCCTCCTCCTTCTGGACCTTATAAAGCTCTTCGCCTCTTCGTCCTCCTCCTTCTGGACCTTTTCTTCATCGCTGGATCTCCTGGATCTCGTCCGCAACACATAGACGGTAATGACTGCATTTCTCTCCTTTCTTTAGCAAAGCTCTTTCTAATACATGTTCAATTCCTCTCTACTCTGCTGTAATAAATAAATGCTTACAACATTCAGTGTGGTATATTTTTCTATATAAACCATTTTCTCAATAAATGACCTTTATACATCACCAACTGCAGTGTCTCTTCTTTATAAACCACTTTCTCAATAAATGTTTTTACAAACAACAGTTGTGGTGTCTTTTCTTAATAAACCATATTCGTAATAAAGAACTTTAAAATAACAGTTTCAGTGTCTTTCTTAATGACAATTTCTTAATAAACGTGTTTATAAAAACAAGTCTCAGTGTCTTTTCTAATGAACCAGATTCAAGGGTTTCTTATAAAAACTCTTTACAGTGTTTTTCTTAACAATAAGGTTTCTTATACAAAGTTACAATTATACTTAATACCCTATTATAAGCCTATACATATGAGGCATTAATCATAACAGAATAAATGACATGTTTACTTACAGTTTTTACGATTGCTATGACAGATTTTCCAAAACTCTTAACACAGTTAGCACTACATCCGTCTGTGTAAGCTATACTATTAACACAATTCTTGTTGCTTTAACACAAAATGCATACAATTAACACAAATTTAAAATGCTTGAACTTCTTTTACACACAAGCTCAAACAAGAACAAAACAATGGATTTTTACTGCCAAATTTACCAATGCTTTAACACTGTATGAACAGATAACACCATGTTCTGAACCTAACCTTACAGTAAAGTCAAGGTAAACCGCTGCTTATATAGTGAACTGAAACACAAATATATCACCTGTATTTTAGTCTATTCTTACTGAGAAACAGCTGATTGAATTATGCAAATAGATAATTAGAAGATGACTCTTTTTTTTCTTTTTTATTCTTCTGGTGCTTTTTCTGTTCGTATATTTTGTATTTTCACATAATACTGTAAATATTGCTATATTGCAGCTATATTGCACATTTTTGTTATCTTGCAGTAATGTCCTTTTGCAAATAAAGTCTTTATTGCAGCAATCCTGTCTCTGTCTTCATTTTTTCATTACAAAAACAAAGACAGAGACAGAATTGCTGCAATAAAGACTTTATTTGCAAAAGGTTAACCGTACATTCTGAGACGGGTCTTTGTTTATTGAATTTCTGCAGCAAAAGACCTAAACCCAACAAACATGTAGAGAGGCTTCAAAAGACACTGCAGTGCAAAACACAATCTATGATCAATACAGTATACTGTGTGTTGTATAAGGGCAGACCTGACATAAAATACAGTTTTTTTCGATTGCTAAACGACAGTGGGCGCAACTGGAGTCACATGTGCAAAACTCTAACTCCAGTCTGCACAGCAGCAGTTCATGTGGACCAAACTCTAGTTCGTTTTTCATTGCTTGAACACAGTTTTCAAAACTCTACACACTTATCACATGACTTTAACCACAACCTGCACAACACTGTGGATTTACAGCACTTTGTTCAAATGCTAACACACTGCTGTCAAAACTGTGAACCACACATTCAAAACAGAATAGAGTTCAGCCTTGTGCCTTTCAAACACTGCTGATTGCAGTTTCAGCTGAAAGGCTCCCATACACAAAATAATATATTTGAAATATATTTTTGGAATATATGCAAATATTCGAAATTGGCCTAATACAGTAAATATATTTTAGTTAAATATATGTAAATATATGTAAATATATTTCACACTTACTGTAACATCATATATTTTTGTTATATTTCATAATATATTTCAAATGATAAATATAAGTGACCAACAATGCAAATATATTTCAATGTATTTGGAATATATGCCACATATATTTTTTACACTTTACTGTAAAATATATTTCAAATTATTTTTTTTCTGTATGGGTGGAGGTGGAAAGTGTTTGGTCACCACCCACATGACCAAAGGTCTCTTTTGGAAGCCATGCGTGCCGGATGTGAGGACACGAGTCCAGAGGACTGCCAGGGATGGATAAGGCACTCCAGAAGGAACGTGTGTGTGACATCCGACTACTTTCCAAGAAGGGGCGCAACTGATTTACAAATATCGCGATAAATATGTATAGGAATTGAGGCAGTAGCCAATGACAGCACTAGGAGTAAAAGCTGCAGGATTGTGTACGAGTATACACATATGTACGAGTATCATACGAATTTGACAACTTGTTAAATCCTGTGAATTATTAAGACTTTCAGTCTATGTTTGTACTGATTGGGCTATGGGTTTTGTGAGAAAAGTTTTAAGAAACAACAAATGTTTGATTTAGGGTTAAAACCAACACATACATACCATTGTGAATATTTGCCTTTGCAGCTGTCCGTCTCCTCCGTTTACTTCTCCTCCAACAATAATGGGCTGACTGAGTCCGAAAGGCCCTTTTGGTCTTTTCAGCTGGAAAAAGAGAAAAGAAAATAGCATTATGTATAATATATAGGATTATTTAAAGGAAAAAGTACTGATATACCTTACAAATATTGGATGTTACATTATAAAGCCTTACAAGCATGGCAAGTGTTGTGGTTAATATGCATTTACAACAAATATCACTTTAAAACTATCAATCAATACTGAGGTAAAAGCATGGTAAGTTTTGTGATAACTGACCTTTACTAAACCAATCACAGTAAAACTATGGTTACTGTGGTAAAAGCATGGTAAGTGTCGTGGTTACTGTGCATTTACAATAAGTACCACATTAAAACTACAAATAGTGTGGTAAAAGCATGGCAAGTTTTGTGATTACTGTCTTTTTACTACACTTATCACAGTAAAACTAATGTTACTGTGGTAAAAGCATGGTAAGTGTTGTTTTTACTGTGCTTCTACTACAAATACAACTTTGGAACTAATTGTAGTATTTTTAATCTGATATGAATATCTAGGCCTATTGCACGTCACGTGACAGGCAGTGTTTAATCACCCTGTTTTGAATTAGAAAGCAATGAAACACAAAGTCTCCGTGGAGATGGCAGATATAATGGCAGATTAATATCGACAAACAGAAAATACATTATATCACACATTATTAGGACAGCGTATTTAGGTATTTACTTACCAACATCTGACACACGTGAACTGATGCCAAATATCGCGATGTGTTCGGAACGAGACTTCTTCAGCGCGATTTCCTACTGATAAAATATAATTTTAAAAATATCAATAAACAGCAAAGCAATCCAGCTTCCCTGGCAATAAGACCGAAATAATAACATTATACATAAAAATACATATGATGTGAATAAATACACATCTTCTCGATAAATGATAGAAGAAATTATAAAATAGCTTTCTGCACCAAATGTGCAGAAATCTATATTTTTATAATTTCTTCTATCATTTATCGTCATAAGAAATGGCCACCTTACAAATCTAAAGTTTCTAAACACAACTTATTGTCCTGACTCAACAGTTTTTAATCAAACCTCCGATAAAAATACGTTATCCAGCTTCTTAAAGCAGTGTCCTACCAAGAAAACGCTAAAACTGCAATTACTTGCAAGCGTCTTAGAGCGTTGTTAAACTCACCTTTTAATGTCGTTTTGCCTGCAGTTGAGGGTTGATTTGGGCAAACTCACCTCTGAATGCCGTTTACCTGCAGTTGAGTGTTGTTAAATTCACCGCTGCATTGTTAAACTCACCGCTGAATGATCACGTGCGTTGTTAAACTCACCGCTGAACGCGCTAAACCTTTGCGGGGACTTTGATATCAGATTGCGAGGGGTTTTAAACATCAAAAACCAGTTGGAGGGCCAGATAAAAAATATCTGGGTGCCGCCATTTGACTCGCCCTGGCATAGATAATATTTTGTAGCCCAATGAGAAAAAAGGGAGTAAATAATTTAAACAAAATGAACAGCATTAGCTGCTACGTGCAGGGGCGCAGATAGGATTTTTTAACTGGGGGGGGGGGACCAAGCTGTCAGCAAATGATTTAAACTCAATTCGTTATTTTGTGTAATTTGGGCTTTAACTAGTGTTCAAGTAGTTACTTTGCGTAATTTGGGCTAATGATTTGCATTAAAAAGCCATTGGGGGATTCTTATTTGAAATCATGAAATCATGGATAAACAACAATGAACAAAGGTAAACAAAGCCAAAGGCCTACCTGATCACCACTAGCAATGCATGATCAGACTGTTATTTGACTATATGCCAATCACCCACCAAAACTTCATGTCTTCAGCAAAGTATGTTTTATTTAAACATTTGCTTATGTCAGCATACAAAGTCTATCATTATGAACAAAAAAGCAAAGAACCTATGTGCAAAAAATAATAATAAAATAAAATAACATATTTACATAAATAAAAATAAGTAAGTATGCGGAGTATGAGAAATTCAGTCTATTGCAGCCAAACAAATTTACTCAATGAAGGACCCAAAAACATCTCTCCTCCTTTCATTACCCTGAACATACTGCTGGGCAATTTCTTGTCTGTCCAGTCTGTCAAGCCTCTCTTGGTGAATATGGCACACAGCAATGCCATTGAGTCTTTTTTGAGTCATGGTTGATCGCAACCAAGTTTTCAACCTGCGTAACCCACTAAAACTGCGCTCTGCCTCAGCAGATGATATGGGCACCACCATCAACAATCTTACTAATGTCTCTACCTGATCAAATAGGCCCCTGACTTCAGGGGGCATTTCTCTCAAAACATGCACAGCATCTGCAGTTGTGCTGACCTTGTACTTGTTTTTAAACATGGCTAATTGGACTTTCAAGTCTTCCTCGTTCAGTTCAGGATATAATTTCCAAACTGCTGCATTATTTGTAATGGGAGTCAGGAGTGAGTTTTCCAGTTCTTTTAAAGTTTGAATGCCTGGTTGCAGGAACTTCTCAGTAGTTTGTGCATCTACTGTGTCAAGGACATGGTAGAACTCTACTCTGTAAAAATCCACAGCTGATCCAGGTGTGTACGCAGGAGCCTGCCCAGAATATCTCTTAGGGGGCCTATGTGTGCGTGGTGGAACAATGGTCTCTAGAGACAGATTGTCACAAATGTCTCCTGCCTCCTTAAAGACTGCCTCAAAGTGTTCAGTGTTTCTTTTGGATTTCAAGCTTTCTTGGACAAGAGAGACTGCAGAGAGCATGCCCTCCACTGTCTGAGTGTTTTTCTGGAGAGATGCATTTAGAACCTCTAGTTCACTGATCACATCTAAAGCAAGCAGAAGTCCCAGTACAACATTACCCTGTTGCAGTCGAACACGTAAGCCCTCTGCCCGGCTTGCAGATCCAGAATTACTTGCAGCCATCTCATCCAGTGCATTTAGTACCATCCCATATTGGCTGAGAACAGCACGGATAGCAGGTGAGCGTACAGTCCACCTAGTGGGACATAAAGGCCTGATGGACAGGGCTGGCCCTTCCCCTTCAGCTGCAACAATGGCTTTAAACTTGTCTTTCAGCTTACCAGACTGCCCAAAAAATGTGCCAAGTTAATGTATCCAGTCAAGTGCATTTCGCACGACACTGGAGGCTGAGCAAGCCTGTTGTGTAATTAAATTAACACAGTGTGCTCCACAATGTATATATGGCGCTAGTGGCTGTGCTCGCTGAATAACAGCCTGGGCACCTGAGTACTTTCCAGATATATTTGAAGCCCCATCATATGCTTGACCTCTGAGGCCAGATATTGGCAAATTCAGTCTCAACAGAACGTCCAAAATGATTCTGGCAAGGTTTTCACCTGTTGTAGAAGTTGTTTCATACAACCCTATAAGGGTCATTCTACGGAAATGTCCATTTTTCTGTCCCTAGCCTTTACAGAAATATTACACTTGAAAAACACTTTAGGTTTACAATCTTTTTATATTTTAAAATGAAAAAATATGCTATTTGAACAATTACACCTTCTTGAGCCATCAATGTGGCAATATTTGATTTTTATTAATTAGAATTCCAAGCACCACAGAAGTGCCCGTCCCCACAGTCATGTACAGAGGAGAAATGCTTTATTTTGAGGTCAAAAACAGTGTTTTCTTCCATTTAAAATACAACAATGTGTCCATAACTATCAAATATATGATGTAAATTACATTAAAAAACAAAATGCTAAATAAATATTATAAAATATATAATGAAAGTAGTGGTCCCCTGGAGGTGTGTCACTGGTGTTTCCGTTTAACAAAAAAGCTCTTATTTTGAAATAACAATCACACTGATGACATCCCTCGACTTCCTTCTTCCAATTTCCTGGAGATCTATGAAGAGAAGAACATGGTAAGTCCACTGTCTCTTTTCAATTATCAGAAATTTTCTCATTTATCTCATGATTTCATATGAAGCTTTTAGTTGAAGTCACTGGTATGACCTCTTTTATTGTTTGGGCATTGTAAAAAACTAGAATACAAATGGATTAAACTACTTAATTTAGTGAGTATACCATGATTGACAACATGTGGTTTGATCAAGCGGGAAGGAAGTCGACCGGAAGTTGAAGTCGGCCGGGTGCCGCCATCTTGAGCAGAACTTCACTTGCGTTAGCAATCCCATTGACTTCCATTCATTTTGGCGTCACTTTGACAGCGAATAACTTTACATCTGAAGCGTTTGAAGACTCCATTTGTCCATTTTTTATTTTCTAAAGAAACACGACAATGTATAAAATGCTCCATTACCTTGTAGCTTATGTTATGGCCCCGTAGAAGCAGTTTTTGTAAAAGTAGGCTAACGATTGCGTCATAACCAAGCGACTCTTTGTCGCACATTAGAGAGATTACCGTATGGACAGGAGGAGAAGCTCGCTGGCAATCGGGGGGACGTCGAGGCAAAATGACAATATAATTAATCAGAATACATAGCAAAAGTTGCTCCTGCTCCTAGCTCATGGACAGCTCCTACTCACACTCTCTGTCTCTGCAAGATTCGGAAGGGAATGATTCAGATTTCTCTCGGCACAGCTACTAGAAGACAGACGGGTTGCTCACGTGGTCCGTGTAACGCTTTGCTCGGTTTGAGTCTGCGCGTCAGGAAAGGAAGTGCTAAGAAATCGCTAAAAATGGGCTTCACTTGTCTCAATTGAGTTCCAATGGGGTCGCTGTGTCCATTTCTTTTACTGTCTATGGGTTTGATACCTTGCAGCAGCCATTTTGTAAAATGCAGTTTTCATGAAAACTGTCACTGGTGTCACCTTCCTTATGGGTAACACCAGTGAAGATCAGTAACACCAGTGACTCCCTTTTATAGATAAACTTTGTTCAAAGCTATTCATTTAGTTATTTTGCATAAAATAGCACTAAAATTGTGATTCTAACTTTTCTTTGTCATTGTTAATCCTTCTTTTGGTCAGGTATTTCTAAATTGAGGGTATGGCTAAACTGAGCACAGCTGAGAAACAGCGACTATACAGAAAGCGTAGGGATGCTGATCCTGAACGCAGAGCAGAGTATTTGCAGAAAAGGAAACAGAGCTATGTCCGTGACATTGACACACAAAAAAGAAAGAGAATAAGTGATTTGAGTGAAAGGGAGAAGAGATATGAGCGAAAGGCATGGAGGGTCCGTCAGCAAAGATGCAGGCAAAGAGTCAGAGCAGGAGCATTGACCCCCCCATCATCACCAGATAGATCACCCAACGTTTCAAGGTACAAACTGAACTGTTACAAATACAGAAATAAATGGTGAAACAGTTATAAAAGTGCATAGCATACAGTACCTCCACATACACACTCACACTCACTCACTCACAAACTCTCTCTCTCACACACTCTCACACACACTCATACTCTCTCTCACTCACACACACACACACTCTCTCTCTCTCTCACACTCACACACACACACACACACACTCACTCTCTCTCTCTCACTCTCACACACATACACACTCTCTCACACACACACACACACACACACACTCTCTCTCTCACTCACACACACACACACTCTCACTCTCTCTATCTCTCACACACACACACTCAAGCTAGGGTTAAATGAGTGAGAACTTTTTTTCAAGAAAATATTTTGCTTTACAGACAACTACAACAAGGGAGGAGACAACGTAGGAGAGATGCACAAAGGAAACAACGGGAAATAGAGAAACTGAAAGACGAGATCATCGGTTGGAAAAGAAGATATGAAAAGGTGAAGAAACGTAACATACGACTGCAGCGTGCAAATCTTGACAGCCCAGAAGTTAAAACACAAACAGTTCTTCAAGGTCAGCGAGTCAACACCCATGTCAGAAAAACCCTGAAATATCACTTTGCTGTTTTGGGAGCACTGAAACACAAATACAAAAGTTTTAGAGACACAAAGTCAAAACAAAGTCTTGCACAGCTGGTATCAGAGAAGGTGATCAAAAAATATAAATGCAAGACATATTGCAAGAAGGTCATCGGTTGTGATTCTCGAATCATCAGAAAAACAAAGCAAGTTCAAGAAACTGGCATACGGAAGGAGACTGTAAAATCTGTCAGACAATTTTTTCTCAGGGATGACGTCAGCAGACTGACTACAGGGAGGAAGAACACACTTACTCTCAAGAAGATTAAGAGACAGAGGAGGCTACTGTCTGATTCCTTGCTCAACCTCCACAAGAAATATGTATCTGAGCACCAACAAATTTCTTATGCTTTCTTCTGCCGTCAGAGACCATTTTGGGTGGTTCCACCAAATGAGAGAGACATGCCAATGTAAGACACATGAAAACTTGCAGTTCATGGCTGACAAATTATACAAGCTTGGCATTTCAGACTCCAGAAACTTAGAGGAAATGTCCGACAGCACTGTCTGCAGTAGCTCCAAGACATGTGCGTATGGTGATTGTTTGGACTGCAAATTGTCAACCTATCCCTTAAACAGGTCTTCAAGTAGGGTGGTGACTCTGAGCCAATGGTGCCAGGAGAAGGTGAACATCTCACTGCAAAGTGGAGAGACAAGAGTGAGTACAATCACGGTCAAAAAAGATACCCCAATACAGGAGGACGAGCTTGTGGCACAATTCCAGGACCGACTCTTTAAATTCAGGAGACACATTTTTAATATTCGCTGGCAGTACAGCCAGTACAGGAATCTCAGAGAGAGCCTTACTGCCAAAGACTGCCTTATCCACATTGATTTCAGCGAGAACTATTCTTGTAAATACTCCAATGAAATCCAGTCAGTCCACTTTGGGGGGTCACATCAGCAGGCGACCCTCCACACTGGAGTGCTTTATCTGGCAAACCAGGCCCCCTTGCCCTTCTGCACCATCTCCTCCAGTAGAAGGCATGACCCACCAGCTATATGGGCTCATTTGGATCCTATTCTTAATTTCCTGAAAAAGGACCACACTGATGTCCAAAACCTTCATTTTTTTAGTGATGGCCCTGCCACCCAATACAAAAACCGCTTAAACTTTTACATTATATCCACGGAGCCACACCAGAGGGGTTTCTCGACTGTGACATGGAACTTCTTTGAGGCAAGTCACGGGAAGGGTTCACCAGATGGAGTGGGGGCTGCACTGAAGAGAACAGCTGACGCATTAGTTCGTCAAGGTAAAGATATTCCTGATGCACAGAGCTTTTTCCAGCTGCTGAATGACACAAGCAAGGTGAAACTCTACTATGTGAGTGAGAAAGAAGTTGAGAAGAAGGATGAAGGTTTAAAGCAAGTGCCCCTATTCACCATTAAAAGCACCATGAAAATGCATGAGGTCCTTAGCGTTTCTCCTGGCATTCTCAAATACAGGGACATAAGCTGTTTCTGTGGGGCTGCTGAGGGGGTGTTTGAGTGTCCATGCCACAGCCTAGAGGAGGTCACTCTTGTAGCTATGGATGCAATCAACCAAACAGGCAAAGATTTTAGACCCAATGTCATAGAACAGCATCACACTGGGCAGTGGTGTGTCGTGGGATATGATGATGATCCCTACCCTGGCATCATCCTGCAGGTGGAGGAAAACAATGTGCAAGTCAAATGCATGCACCGCAACGGAGTGAACAAGTTTTTCTGGCCAAGCCCCAGAGATGATGTTAACTGGTACGGTGATGACCAGATCATATGCCTGATTCCAGAGCCCATGGCACTAAATAAGCGTTCAGTTCAGATTGATCAGCGGTTCTGGGAGTTCGTTATGGGGCAGCTGGGCAAGTAAAAAAAAAGCAAAAAGGCACCATGAAATGGAAAATGGGGACAGTTCAAAGTTTTCCCCTCTTAGTCATTGTCTAAACTGCATTTGTCCAATTGTGACTATTTTTTATGTCATGGTATTGTACTTACTAGGTAATGTACTTTGTTGTACATTTTAGTTGTTTTCTAATGAAGTTAAAATGTTAATTTAGAATGTTGTCTATGATATTTTTCTAACTCTGATTTCACTTCTTATGAAATGAGTCATTTGTATATGTTATGTATGTCACTGGTGATTTGTTATGTCACTGGTGTTACAGTGTTTTTTTCTTTCACATTAAATAAAATCTGTCATATGTGGCATAATGATCATTTTAAATTCATTGAATTCTGCTGCATTTAAGAGTAAAGCTTTAAAGGATTGTATCATTGCTTGTTTAAAACCTTTTTTTCAAATATTTTCATTGTTATAGCAAATACATGGTTGTGCAATTGAACTAACATCATTCAGTCAAACTTTTAACAAACCTGATTAAAATAAATAAAACATAATCACCGTATTAGTTAGATTATAATTAATTTTCTGTACCTTTGACTGCATGTGCTGAAAAAATAAAAATAAATATTTCATAAACACCTTTAATATCGCTAAAGTAAGGTAACACAAGTGACAAAAAAATGGTGTATGCGGTCTTTAAATACATGCACACAAAAAATAAAAAATCATTAAGCTGTAATTTATGTGTTCTCATAAAGTCAAAGGGTAATCTAATAATGTGGTCTAAGTTTAAATGTTAGAAAAAGAAATCAATTTTAAGAGATCTTGCCATACCAAATGTGGACGTTTCTGTAGAATGACCCATAAAGTATTCGTGCACCAGCAAATCAGTGTCAACATAACGTAGGCACAGCGCCTCCTGCTCAACACCAGAGATATCCCTTGTCCCATCCATAATTATCGAATACTGCAACACTGGAAGGGACCGGATCTCATCTGCAATTGTCCTGATAATTGATGAACTCATCAAATTTATACGCTCATTTTGACAATCCCAAGATGTGTGCACCTCCCTCTTTGCAGATAACCACCTAGTGAATGATTGATCATTTACATTTTACATTTATTCATTTAGCTGACGCTTTTATCCAAAGCGACTTACAATTGCTATATATATATGTCAGAGGTCGCACGCCTCTGGAGCAACTAGGGGTTAAGTGTTTTGCTCAGGGACACATTGGTGTCTCACAGTGGATTCGAACCCGGGTCTCTCACACCAAAGGCAAGTGTCTTATCCATTGCGCCACACCACCCCCTTAGGTTACCTTGATGATGTTCATGCCCCCTAAAGGCCAATCCCTGCCTCGCCAGAAACATCTCACCCCCTATTATTTTTAACAGGCTAGCTCTGTTTTCTGCCTGCTGTGTACTGACTCCACTGCTCAACTGTGCAGTAACTGGCCTGTTTTCATAGGCAGCAGTTGTAACAGCAATGTTGTGACCCTCTGATTTCTCATGCATGGAAAATTTTTCAAGTGCTTTTTTCCAGTTTTTAAATCCAGTACTGACAAAAGCTGGGTCTATACTCTTGGCTTGTGCTGGTTTTCCTGTCTTGAAGTACTTAGAGCAATGAAAACACAGAACACCATCTGTACCCATACTAACATGCAGCCAAGGATACTTCTCATACCATGATTTTTGGAATGTCAGTGTCCGGTCTTTCATCACTTGTTTTTGCAAAACTTTAGGGTCAGATTGATTTGGCTTTGTATATGTCATTATCATGTCAACATCCTCTCCCTCTATGTTGCCTCCTGTCCCTCCTTGTTGTTCTGTCCCTGCTTCTTCTGTCTGTAATTCTACTCTCTCTCCTTCCTCATGCTGTCTTTTTCCACTGTGGCTGCCCTCCTGCAGATCCTCACTTGTCTGACTAGGACCTGCCTTACTGTCATTAGAAATTGCCTGCAGGCCAGGAGGACAACATTTAAAATCTTATAATTTCAGTTAACCCTCTATACCTCTATAGAATTTCACAACAATGTGAAATACAACACATATTCCTGAGAATGAATGGCTTAAACTACTTCAAATGTCCAAGAATAACTCAAAATTTTAAATTTAAGTGTTAATTACAAGTTTGTTGCAATTTATAGATTAGAAATATCTTTCAAATGATGTATGACATATTAAGAAATGTTTTTCATAGCCCATAATTTAAGAATCTATATCCTCCGTTGCTCTGTACAATAACACCTAAATGCATAATTATGATCTCCACATTTTACTGTGTTTGCTAAGTGCAAAAGCCTTCTTGCCATTATGGATACTTACATTGTTTGGTTTTTGAAAAAACGAGGTGATTGTTTTTTGTCTCTTCATTTTCCTTTATGTAGCATTTATAGTCGATTTCAGTTCAGAAAATCACTGACTCAGCTCAGTCATAGATTGTATATGATCACTATGGTTACCGGTTACCCGTTACCGCTCCTACAGGCACGATTGAGGCAGCTACCAGCTCCTCATAGGACCCCGGCGTCACTCAGGGGTCGTAGCACACACACAGAGAGAGAGAGAGAGTGTAAACATCGGTGACATCGTGTGTTTATTGACAACAGAACAGCGTGTAGTGAGAACGTGGACCGTACAAAGTAATGGTGACCGGTGTAGATTATTATTGTGTGTCAGCCCGCGTCTGCCCCGACCCGCGGCTAATGTACATAGCGAAAACACTGGTTAATCCTCTGTTTTACCGATTTTTGTCGCCTTTCGTAGTGATAGTGAGGGCGGGGGACGGATCGGGTCACTAAAAATCTGGGGGGGTCATGTCCCCCCCGTCCCCAGTGCCATCTGCGCACCTGTGAGGGCAGCAACATCGTTCAGGTGTTCGGAGCTGGCGCATCTGTGGGCGCAATATCTGGAGCAGTGCTTCTAGTGGCCCTCTAGTGGCTACTGCAGTAGCATCGTACACTACAGTCAAAGTCTCTTCCACATTGCTAGAGACATTTATCTCCAGCAGTACCTTTAAAAAAGCTATTGAATTTATTAAAGAACAAAAATACAAAAAGTACAGAATTACAAAAAGTAATGTTTTGTCCGTTACAATACTGTATGGGGCATCGCCAAATAAATCTGACCAGAAGTTTTTTCTACTTATTAGAAAATAAGGACTTTTTAGGCCTAGGTCGATAAATGGCATATATCTGCAAAATGCTGCAGTAAATTTGTTTCAGATGAGGTGTGTATGCTGTATGGGACATCCCTTATAAGAGCTGGCCATTTATTTTTTTCTACTTATTAGAAATGAGGTCTTTATGGGCCTCTCAATTAGAATAATGTGACCTTTTTTTTTTTTTTCAAAAAGCTGCAGTAAAATGGTTTAATATGAGTTTTGTAGACTTTATGGGACATCCCTTATAAAAACAGATCATTCATTTTTTGTGGAGTGTTTTTAGTTTACCGCAGTTTACCGCAGTGAGTTACTGATTTTACAGGAAACTCACTCAGACGGATGTGTTTCCCGTTCAACAACATAACGTTTGGCTCAAGATACAGATTTTTTGAGTCCACGTCATACAAACCATATTTGGCTCACGATACTTTCGGTAAACACACCCCTGAATAGTTGTGGTTCCCGTATTAGATCTAGCTCTATAAAACATCCCAACAAAGTTTTGCACAGCACAGACATCCTCCAACTCTCAGAGATATCCAGAGGACATCGAGACACAAACTTGTGCTTGTGAGTTGTTAAGAAGTGGTTGCTGTTCTCAGGCTGCTGGCGTCTGACTGATTACTTCTCTGATACAGTAGACACGTAAGTACATTGTTCATAGATTTATTCACCATTAATAACATTTAATGTATAACATGAATGATAGAAAAGCAACAAAACCTCAGTTTGCGATTGTTTGTTTCATGATCTCAGTGAGAGTACTGAAGTCTGCCCTGATATATCTGCTCTGCCCACACTGGCAGGGTTTATTAGATGAACTTTTAGGACTTCAGCTGGATTTTCTTAAACGTCAAACATCACCGTATATTCTGTATTTCCACCGTTGCTGATTTGAATATTTTTTTGACTACTTGTTTATTCTCCTGTCTACTTGATCTCTTTATCTTGCTTCAAGTTCTTATCTGTATTTCTAACTAGTTAACTTTTCCTAATTAGATAATTAACCCCTTAAGCCCTGAAAGCATTTTTTTTTTCTTTCTGAGTGACACACATAAAAGTAAAGACTCATAACTCCAAAACTATAGCAAGAGTCAAAAAATTAGTATTGTTTGATAGAACACGTTTCAAACTGCTGATAAAAGACTATATATATATATATATATATATATATATATATATATATATATATATATATATATATATATAAATATAACCAAGATAGCTTTTTTGTTCAGTCCTTGACACTCCCTAATGGACTTTTTTTTTTATTGTTCCGCCATGAGCATTATCATGTGATCAACGAACACAATGGATTATGTTGGCTCTTTCTAATCCTGAGAATCTGCTGTAAATAAAGATTCGATTTTTCACAATTTATGCATGTTTCATGGAGTTATGATTGAAAACGTCACATCCATGGTCCATCTAAATTCTTGATTGTATGTAAAAATATGTGTCAAAATAAGATTTGTCACCAAAAATCATTCCATTTGCTGAAACACAGAGAAAGTTATGGCCAAATTAAGACTCAAAAATACCCCATAGTGGATGAAAACATCCCCAACAGCACATAAGGGTTAATGTTATATAAAAACGATATGACTTACCATTCATAATCAGGATGCAGCAGCAGCTTCTGTGTTGACTGTCTGTCACTGGACTGTTAAAATTTGAACTGTCGCTGCGGAAACCGTAGGTTATTTAACCCAACAGTCGGGTTATTTCTAGAAATTACCCAATGATTTTAAAAATGACCCAATAATTTTGGAAAATAACCCAACATATTGACCCAATATGTGTAACCCAACGGTTGGGTTAAACAAATAACCCAATGTTTTGTCCTGACCTTTACCTAAATCCTGAATTTTATGTCATAGTTTAGGGTGAGAAACCACAAACCACTTGCCACACTAAAGTGCTCTCTTCCTTCTTTTGATATATTGCATGTTCAGATATTCATAGAACAAAATATGGGGGCCGTGAAACTCAAAAATGCTGGCTGTGGCTGGTAAATTAAAAAAAAAAAAAGAAAGAGAAAGAATTAATATCAATGTAATGTCCACCAGTCTCCTCTTCTTGTGATGTTTGGTGATATTCCACAGATCCTGAGCTGAAGCTGATGATGGGTTTCAGCGTGGTCTTCATCTTTGCTCTGCTACAGATCTGCACACTGTGTGATGGGGGGAACTCAGAGGATCTTTCTAACATCACTGGTGTGTTCACCTTCAGTTCTTGTGTTATACATTATGCAGAACTCCTAAACTAAACTATAATCCATGTGTGAAGATTTACTTATTTAAAAATATTGTAAATAACATAAGTCATGAGTCTTTGGTTAGTGTATTTCTGTTGGATTTGTCTTGCAGACTCTTCTAACCATCCTCATCACCGTCATCCTCGTCAACTTTTCAACCGTGGATCAGCTAAGAAAGAGGAGGAACCTCGCGTTTTCAACCATTACTTGGAGTTGGTTGTATCAAAAGATCCACCTGAAGATGCAGTTCAAGTTACTCATAACAACGATGATTATTACATTCTTCAAATTAGGATATATGATAATGTTACGGTAAAAGCACTTAAAAGTTCAGAAATGAACCAAAGTACTAATGAGGAGGAACGTACATTTCTAGTGAATAAAGACAACTTTGAAATTTTAGAGTGGAAAAAGTGGGCAGATGTAAAGAGTGGCCAGATTCCATTTCACCCAATAATCATTTTTGAAGGTCACTACATTACTAAAGATAACAATGGTATCAGTTTGATGACCATAGGCAGTTTAATAAAAAGTTCTAAAGTTCTCACTGTAAACTATGACATAAAAGGTCAGGATTTTCAAATTGATAATTGTGAAGACAAAAAAAAGGTAAAGGCAGACAAGATAGAAGTGATAAAACGGTTCACAGCTGAAAACAAGAACTGCAAGCCAGCCAAACATGTGGTGAAGTTTGATCAAGGCAGCGACATATCAAGAGCTTTCCTAAAGAGCCGTACGCATACGGTTGGAGGAGCGGTGGAGGCATCGGCCTCTGTTAAGTTTGGTTCAGTAGAAATAGGTGGAAAAGTTTCTGGGAAATATGACTATGGTCACTTGAATTCTGAAACAACATCCAATCTTGATAAGGTCCTGCACTCAGTGAGTATGGAGATAGAGATTCCACCCAACCATTCTTGCACTATTGAGATTAAAAGAAAAACCTCTACGGTTGAAGCCCAGTGCTCTGGTCTGCTCTCCCGACAGTACAAGAACGGTGGAGATCGCACAACCTCGGTTACTGGCGTCTATAATCAAGAGGAAGTAGCAGAACTCCTGACATCTATGAATCCCTGCACACCCGTGACAGATGGGACGAAATGTTGTCGTACACAATATGTAAAAAAATAAATGTAAAAAAACAGCTTGCTTTCAAATTAAGAATTTATTAAATTGAATTTTGACATGCTAACAGTGTTTTGTTTTGTTTTTGTTGTTTTTAAAGAAAAAAAGAAGAAAAAAAGAATGAGGGGGAGGGTTGAGATTGACGTCCTGGGTTTATAAAGACCAGGGGCCTCATGAACAAAGACTTGCGTTGAATTCATACTAAAACATTGCATACGGACAAAGCTGTAAATGTGCGTATGCACAAAAAACCCAGATGTATGAATCTCTGCGTACGAAGGATCCCACGCATATTCTCTTTGTACATCCCAATTAACGTAAAATTGGTATCTAAATATGGTAATGAGTCCACTTTGGCAAAAGAAAGCAGTAAGAAAATGGCTAAAGCAAGCGGCAAGAAATGAAACTTTACAGAAGTGAATTGGAGGAGCTACTATCAGAAGTAGAAATGAGAAAAAATATTTTATTTGGAACTTTGTCCTCCAGAATTAATAACAAAAGGAAAAAATATGAGTGGGAGAGTTTGGCTGATGCCGTTAATGCGGTATTATTATTATTATTATTATATTTTATGTTATATTATTATATATTAAATATATTATTAGACATTATATTATATCTATCTATCTATATATATATTGAATTTCGGTGCGGGAATGTGGGGATTGCGCATAATTTAAACCAGTCCTGCAATTTTAGCTTCTATAGTAGGCTACGAGAAATTCCCGCACAAATATATTCGCTTCATCTCAGAGCAAATGATTAAAAAATAAATTCACAGATGCGAGAAAAAAGATGTCAAACTGTCTTTTATTTTTGAATTTAATTCTTTAATCAGCGCTGGACCGGCATTCTCTGTCTTCCGCTGAGCTCTGGCCGTAGATCATATGTTTTACGCTGTCAATGCAGTGGTCTGCGTTACGCTGATCTTATTCACACTATCGAGTGTAGGTGCAGCATTCTAACATTGAGTCATAATGAGCTGTTTGTGAAGAAATTATCCGCTTCCAAATTATGTCATTTAAATCACGAAATTGAAACATTAAAAAACAATTTGCTCTTTATGGTGTGCGAGTGATAGAGCGCGGCAGCAACGAACCATCAGCTCGCAGCGTAACAACATTGAATGCTCGGCCGAACAGCTGATCATAGCTGTACAGGGCGCCTTATTATTTTTCATTTCATTCATTCATATTAATTCATATTTAATATTTTTTTATTAATATTAGATTATATTTGATATTATTTTATTTTATTTTATATATAGACTAAGGGTTGTATCAATTTGCATATGCTTTTATATGTTCTTACTTAATTGCATCATTTATAGAATATTCCCATGAGGCTTATGTGATAATATATATGTCAATTATTTTATAAATTGCAAATTAATAGCAATGCTTTTCACAGTTAGTGGTGCGATAGACTTGTAGAACAATTCGTTGTGTAATGTTTGCAGCTTCATCAGCAGAAGTCAGCTTCAAGTCTCACACAGGAGTTCGTAGGCCGCCCCACTTACAGTTACACAGATCACAGCAGTTATACCATTTCCAAGGTCTAAGCTACGTCATTGCTTACAGGTTGAATGATTTTCATTGGCTAAGAAATAGATAATTTCCACACATATACAGACTGAAGCATATCTCCATAGATTATGCATCAGACACTCGGACCCTGAAGTCAGACACGTCGTGACCTTCCAGGTCGCAGATTTGGGTTGCTGGGTGCCAGCATGTCCTGAACAACAACTCAGTCAATCTCCAATAATGCCAGTGGTTCCTTAACCTGTAGGCAAGAACACTAACACACACACTGACACACATCTTTTCCAAGGTTGGATTTGGCTAGGCTCTAATGAGTCTTGTCTCAAAACATCAAGATATCAAGTTCTTTCTTTCAAGCTAGGATACTTTAGTCTAAATGGAAAGTAAGGCTTTAAGTGCTTTGTATGTGAGGTGGACTATTTTGAGTTGAGTTGATCCTGTTTTTGACTGGGAGCCAGGGGAGGTTGTAGAGGACAGGGGTGATATGATCGCGGCGGCGGGTGGAGGTGAGAAGGCGGGCGCTGAGTTATTCAAATTTATTTATTAGGATAAACCCCTTGAGATGCACCATCTCGTTTTCAAGGGGGTCCTAAAATACATCACAAAAAAACAATAATCAAATAAACAAAAATACAATTATACATGTCAATATTCAGACAAACAACAAACAAACACACACAGAATAACAAATATATATATATATATATATATATATATATACACACACACACACACACACACATATATACACACACACACACATATATATATACACATATACATACACACATACATACATACAACCATACAACCACCAGATGGTCAAACTGGCAGAAATACATTTGATATTGTATGTACGTGGGTCACAAAATAATACAATTAATTTAAGTATAGCATATACACAATGTGTCAGCATCATACATTACAAGAGCAATCACAAGGTAAGAAGACAGGGTATGCTTAAACATCCCAAATGAAGTGATGGATCTAATATCAGAAGGTACTGTAAGTTATTCCAGTCTAAAGTAGCTTTAAACATAACAGCTCTTTTGCCAACTGATTTCTTAGCTCTGGGACAGGGGACAGAAAAGTAAAGCTGAACAGAGTGCCCCAATTGATCATTTGAAGTAATTGGAACAAAATACTCTTTTAAATAAGAAGGGTAATTGAAATGAATACATTTGTTACATTCTAGCTCCCCCAAAAGGAGGGGAGCCTGACAACCCACTGCTCAGGCCCACCGATACCAGCAAAGGAGGTATGGAGTCGCGGCGCGAGAAAAGGACACAAACACCAAATACCGTATAAAAACAAAGCTTTTATTTAACCACGGTAATATTGTAAATAATTAACAATGATAAACAATAAGAATTTCCTGGGAAAAGGGGAGGGCTGGACGAACCAAAACAAAGAAATAAACAAAAAGGACCCCACCCCTAACCTATACTAATCCCCCAAAATAAAATAAAATAAATAAAATTACAATTTCTATCTGGCACACGATCAAGGCGCCCTAAACAAAATTACAGCTGGTGGTCCGCCCAGGTCTAGCTGGTGTTTCTAGACAAAGAAGTATACCTATGGGTGATGTATGTATACCCCGGGGTAGCTCTAAATCTACTCCCCAACTCCTTATAAACAACAGAGAAAAAAAATAATTAATACAAATTATAAAAATTCACAAACAAACAAGTGCTCCGTCCTGCTACTACAAGTTCCAAAAAAGATGAAACACAAGTTAGGTTTACTAACACACAAAAACAATTGAACTATTCTCAAATATTTCAAGCAAAAATGTCAGAAAACCAAACACACACAGGGTACAAACCAAACCAAAAGCAGGAACAGAGAGAGAGAACTGATCCAAAACTGAGCTTTTTAAAGAGCCCAGCCAGCTGCAGCCACTGATGAGTGGGCGGAGTTCCAAGTCCCAATCAGCCGATGAGCCACCAATCAGCTGCCGGAACAGTCACAGAAGCCATCTTACCTGGTAGAAAAACACAAACACACAAACCACAAGCAATACCAGAACAAAATGACTATAAAACGAACCCAGAACTCTGGGGACGTAACACGCCCCCCCAAAAAGGTGTGCAAACCACCTTTTGCACACAATTAGTCCTGGTAAACACGGGACAACGCGTCTGCAACTACGTTGGAAGTTCCTTTAACATGAGTGATACAAACATTGTATCCCTGTAGGATCAGAGCCCACCGCATAAGGCGGCGGTTCTGATTGTACATTCTTTTGAGGAATGTAAGAGGATTATGATCTGTGAATACTCTTACAGGCACAACACTAGAACCGACATATACCTCAAAGAACTGTAAGGCCAACAATAAAGCAAGCGTTTCTTGTTCAATGGTAGAGTACCGTGACTGGCACGGATTGAACTTCCTGGAAAAAAAACTAATTGGCCGATCTACTCCTTCCTCATCTTCCTGTAAAAGGACCGCCCCAGCCCCCACCATACTGGCGTCTACCTCCAGCTTGAAAGGTTTATCAAAGTTAGGAGCTGTTAGCACAGGAGCGCTACAAAGCAGTGCTTTTGCTGACTCGAAAGCAGAGCTGCACTCTGCGGACCATTTAAAAGGTACTTTAGGACTGAGCAAGGTAGTTAGGGGTGCTACTACAGTTGAAAAGTTTTTACAAAAAGTCCGATAGTAACCCACCATTCCAAGAAATCGACGTAACTGATGGCGTGTTTTAGGAGCAGGATAGCTAACAATAGCGTCCACTTTGCTAGCAATGGGACGCACTTGCCCACGACCCACCTGTTTCCCCAGATATGTTACAGTAGCTTTACCAAATTCACATTTAGCCAAGTTAAGTGTTAACGAAGCGTTTTCCAAACGCTGGAACACCAACCTCAACGTGGAGAGATGTTCAGCCCATGTGGGTGAGTATATTACTACATCATCAAGGTAAGCTGTACAGTTGGGAACGTCATCAAACACAATGTTAACTAAACGCTGAAATGTAGCAGGAGCATTGCACATTCCAAATGGCATAACTGTATACTGTACAAAGTTATCGGGGGTCACAAAAGCCGAAATGTCAGAAGCCCGTGGGGTTAGGGGCACCTGCCAATAACCTTTAAGCAAATCGAGTTTACTTACAAAAACAGCCGAACCAATCCGGTCAATACAGTCTTCTATCCTAGGCAGCGGATAGGAATCTGGCACAGTTACTGCATTTACTCGACGGTAGTCCGTGCATAAACGGGACGTGCCGTCTGGTTTCGGAACCAAAATACACGGGGAGCTCCAAGCACTGTGACTACGTATTGCCATGTCATGTTTTAACAGGTAGTCAACCTCACCTTTCATTAACTCACGTTTTTTTGTGTTTACCCGATAGGGATGTTGGCGAATAGGAGATGTACTGCCTACATCCACGTCGTGCGCCAAAACAGACGTGCTCTTAGGTACATCTTGGAACACAGTAAGAAAAGAATGTATTAGAGACACAAGATCATCTTTTTGACTGTCATCCAAATGTTCCATTAATGAAGGTAAGTTTTGTAACATCTCTGAATTACTAAGACGTTTACACTGTTGTAATGAGTGACGCAATTCCAAACCATCATTATTGTTCTCCTCTAGGTCCACAATAGGCACAGGAACCACCAACGCCATGCTGGATCCCGCAAACTGAACCGGAACACTAGAGGGGTTGTCGGAAGTGTTACGCACATGATAGGCTTTAAGCATGTTGACATGACACAAACGAGAAGAGCGCCTGCGATCTGGTGTTTTGATAATGTAATTAGTATCACTGACTTTGCGCTCCACAACATACGGTCCAGAAAAACTGGCAGACAGTGATGAACCTGGGATTGGTAACAAAACCAGTACTTGATCCCCGGGCAAAAACGCACGGTCTTTTGCTTGTTTATCATACTGTTTTTTCATACGTGACTGAGAGGAAGAGAGAGACTCCTGAGCTAGCATGCAGGCAACATGCAGCCTCTCCCGCATCTGACTTACAAAGTGTAACACATTCTTAGGGGTACTACTAGGCGCATCAGATAGAACACGCTCCTTTAACACTTTTAACGGACCCCTAGGTGTGTGTCCGAACACAAGGTCAGCCGGGCTGAACCCCAACGATTCCTGCACTGTTTCCCTAACAGCAAACAAAACAAAGGGCACCCCCTCATCCCAATCAGCACCTGTCTCCATACAATACTTCTTCAGCATGGCCTTGAGCATCTGGTGCCAGCGTTCCAGAGCCCCTTGACTCTCTGGGTGGTAAGGGCTGGAGACCTGGTGCGATATGGACAATGTTTTTAATGCAGAAGAAAACAGTTTGGACATGAAATTAGTTCCTTGATCCGTCTGGATCACTCTGGGAAGACCAAAGGTGGAAAAGAACTTAATCAGACTCTTAATAATTGTCTTAGCTGTAATTGTCCGGAGAGGAATAGCCTCCGGGTACCGAGTGGCGCTGCACATAATGGTAAGCAGAAACTGGTTACCTGTTCGGGTTTTTGGTAATGGACCCACACAGTCAATAATCACCCGCTCAAACGGTTCTCCAATCACAGGAATCGGGTGAAGAGGCACACGAGGAACAGGTTGGTTCACTTTTCCTGCAAGTTGGCATACATGACAGGTTTTACAATATTGCACAATGTCCGATTTTAATCCTGGCCAGAAGAAATGTCGGAGAACTCTGTTGTATGTTTTAGTTACCCCTAAATGTCCGGACCATGCAGGGTTATGAGCCAGTGACAATACTTGTTGTCGTAGTGGTGATGGAACAACTACCTGCCAAACTGTATCCCAGTCCTCACCCGTTTTATGCGCAGTCCATTTACGCATTAGAACACCAGTGTCCACAAGGTAAGCAGTCTCCTGTACTTTTGCGTTTTCAAGAGAGACCACAGAATCAAAGCATTTATTAAGGCTGACATCCTCTTTTTGCCACTCAATCAGCCTCTCTGATGTGATGGATGACAACACATCACCTAACTGGGGAACGACTCCGCATCCCCCTTTCTCAGGCTGCACATAAGATAACCCCTCTGGTTTAGACTCTACATCTACAGTTTCAACCCGTTCAAAAATAGTATCAGACAAATTCACTGTATCCCCCTGCATGTGAGCCTGTGCCCTTGTTAAAACACATGCAGGGAACACTTGAGGATACTTCTGAACCAGGGCAATGTCAGAGACATTAGATTGTGGTCTGTCTGTTACTTCTAGTACTGGAGACACCTTACCCCCAGCAATGTCGTTTCCTAGCAATAATGCTACCCCTTCCACTGCTAACGTAGGCACCACCCCAACACGGAACCGACCTGAAACCAAATCAGAATGCAAGTAAACCCAGTGTAAAGACACAGAAATTGGGCTAGCTTCGATACCACACAAAAGTATATGTGAACCACAGTATGTCTGATCAGACCATGGCAACACATCTGTAAGGATAACTGACTGAGCCGCACCAGTGTCACGTAAGATTTTAATTGCCCTCTGGTCTTCAGTTTTCCCTGTGCATGAAACACACCCTACAGACACAAACGGAACATACACCAGGTCTGGTTTCCTTGTGAGTACCTCGCTAGCACTTCTAGCTTCCTGGTAAGAAACAGACTGAGTTAAACCAACACCCTTACGGACAGGTGGAGGTGACTTAGGCTTGTTCTTAAGTAAGAAACAATCTGAGATTAAATGGCCTTTCCGGTGGCAATAAAAACATTCCCTCTCCTCTTTCCTAGGAACAGTAGGAGGGTCTGAAGAGCGTGATACACCGGCCACTGGTGAAGCGGAAGTCCTGCTCTGACTGGATGCTGTAAACACCGTTTTATGTGTTAGGGCATATTCATCTGCTAGGACCGCTGCCTGACCCAACGTCACCACCTTCTTTTCACTAAGATGCAACACGATTCTTTCGGGTAGGTTGTTCTTAAAATCCTCCAACAATATCTGATTTCTCAAAGTCTCATAAGTAGATGTTTTATTGGCTGCACACCAGCGGTCAAACAAGGACTCTTTGTCCCTGGCAAACTCAACAAATGTTCTACTACCGCTTTTCTTATAATTTCTAAATCGTTGTCTATAAGCCTCTGGCACTAGCTCATAGGCACGCAGCACGGTAGCTTTAACCACATCATAATGTAAACTGTCCTCTATAGAGAGAGAGGCCACAACCTCCTGGGCCTTCCCAGTTAGCTTACACTGGAGGAGTAGAGGCCAGACCTCTTTTGGCCACTGTAGGGCAGTAGCTACCCGCTCAAAAGCAGAAAAGTATGAATCTACCTCAGACTCACGGAATGGGGGAACCACCGCAATGTTCCTCCCCACATCAAAATGACCTGACTTGCCAACTGGGTGAGAAGACCCCCCAGCCTCAAGCTCCATTCGCCGAATGTGAATTCGAGCTTCCTTGTCTGCCTCTATTTTTCTAATTTCTATCTCATACCTCCTTTTGTCTTCCCTATCTTTTAGGTCTGCTTCCAGACGGGCCGTTTTCAGCTTCAACCGAGCGACCTCTACAGACTCGGGGGACACAGGAGACAACGGGTCGTACTTTGGCAGAGTTCGAGGCACCGGAGCTTCCCCACCTCCCACAGCACCCTTCGACCGTGCAGGCGAGAGATTCTCTACGGCGCCCTCGTCCTCCCCCTCATCCTCTGTTTCCACGTCCTCCACAGCCATAACTCCTGCCCTTGACAGACTCAATAAATGGCTTTTGATCACCATTACTAAATTTGCTTTACGAGCCTGTCTATCAACTGTAATATTGTAGTAGTCCGCTAACGCTAACAAATCAACCTTACGCAGGTTAACCAATGAACCCAATGAGGGCTCCGCAATAAAGCCTGCCACATCTGAAGTAGCCGCCATGCTCACACCTCATCCAGTACAATCCTGCACTATTCAGTACTCAACGAACACCACAAACTACAAATACTAACAAACTACAGGACAGAACAACAACTACTATGCAAACACTACTAGTCCTTACTCACACCCCAACACCACACCCCAATCACCGAGCACAGGGTGGTCTGAGCAGCAGGGCGCCAAGCATCCCGGACGAGCCCCCAATTGTTACATTCTAGCTCCCCCAAAAGGAGGGGAGCCTGACAACCCACTGCTCAGGCCCACCGATACCAGCAAAGGAGGTATGGAGTCGCGGCGCGAGAAAAGGACACAAACACCAAATACCGTATAAAAACAAAGCTTTTATTTAACCACGGTAATATTGTAAATAATTAACAATGATAAACAATAAGAATTTCCTGGGAAAAGGGGAGGGCTGGACGAACCAAAACAAAGAAATAAACAAAAAGGACCCCACCCCTAACCTATACTAATCCCCAAAAATAAAATAAAATAAATAAAATTACAATTTCTATCTGGCACATGATCAAGGCGCCCTAAACAAAATTACAGCTGGTGGTCCGCCCAGGTCTAGCTGGTGTTTCTAGACAAAGAAGTATACCTATGGGTGATGTATGTATACCCCGGGGTAGCTCTAAATCTACTCCCCAACTCCCTATAAACAACAGAGAAAAAAAATAATTAATACAAATTATAAAAATTCACAAAAAAACAAGTGCTCCGTCCTGCTACTACAAGTTCCAAAAAAGATGAAACACAAGTTAGGTTTACTAACACACAAAAACAATTGAACTATTCTCAAATATTTCAAGCAAAAATGTCAGAAAACCAAACACACACAGGGTACAAACCAAACCAAAAGCAGGAACAGAGAGAGAGAACTGATCCAAAACTGAGCTTTTTAAAGAGCCCAGCCAGCTGCAGCCACTGATGAGTGGGCGGAGTTCCAAGTCCCAATCAGCCGATGAGCCACCAATCAGCTGCCGGAACAGTCACAGAAGCCATCTTACCTGGTAGAAAAACACAAACACACAAACCACAAGCAATACCAGAACAAAATGACTATAAAACGAACCCAGAACTCTGGGGACGTAACAACATTTGAATATTAGTTGAAGCCAATGAATTTATCTTCTTATATTTAGAGATGGCCAATTAAGGGCATTATACATTGGGACATCCAAGGACAAATCTGCACAGTCTGTTGTATGCTGTTTTAAGACGGTAAAGGTCAGATTTTACAGAGTTTTGATAAACAACATCATAATAGTCAAAAATCGGAAGTATAAGTTGAGAGGCAAGTTTTTTGCACACACTCTGAGTAAAACAATTACGAGATCGATAAAGAATATTAATTCCATAGTTGAATTTAAGTAAAACATGATCAATATGTGGTTTGAAAGACCGAGCCATACACCAAAATATATACATTTTTCAACTTGAAGCAGAGGAGTACAGTCAGAGCAAGTTATTATACAAGAATCGTATTTGAGTTTCTGTCTGGTACCAAAAATCATAAGATATGATTTAGTTTTGTTAAGCAATAATTTGTTATGAAAAAGCCAATCTTGTAAAATTTTGAAATCATACTGAAGACACGCTTGGATTTGTGGAAGATCAGGTTTAGATGTATATAAGACAGTGTCATCGGCATTAAGTCGAGCACAACAGTTATTAAAAATTGATGGTAAGTTATTAACACAGATAGAAAAAGGAGTGGTCCCAAAGTTGAGCCCTGGGGCACACCTCTTTGTTGAATCAGCAAATTACATTTATTTCCATGTAGGATAACACATTGTTTTCTATTGTGGAGATATGAACTAAACCACAGAACTGCACTTTTAGACAGGCCAATCGCATAGAGTTTATCTAAAAGTAAATAGTGATCAACAAGGTCAAAAGCTTTAGTCAGGTCAATAAATATTGCACCTGTAAGTTCACCATTATCTGCAGCAGAGAACACATCATTGGTGAGTTTAAAGGGGGGGTGAAATGCTCATTTTCACTCAATCTCCTGTTAATCTTGAGTACCTATAGAGTAGTATTGCATCCTTCATATCTCCAAAAAGTCTTTAGTTTTATTATATTTATAAAAGAAAGATAGGCTGTACCGAGTCTTTCCGGAAAAAAACCAGCGGCTGGGGGCGGGCCGTGTGGGCGGAGCTAAAGCTGTGCTTACGCGCCGAGCTAACAACACACAGAGACATTTGTTCTCAACAGTTTTACTCTTACCGTCCGGTTCCAACGTACGACCGCGAACCTTTATCATTGTGACTGCTCGATCCTTAAGCATTAGACGATCTGCAAACCCGTTGATCTGGGCTTTGTTTATAAAACAATCATCGTCGAAATGCAGGGAACAAACAGTCTTGCACAACTCCATTTATGCTCAGGAAAACAAACTCCATCCACTGGTCCCTTAACACTGGGTTCTTTGGGAATCTGTGCAGGGTTGTCTTGCCCTGGCAACCAAAAACACACTTCTTTGGTGACATTGACTTCCCTAAAGCCGAGCACAGCGCTTTGATGGCAAACTGCTTTCACTCTCTTGCTGTGGTCTACGAGTGCGCGCGCGCCCGCGATCTTACCGGAGAAGTGCCCTTAGGACCCGTATAAGGAAATTCCGCTACATCTGACGTCACACATGCCCATACTCGAAAAAACTTTCCGAAACTTGTGACAAACCGGAAGGACAATTTTTGGCACAGAAATACTCCTTCAAACGTACAATTTAATTTTTGAAACTTTGTCCATGTTTAGCATGGGAATCCAACTCTTTAACAGTGTAAAAAACTCAGTATGCATGAAATAGCATTTCACCCCCCCTTTAAGAAGGGCAGTAGATGTAGAGTGGTTAGACCTAAAGCCAGATTGAAATGGTGATAAGATTGTTTGCACTAAAAAAATTTGAAAGTTGGTTATAAATTATTTTTTCAAACACTTTAGCAATAGAGCATATAATAGATATGGGTCTATAATTGTTAAGATCTAATACATCTCCTCCTTTATGTATCGGAGTGATGCGTGCGCATTTCCAAATGGCTGGTAACTCACATGAAGACAGAGAGAGATTAAATAGATCAGTAAGTGGATATATAAGTATATGGGATGATAAACTTATTTTCTAAACCATCATGTCCAGCACCACTGTTCACTTTTAATTCATTAATGACATTCTGAACTTCATCTGGTTAAATTTTCCTAGAATAAAAGGAACTGTGACTGGGCAAAGTATTATAAAAAAAAAAACAGTACCTGGATCAGATTCGGGTATTAAGGTAGAACAAACAAAAGAGAAATCGTGATTGAATGCTTGAGCAATAGATAGAGAGTCATGTAGAATTGTATTAGCAACTCGTATTTGATTAATACCATGTTTATCAGAAGTATTGGTAATATTTTTAATTTTTTGTATTCTTAAAATCCTTACTGAGGCTATCCTTATAGTAGTTGGATTTTGCATTATGGGTTTTAGTCTTAGTCATATTTCTCATAGTTCTGTACATATTGAAGTTTATCGATGATTTTGTTTGATAGTACGTAAAGAATGCTGTTGCAATAGTCCAGTCTGGAGGTGATGAGGGCATGGATGAGTGTTTTAGCTGCAATGGTAGACAGAGAGGGACGGAGCCGTGCAATGTTACGAAGGTGAAAGAAAGCAATTTTGGTGACGTGGTTGACATGCGGTACAAAGGAGAGGGTAGGAGCGAAGATGGTTACAAGGTTGCGGATGCAGGTGGAAGTAGTGACATGACTGACGTCCTGTGTCGATAAACCTGGGGAATGCATTTAAGAGTTAAAACAGTCTATTCATTTATATTTAAAAAATATAAATTGTTAATTCATCTTGCTTATTCAAGACTTCAAGCAGAGGATCACCATGAGGAGAAAGAAAATGTGGCACTTGATGGACTCCCATATTGCCTTGAGCAGAATTATGGAAATTAGATTGTTCAGATGTGTGGATTATTAGTTGATCTTTCCATCCTTTCCTCTCATCTTTCCATCCTGTCCTCTGATCTTTCCATCCTTTCCTCTGATCTTTCCATCCTTTCCTCTGATCTTTCCATCCTGTCCTCTGATTCTCTGTTATGAGTTGTGAGGCAGAGACACAAACTGCTCCAGCTGCTTTCACTGTCATTGCATTCACTGGTACATACTTATTTTCACTGGGATTCAAACCCTTTGACTGAGAAGAATCAACATTTTGGTTATCAGTTTTATTAATCACCCTTTGTTCTGTGGGCTTTGAATTTGAATTTGAACTGCGTGAACATTTGCTTTGATTATCAGACCTTTGCCAAACAGCGATCTTTGTGGTTGAAGCTGCTATTTGAGCATTCAACTCCAATTTTTCTTTTTCCCGTCTCATTTCCTCCTCTTGAGCTTCAATGGGATGTTTGGTTTTCAATGCAGCATGTGCCATAAGTGTGACCTTTTCCACCTCCACTTGAATACATGCAGATGATGTAGATAAACTCCTGCTGCGTGAGCTGTGTTTACTACGTTTGGAGGTAACGTGAGACACATTTTAGACACTGTCTGGGGGACCAATGTCATTCTCTGTGTAAGAACTGATTTTCCTGCTAAAACAAAACGCACCCTGCAATAAAGCCATAAAATGCACCCTGGACAGCAGATAGCAAAGACAGAGCACAGAACCTTGTCCAGCCAAAACGTATCTCCTTGTCCCCTTGAGTGACTTCAACTCATCCCCCCTCTCCATCCTCTTCTCCCTCCTCAAGTCACTGAAAGTTCATTAAGAATGTCTATATATCGCATATGGTGTATCTTGTGAATGTGTTGTTTTTTTCTTTTTCATGTTTGGTGTCAT
Organism: Scardinius erythrophthalmus; assembly: GCF_964197995.2. Lineage (NCBI taxonomy): Eukaryota > Metazoa > Chordata > Actinopteri > Cypriniformes > Leuciscidae > Scardinius > Scardinius erythrophthalmus. Next base: position 1,976,905 of record NC_138233.1, read on the forward strand.
TTTAAGTGTCTCAGTGCGATTGGTAAAATAGTTTTAATTTCATTGCAGTCATTAGTTTAATGAGAAAGATTGAGAGCTTATGAGAATCCTGTATCTCCTCTCTGGCTGATATCTCTTTACGATATCTCAAGAAATCAGGTGCTCCCCCCCTGGGGTACATGGATTGGCCCAAACAACGCTAAACAACATTTGTATAACCCCATTTGTTTTCCTCTGGGTATTTAAGGTGAGGGAACAGAGAAGTCTTTGGGAATCTTTTACCAGGAGAGTCCCCCACACAGTAATGCATGTCAGTATTTTCCTGTTGGAAAATCCTGACACATTACTGTGTGTCTTTGTCAGGAGAACATTGCTTACTTTTAGAGTCATCTTTGAGTAAATGATGTCATATATTTTCTGAATTGGCTTTTAATCATTTACTTCTGACAAATAAATATTACATCTTGATTTATTCTGAAGCATTTTGAAATCATTATTTTAATATATTAAGGAGGCTGGTGCTATAATCAATATTCATGATTATTTTCTAATCAGAAATACGATCTAAATTTGATTATCATTTGAAATTGGAGTCAGATTACGCATAGAGCTAAAGTAATACTAAAACTAAATTCCAATAAATTAAGTGAACTTCACTGGAGCGCTGAAAAGACATACACGCTTCAAACCTTCGCCAGGCCGTTGGATTCCTTCATTGGGCCAATGGATAATCCTTACATCTGTAAATTAAACTTTAAAAGTTAAACGCTATATAAATGAAGGTGACTTGACTTGATTTCATGTTAGGTAATACATTAACTCATGCTAACTAATGTACCTTATTGTAAAGTGTTACATAATGTTCATTTTTAAACATGCTTGGTTATTAGAGCATTGTTCTGCATTTGGTGAAACGTCACTGAAAAATAAATCAAATCAGGAAACCTTTGAATGAACTGATATAGTGTTTTGTATAGGGAAAAGTCTTGAATAATGAGTCTCAAAATAACCTTTATGTTCCACAGAAGAAAGAAAATCATTCATGTGTAGAATGCTATGAATGAGATTAGTATGATAACAGAAATGTATTTTCTGGGGAAACTATCATTTTAAGTAAAATACAAATCAAAATGCACTTAAAATATCAAGAGTAAAAGTGCAGAATGGCACATTTCAGATTATATTACTGGATTATATTTAGTGAGTATGTGTTCATGTTTAAAGTTGTTGCTAGGTCTAATGGTGGGGCTCATTTTAATCATAGACAGTAAAAGAAATGGACACAGCGACCCCATTGAACTCAATTGAGACAAGTGAAGCCCATTTTCAGCGATTTCTTAGCACTTCCTTTCCTGACGCGCAGACTCAAACCGAGCAAAGCGTTACACGGACCACGTGAGCAACCCATCTGTCTTCTAGTAGCTGTGCCAAGAGAAATCTGAATCATTCCCTTCCGAATCTTGCAGAGACGGAGAGTGTGAGGAGGAGCTGTCCATGAGCTTGGAGCAGGAGCAACTTTTGCTAGGTATTCTGATTAATTATTTTGTCATTTTGCCCGCGAGCTTCTCCTCCCGTCCATACGGTAATCTCTCGACTGTGCGACAGAGAGTCGAGTGGTTATGACGCAATCGTTAGCCTACTTTTACAAAAACTGCTTCTACGGGGCCATAACATAAGCTACAAGGCAATGGAGCATTTTATACATTTTCGTGTTTCTTTAGAAATAAATAATTGATAAATGGAGTCTTTAAACGCCTCAGATGTAAAATTATTCGCTGTCAAAGTGACGCCAAAATGAATGGGAGTCAATGGGATGCTAACAGCAGGTGAAGTTCTGCTACAAGATGGTGGCACGCGGCCGGCTTCAACTTCCGGTCGACTTCCTTCCCGCCTGATCTTAATCAGGCAGTGTGTAAATTTAGCCTCTTTATCGCCATCTCTGTTTGAAACCCGCAATAGCAGTTATTAGTGGAATCATCATCTTTATGAGGGTTGTGCATCGGCTCCTTTAAAGGTGAACTTGGTAACTTTTTTAACTTAATAAAACTGTCTAAAAATCATTTGGATGGTTAAACAACCTGTTCTGGTGATATTGATGACTTTCCCCGCTCCCCCCAGCGTTCCCAGGCGGAAACCAACCTTGCAACTTGGGGACTACCGTCCCGGCAAGATAGAAATTGTAAGTCTCGTGAGAAGCGAGAATGAGAACGAGAACGAGCGCGAAACACGAATTGCTTTACGGCAATTCGACATAAACACACACGCATGTATGATGTATTACCAGATTACCCACCTTGGTAGACATAGCTCCACACGATACAGTTGGCTTGCTCCGATCAAAACAAATGCACATGAGCAGCGTTAGAGAGGGGGAGGAGGCCGCCGCAAGTGAGTTTTTTACGACTGTATTGTGAAATATACGCCCCACCACAGCTGTAGGGGGAGCTCGTGGGGAAAACATGCAACAACAAAGGAAAAATCAGCGAAGAAGTGACTAGAATTCGCTAGAGTTGCCGAGTTCTCCTTTAACGTGAGCGCGGATGAATCTACTGTTTGAGGAGAAGTGTGGCTGTCAGTCACTACAGATGTGGGATATTCAGAGTCGGCGCCAGGGCAGATCTACTGGAGGGGCATTGGGTCATCGGCGGGGGCGGCACTGCCGTTTTACAAATATTTTGACGCAGTGGCGACATCATAGTCCAACACAGCAGAAATGCTAGAAAAAATTAAACACGTTTTTGAAATTATTATTATTAATTATTACACGGCTTAGTTGAATTCTAATGTAGAATGCGGTTCTCATATTTCTTGATAACAGACCGCTGCTAAGGATAACACACCAATATTTTGTGTCAAATTATTGATTTATTTGGTAGGTAGCCATGTAATAAGCGGGATAATGTAGAGTGAAACACTATAAAATTATAAACACAAATGCAGATAGACCCAGCAAACATTCATCAACAATTCACTTGATTAGTAGGCCTTATCATGGAAGCCAGGGCTGGCTTCAATAAGTGAAATGAAGAAACAACTTACCCTCAGAAGAGTTGCAGGCGACGTACTGTAATGTGTCCTTCCATTCGCTTGTGCATTTGCGTGTCAAGTCTTTCTCGAATGCAAGCTGCACCAACCTGGCCTTTCTCTTGTGTGGTATTGTGTGTCTGTGTTCCGGAAAAAAAAAATTCAGAGTGGAGAATGAATTCTCACACATTGCTGTGGATGCGCCAAATGTTAATGCATGTTTGAAAGCAGTCAGCACACTGGGCATGGCAATCAGATGGCTGTGGTACGCTGAGATGATGTGCTGTATGGTCCAGTCTCCCTGCATTGCTTGCTTTTGTGACATTAAAAACTCTTTAGCAACTTCAATCTCAGCGTCAGTCATAATCGATTGTGACAGGTCGAGAATATGCTTCACAGCTTTCACATCAAGGAAGTTATCGGCCTCTGGATTTAGTGCTGCAAGTGCACTTGCCAGTTGTGAATAGCGCTCGCTGAATCTACGCTCCAGTTCCCCAACCACCGAATCAATCGTGCTGTAGTACACTCTCCGAAGTTCAGTTTCCAATTCATCATCACATCTGTGTCCTCCTGTAGGCCCTGTAACGATGAAACCATCCATCCGTGTGCTCTCTATGCGTCTCCGTTTGGGCCCGGTCTCAGTGACGCGCTGGTGGGCGTGGCAGTATCCAGCATCTGCTTAAACTCTTCATCACAACGGCGTTTTTTAACACATGCTGTCAACAACACAACACAACACAACACAACACAACACAACACAACACTTAAACCTGTCAACAAGCCAGTGTCCTCTCTCTGGTGTTCGGTGGGTCCAATAGAGAAAGGACTCTGTGGGTTGAGTTGGCAAGCAATGCCGCTGCTAGCCATTTTGGTGCCCTAAGCATAATTCCTTTATGATGCCCCCGACCCCGACCCCGAGAAAAAAAACGTTTGTTTTTGCCAGTTTAACTTTTTATTACCAAACTTATAACACAATAGCAGCATCACAGTATAAAACTTAAGAACACTAAAAAGAGAAAGTAAAATCTTCACAGCTTTGCTGACTTTGTAAACATATGTAGAATAGCCAACACACACTACACATTTGAAAGTGCAAGTTTTTCTTCAGTAAACAGAATAGCAAAATAAAAAAATTATCCAAATAATCCAGACATTTTTTTCCCAAATTCAATGCCACTTTGAATAAATTACATTTATTAGACAAAATATTCAAACAAAGAATCTCATACCGGAAAAAATTATAAACATTTAAAACTGAAAGCATGGCAGCCAAGGAGTTCTCCCCCTTTATTCCTTATGTATCAACTATTTGATAAATCTAATCTAATATAATATAAAAGCATAATAGAATGAGGTGCAATAATGCACACAATTCAACAGTATTGTTTGCTTTATATCATTCATAATGACATTTTAACAGTAAAATCTCAATTTAGCTTGCACCGAAGTTATAAGTTATAATAACATAGTTTGCTAACATTAACGTCAGCAAGTTCGAGGCGCATTACAATTAGCTGCAGCACATTTTCGTGATGCGCGTGATGCGCGTGGTGGGAGCGGCGGCGCTGTCGGCAAGGAACATGAAACTTGGCTCTCGCGCAGCAGGCCTGTAGCTTCCATTCTCGTCTCTGCGCCATAGTTCAGCACAGTGTCAGCTTTGTTCAGAATCGATTTTATGTCATTAAATGACTTAAGAATGACTGAGACAGTGGCAAGATGCCCTGTCCATCTCTGCTCCAGAAGACGCTTAAGATGCGCACCTTTATAATGCATAGCAACCGTTGGCTTTCTACAGAACTTGTAGAGGGAATCGCACACCTCAAAAAACTACAAAAGTGCGGTCTCTGCAGACATGGCATGAACCACAACCAAATGCAGCTGATGGTTGCGGCAGTGCACATATGGTATCTCACGTCCAAGTCTGTCCTGTAGAATTTTCTGAACACCACCACATTTCCCCGACATAAGCGCAGCTCCGTCATATACCTGACTCAGAATCTTTGAGCTATCCAGGCCAACCTTGTTAAGCTCAGTCAGAACGGTGTCAGTTAGTGTCTGTGCGTCACCTTTCTGAGCTGCAGTGATGCACAGTAGACGCTCTGTCACTTCGTAAGACTCATTCACAAATCGAAGCACAATCGATATATTTTCACATCCTGTGGGGTCACGCTTCCCATCGACTTTCAAAGTGTAATAGGAGTCACCAACTTCCTCGACTATAGCCTCTGTCGCCACATTACTGAGTGTTCTTATAAGGTCATTTTGCATATCATGACAGGTGTAAGTGGCATTGCGAGGGATTGTCTTCACCACATTAGCCAATTCAGGATCCTTTTGGATGGTGTAATAAAGCATGGAAAGGAAAAGTCCAGAACCCCCCTCCGACATGTCATCAAAAGCGTCAATCTTCCCCCGTAGTGGCAACTGGTTTTCAATCAAGAACCCAACCACATCTATTAGTGAAGACACATAATACCAGTTTTTCCTTAGTTTATCTGTATTGACAAGGGTTGATACCTCAGTCCCCGTATTGCGACGCATCTCCCACTCCTTCCACATTGCATAGCAAGACATGTGGTCCTTCGAAGTTTCATGTTTATGAAATCCACGGTCTTCGGCCATAGCGTGTTTCCCGTTACGATAGCCCACACTCGTGAAGGCATCCAATGTTCCAGATTTTCTAGTAAAGCTGAAAATGCTGCGTCTGCCTTGACACTGTACTCCAACCACTCTCTGTTGTGAAACCATTTATCAACGAATGATCGCCCCTTACCACTGTAAACAGTTACAGGATACTGTTTTAACACAATTTGGACAGGCCTGTCAGTCCCGATATCATCAACCGCTGTCCGCTGACTTGGAGGGCTTGTAGATTGTTGCTCTATGGCTGCGCTAGTTAAGTCTGTTGGTGGTTGTCCGGAGCTAGCATTAGCAGAAGGGCCAGCTCGGCTCTCAGAGACCGTGGTACAGGTGGTGCTGGCCGGAGTGTCAGAGTCTGCTGATGGAAGAGGAGGAGGAGGACTAAACCATTTTCGTAATCCATTTTTTGTCGATAATTAGGCTAACAGTTAGCCGCTAACTGTCTATGATATAGACGGACAAACTGTTCTTTTCGATTCAAACAACTTGAAATGGATTTTGCGCACTGCAAATCAAATGTATCAAGTTTACTCAGCGACCAATAAGCATTGACATTAATCCATGAATCCATTTTTATAGTTGGGTAAAGGGAATAGAATTGACACCTTATTTCTTTTTTATTAACTGTATCATAAAATATAAAAAAAAAATATTATTGCATGGACAATGTAAACATATCGGCCTGTAAGAAAGCTGTATGTTTTCAGCTGTAAATGAACCCTAACCCCCTTATTTCCCATCGCTGAGACCCACCTAAGCTCCAAAATTTCAAATCAATTTTGGGTTTTCAAATCAATCAAATCAATCTATGGCTATGGCCATAGCTTAATTCACCCGTTCCAGGACATGGAAAGAAGTTCGAGGACGTCCATGAGCTTGCGCAACAGATACGCAAACACACACTAACGCAGAGCACGGATAGGCTGGAAGGCCTTGGCTTGAGGTCATGGAAAAATGGGCATGGTTATAATGCAGCCTTTCACTGTGTAAATTTACAGGAGGACCAGCTTTCCTCACGTACACACACGTACAAATGCACAGTCATGCATTAAAGTTCAGAATGTCCAAACACGGACACACATTCGCAGGAAAGATGGAATGCTCTCACACAGATTGACTGTTGTACTCTGTGATGAGAATAAGGGAGTTTAAAAATTAACCCTACAGACAAAACTTTTTTTGAGAGACACTTCTCACAAATAAAATAAAATTCTTTATCAAAATTTATAAGGAAAGACAAGTATTTTGTTTAGGCTTGGCTTGTAGGGAATTCCAAACCTGCGTATATTCAAACGCACATAACTATAGAACCCATTCTAAATGTGCATGTGAACGCCATCAGTGTTTCTCACAGGTTCGCGTTTAAAGTCTGTGTAGAGAGAATGGTGTCGTCTTAGCGGCCCCTAATTTAATAACAAATGATCATTGCGACGGAAGCAAATCAATTAAAACTAACTTTAGATGGAAATAACTTAACTCTGCTGTAAAGCCGAAACAATCTCTGTTACCTTAAATTATACGCTTATCTCTGTAAAGCTGCTTTGAAACAATCTACATTGTTAAAAGCGCTATATAAATGAAGATGACTTGACTTGACTTGACATGTAATGTTCTCTGTTTTTGAGTGGCCTCCTTCACGGCGACGGCTTCGTTGTCCATGTTGTAGGACACAAAGGAGGAAGGCAACTTTTGTTCCCAAATCGGTGCAGCTTTTATATTCTCAACCATCTCTAGCCCCCTTGTTTATCATGCCTTGATTTTAAATATTATAGGAGCAATTCTTCGTCTTTGAAAGAGTGGGGCGAGCTGTATGTGTGTGTAAATACATTTCGGATAAAGTTTTTCTCAATATTTTCCACTGACCAAATAGTATTTTTAATTGATTTATATTTTTAATGGAAACAGATAGACCTCGTTGTGCATTATTTGCACGAAACTATTTTTTCGGACAATCTGCTATTATCACGATAAGCAATTATCTCTAGTTAAAACATTAAAACACAGCACGCCAGAGGAAAAGTGTTCAAAAAGCATCGCATCCACAACAAATATTTCTATTCATTGAAGAATTTTTTTTTTGTAACTTCTCAGTAATGATTTCATGTAGTTTAAGTGTTGAACTCTCATTAATGAGAATTGCATATTTAATCAAAATGTTTATCAGGAGTAAAACATAGTTTAAATCATTATTTTATTTATTTAAACTGTTATTGTGAACATGCACTGTAATTATGATTATGACTCATAATGAAGATTTACAGTTTTACTTCATCTGCCGTTAGATAGGCTATACAGTATATGCATCAGTTTCACTAAACGGCCCAACGCGCTGGCGCGGACATTAGGGATGCCTCAAGCGTTTTATTTAATTTTATTTAGATTTTCTGTCTAAAAGTGGCGAAAAAGTCATTTAACTCCAGCACACCATCGGTGTCGCCAAACTGCTCCACCTCCAAAACGTTCGTACGCATGGGCCAGTTTGCATGCAGGTGCGCAAATTTTCCCGTCAAGTTTGTTTTTATAAATCACAACTTATGCGTCGGAAGTGGCGTACGGCTCTTTCAGGGCCTGTTTTGTGCGCAACGGTTATAAATGAGGCCGCAGGTGAGGTGAGGGTTGAGTCCAGGTGGAGAGCAGGTCAGAGAGATGCTGGGGATCAATAGATTTAAGGTTGCAGAAGGTGATTTCTCTGAGGAGGCTGGGGCGTGGGGTTGGAGAAGGTGATTTCTCTGAGGAGGCTGGGGCGAGGGGTTGGAGAAGGTGATTTCTCTGAGGAGGCTGGGGCGTTGGGGGGGTTGGAGAAGGTGATTTCTCTGAGGAGGCTGGGGCGTGGGGTTGGAGAAGGTGATTTCTCTGAGGAGGCTGGGGCGTGGGGTTGGAGAAGGTGATTTCTCTGAGGAGGCTGGGGCGTTGGGGGGGTTGGAGAAGGTGATTTCTCTGAGGAGGCTGGGGCGTTGGGGGGTTGGAGAAGGTGATTTCTCTGAGGAGGCTGGGGCGTTGGGGGGGTTGGAGAAGGTGATTTCTCTGAGGAGGCTGGGGCGTGGGGTTGGAGAAGGTGATTTCTCTGAGGAGGCTGGGGCGTTGGGGGGGGTTGGAGAAGGTGATTTCTCTGAGGAGGCTGGGGCGTGGGGTTGGAGAAGGTGATTTCTCTGAGGAGGCTGGGGCGTGGGGTTGGAGAAGGTGATTTCTCTGAGGAGGCTGGGGCGTTGGGGGGGTTGGAGAAGGTGATTTCTCTGAGGAGGCTTGGGCGTTGGGGGGGTTGGAGAAGGTGATTTCTCTGAGGAGGCTGGGGCGTGGGGTTGGAGAAGGTGATTTCTCTGAGGAGGATGGGGCGTGGGGTTGGAGAAGGTGATTTCTCTGAGGAGGCTGGGGCGTGGGGTTGGAGAAGGTGATTTCTCTGAGGAGGCTGGGGCGTGGGGTTGGAGAAGGTGATTTCTCTGAGGAGGCTGGGGCGTTGGGGGGGTTGGAGAAGGTGATTTCTCTGAGGAGGCTGGGGCGTGGGGTTGGAGAAGGTGATTTCTCTGAGGAGGCTGGGGCGTTGGGGGGGGTTGGAGAAGGTGATTTCTCTGAGGAGGCTGGGGCGTTGGGGGGGTTGGAGAAGGTGATTTCTCTGAGGAGGCTGGGGCGTTTGGGGGGTTGGAGAAGGTGATTTCTCTGAGGAGGCGGGGGCGTTGGGGGGGTTGGAGAAGGTGATTTCTCTGAGGAGGCTGGGGCGTGGGGTTGGAGAAGGTGATTTCTCTGAGGAGGCTGGGGCGTGGGGTTGGAGAAGGTGATTTCTCTGAGGAGGCTGGGGCGTGGGGTTGGAGAAGGTGATTTCTCTGAGGAGGCTGGGGCATGGGGTTGGAGAAGGTGATTTCTCTGAGGAGGCTGGGGCGTGGGGTTGGAGAAGGTGATTTCTCTGAGGAGGCTGGGGCGTTGGGGGGGTTGGAGAAGGTGATTTCTCTGAGGAGGCTGGGGCGTGGGGTTGGAGAAGGTGATTTCTCTGAGGAGGCTGGGGCGTGGGGTTGGAGAAGGTGATTTCTCTGAGAAGGCTGGGGCGTGGGGTTGGAGAAGGTGATTTCTCTGAGGAGGCTGGGGCGTGGGGTTGGAGAAGGTGATTTCTCTGAGGAGGCTGGGGCATGGGGTTGGAGAAGGTGATTTCTCTGAGGAGGCTGGGGCGTGGGGTTGGAGAAGGTGATTTCTCTGAGGAGGCTGGGGCGTGGGGTTGGAGAAGGTGATTTCTCTGAGGAGGCTGGGGCGTTGGGGAGGTTGGAGAAGGTGATTTCTCTGAGGAGGCTGGGGCGTTGGGGGGGTTGGAGAAGGTGATTTCTCTGAGGAGGCTGGGGCGTGGGGGGGGTTGGAGAAGGTGATTTCTCTGAGGAGGCTGGGGCGTGGGGTTGGAGAAGGTGATTTCTCTGAGGAGGCTGGGGCGTTGGGGGGGGGTTGGAGAAGGTGATTTCTCTGAGGAGGCTGGGGCGTTGGGGGGGTTGGAGAAGGTGATTTCTCTGAGGAGGCTGGGGCGTGGGGGGGGTTGGAGAAGGTGATTTCTCTGAGGAGGCTGGGGCGTGGGGTTGGAGAAGGTGATTTCTCTGAGGAGGCTGGGGCGTGGGGTTGGAGAAGGTGATTTCTCTGAGGAGGCTGGGGCGTTGGGGAGGTTGGAGAAGGTGATTTCTCTGAGGAGGCTGGGGCGTTGGAGAAGGTGATTTCTCTGAGGAGGCTGGGGCGTTGGGGGGGTTGGAGAAGGTGATTTCTCTGAGGAGGCTGGGGCGTTGGGGGGGTTGGAGAAGGTGATTTCTCTGAGGAGGCTGGGGCGTGGGGATGGAGAAGGTGATTTCTCTGAGGAGGCTGGGGCGTGGGGTTGGAGAAGGTGATTTCTCTGAGGAGGCTGGGGCGTGGGGTTGGAGAAGGTGATTTCTCTGAGGAGGCTGGGGCGTTGGGGGGGTTGGAGAAGGTGATTTCTCTGAGGAGGCTGGGGCGTTGGGGGGGTTGGAGAAGGTGATTTCTCTGAGGAGGCTGGGGCGTTGGGGGGGTTGGAGAAGGTGATTTCTCTGAGGAGGCTGGGGTGTGGGGGGGGTTGGAGAAGGTGATTTCTCTGAGGAGGCTGGGGCGTGGGGTTGGAGAAGGTGATTTCTCTGAGGAGGCTGGGGCGTTGGGGGTGTTGGAGAAGGTGATTTCTCTGAGGAGGCTGGGGCGTGGGGTTGGAGAAGGTGATTTCTCTGAGGAGGCTGGGGCGTGGGGTTGGAGAAGGTGATTTCTCTGAGGAGGCTGGGGCGTGGGGTTGGAGAAGGTGATTTCTCTGAGGAGGCTGGGGCGTTGGGGGGGTTGGAGAAGGTGATTTCTCTGAGGAGGCTGGGGCGTTGGGGGGGTTGGAGAAGGTGATTTCTCTGAGGAGGCTGGGGCGTTGGGGGGGTTGGAGAAGGTGATTTCTCTGAGGAGGCTGGGGCGTGGGGTTGGAGAAGGTGATTTCTCTGAGGAGGCTGGGGCGTTGGGGGGGTTGGAGAAGGTGATTTCTCTGAGGAGGCTGGGGCGTGGGGTTGGAGAAGGTGATTTCTCTGAGGAGGCTGGGGCGTTGGGGAGGTTGGAGAAGGTGATTTCTCTGAGGAGGCTGGGGCGTTGGGGGGGTTGGAGAAGGTGATTTCTCTGAGGAGGCTGGGGCGTTGGGGAGGTTGGAGAAGGTGATTTCTCTGAGGAGGCTGGGGCGTTGGGGGGTTGAAGAAGGTGATTTCTCTGAGGAGGCTGGGGCGTGGGGTTGGAGAAGGTGATTTCTCTGAGGAGGCTGGGGCGTTGGGGGGGTTGGAGAAGGTGATTTCTCTGAGGAGGCTGGGGCGTGGGGTTGGAGAAGGGGATTTCTCTGAGGAGGCTGGGGCGTTGGGGGGGTTGGAGAAGGTGATTTCTCTGAGGAGGCTGGGGCGTTGGGGGGGTTGGAGAAGGTGATTTCTCTGAGGAGGCTGGGGCGTTGGGGGGGTTGGAGAAGGTGATTTCTCTGAGAAGGCTGGGGCGTTGGGGGGGTTGGAGAAGGTGATTTCTCTGAGGAGGCTGGGGCGTTGGGGAGGTTGGAGAAGGTGATTTCTCTGAGGAGGCTGGGGCGTTGGGGAGGTTGGAGAAGGTGATTTCTCTGAGGAGGCTGGGGCGTTGGGGAGGTTGGAGAAGGTGATTTCTCTGAGGAGGCTGGGGTGTTCTTTTCATGGGTGGGGAATGTGACATGTTGGGTGAGAGTGAAGTTGTCCAGTAAAATGGTGAATTCTGATGACAGCTTGCAGGTGGGGAGTCAATGTGGATGTTTAAGTCACCGAGTAGCAGCAGACGTGGAGAGAGAGATGAGGCTAGTGTGAAGAGTTCAGTAAAATCAGAGAGGAAAGAGGGATTTGGTTTAGGTGGCCGGTAAATGAGGATGACTGTCATGGAAGAAAGAGCTTTGAAGGCAAGATATTCAAATGATGATACTAAGGGGAGGGTGAGTTCTGTGATCTGGAAGTTCTGATTGAAAATAACGGCGAGGCCACCTCCACGGCGGGAGGGGCGGGGTTTGCAGATGTAGTTGTAGCAAGTGGGGGATGCTTGGTCCAGAGTGTTGTCGAGGATTAGTTCAAGCGATCGGGTGTTGAGAAGGGCAAAGTTGGCATGGTGAGAGGGTTAGCAGTGCGTGTGGGGGGGTTTGCAGTTGAGTGAGTGGATTTGCAAATGATTGGAGAATAGGTGTATGTGAAGTGCGAATAGCACTGTAGTCCAGTCCGGGTTTTCTGTGCATCCTGACGGTGCGTTCAGCTCTATGTGATCCAGTGGGGGAAGCATTCTGATGACGAAGGAGAGGTGCGACAGAGCGTGCAGATGCCCTGATGGATGGAATGGATTGTCCGTGGTAGTGGTGGGCAGATTGAGGCTTCGTGAAACACTGAAACAGTTGAATCAAATGTGCCATATTGTGCCGAGGCTTCGAAACAATCCGACACCCGTCTCCACGGCGACCCCTAGTGGTCAGAACAGTGTAAATCCCAGGCCAGACATGCATAAAAACACCTTTTACAAATCTATTGCAAATTTTTTACTGAAAGTAAAATCTTTCAAATGCAATTATCTAATCATCTAATAAGATTATCATGTGTAAATGTGTTCTTTTATCAATTGTCAGGGTTTGTTTAGTTTGTTGGCTCAGCTAAACAGGCCAATAAGACTATTAACTACCTCATTTTAATTATACTAATGTCTATTTAAAACGTCTACAAATGTATAAAACTGATCAGAGATCAGGTAAAACCCACAGACACTGTTCATTGGTTCTCAGTGACTCCTCTTGATTCATGGGTTGACAGAGATCATAACCCCCAGCGGTGAACCATTGATATTTCGAAGTGTTTCGAAACAGTTATGACTGAAATCACGTGACTCTGTTAGTTTGATACACGCTCCGAACCATTGATTCATGAAGCAGTGTTTTGGAATTGCCATCACTAGTCCGTGGTGGAAGTAAACAAACTTGCGGCGAAAGCTTCTGTGGATGCAACGGGGTCGACGTAGGGCTGGGCGATATGGCCAAAAAAAATTATCACGATATTTTTTTTATATCAGTCGATATTGATAATTATTAAATCTTTATTTCTTTCTAGTTTAAAGGCAGATTTTTGCTCCTAAGTGAAAATTGTAGAAACCAGAGTGTTAATTGTGGTTTTAAACTACTCTTTATTGTCAGAACATATCATGACAAACACTTGCCAAACAGGCGAACATTTCACAAATCTGAAGGGGCATCTTCAGTACAAGGGGACACGCATTTACATTTACCCAGACTACAGCGCTGCCCTTCTTGAGAAACGCCGTCAGTTCGATCCCATTAAGAAGAAACTCCGAGAGCTGGATATCAATTACTCGTTACAGTATCCTGCAACGCTGAGGGTAACCGTGGATGGTAAGGTTACCACTCTCCGTTCCCCTGAGGAGGCAGAGAGCTTCCTTCGAGATGCTCCCATGGGACTTCCGTAATACTGTATGATTTTCATTTTTTATTTATTTTTTTATTTATTTTTTTGTTAGTCCTATTGATAATATTTTTCTGTTTGTGTTAGATCTTAAACAGCTGAAATGCTAAGTTGATTTATTTTGGGTTTTTTTGAGCTGACTTTTTGTTTTGTTTTTCATGGTCTGATGTGGGCAGTATGCCACCTGTGGCTGAACTAACGTGACCTCTATTTGCCGCAAATATTATAAGTACACCACCTTAGTAGTGGCTGATAGTTGGTCGTTGTGAATCATTTTGTTTCTTAAGCTGCCTAGACTTAAACTTTGTGAAATTATCGTACTATTTCTGACTGGTATATGGTAGCAATTTACTAATGAAGCATTGTATCTTATTTTTTTTTTCCTTTTTTCTAAAAGCATTTTTTTCCCAGAGGAAGGGGTGGGATGTTTGAGGTTTTGACCAGTAGTGTGAATACAGCTCATTATTTATACTCTCTAGTCCATTTAATAAAACGCTAAAAAGCAGACTGAGCTTGGCAAAATTTTTATTTTATTTTTGTTTAGATTATGTTTTTATGTAGTAATGTGTGTGTATCTGTGAATGAGTGTGTAAGCTCTCTTTTCTGCCTTTTTACTGCTAGTCCTTGCTATTGCTGTTTCGTCTGTCGGACTTTTTGTTTACTGTCATATTAAAACTTTACTATGAACATTAGTAAAGGTATGTATATCATTCATCTGAATATTAGAAGTTTACTACCCAAAATTGACCTTTTAAGAGCCTGGCTTACTTATAATAAACCTAAAGTAATCACATTTTCCGAGACCTGACTCAATAGTACGATATCAGATGATGATATAAAACTTGACAGTTATGTCTTATACAGGGCTGATCGCAATTCTAGAGGAGGAGGAGTGGCTACATATTTTTGCCGATGGGTTGGAAATCAAGTTTCTAAAAATGGCCTCACATGTCCTGGTGTACCCGTTGTCTGATTTATTTAATTTATCACTGACAACATGCACTACTCCATTATCTTGGAAACGTACTAGAGTTACTCCATTGTATAAAAACGGTGATCAACATGACATTAATAATTATAGACCAATTTCAATAATTAATAGCGTGGTGAAAATATTTGAAAAAATTATTTTCAATAAATTATCAAAGTATTTTAATGACTCCAATATTATATCTCCTTTTCAGTCCGGCTTCCGACCAAATTTTTCTACAACAAGCGCTCTTCTGAAAATTACCAATGATATTACATCTTCTTTCGATTCTAGTAAATTAACTGGTGCCATATTTATTGATTTAACCAAAGCTTTTGATTTAGTTGACCATTATCTTCTTTTAGATAAATTGTATGAGATTGGCCTTTCAAGATCTTCTTTACTTTGGTTTAATTCATACTTACACCATAGACAACAATGTGTTTTGTATCGGGGAAGTTGTTCAGATTTTAAAATTATTGATAGAGGAGTACCTCAGGGCTCATCTCTTGGGCCACTATTGTTTTCTATTAGGGCTGCACGTTTTTAAGTTTTTCATTAACCGTTAACCGAGGCCCTTAGCGGTTAATACTCGGTTAACCATAGTGTGCGCGCCGCAACCCCGAGATAGGCGAAATTTGCGGGTGGGACATGTCCCCACCACTATTTTCTAAGGTCGATATTGTCCCCACCACTTTTGAAACATCTCGCGGCACGAATACCAATACAAATAAACAAAACATCTCCAGTTAACTAGCAGAGCATTCATTCATTCATTGCGTTTTTTTTTTTTTTTTAGGCGATCTAGCGCTGAAATGTTTTGTTTTTTAAATCAGTGATCAAAGTGCTCGTTGCCGCTGCGATCGAGAAGGGTCTTGTAAAACGTGCTGAGGTATTATTAATTCGTGGCCACGAAACAATTCACCTGAATATTCACCAATTCACACACACACACACACAAAAAAAAGGAATAAAACGCTGTACGAGAATATCGGCCTTCACTGAAGAGCTATCTTCACAGTTCTTCTTGTAATTCGTTAAATCAAAATGAGGGAGGGAATTCCACGTGTCCATGATTTATTAAAACGTGGGAACAAATACGTCGTCGTAACAACTAATTATTTAGATCAGTGGACAGGGCGCATAAGAACAAACAGTGAGAGAGCCCCGGCCGCGCGCGCGCGCACTCTCACCGCCTTCATACAACACGAGCGCTGTATTGCTCTCTCTCCCTCGCGCATATCAACACAATAGTAAAAGGTCGGAAGACCGATTGTGTTTTATAGATTAGTAATTTGTTCATATAAAGTGTTTGATTAGCAAGTACATGTTTAGGAAATGCATAATACAAATTGTATGGGTTAATGTAACGGTAAACGGACTCTGCGGGTAAAACTGTTGTGATGAAACTGCGTATGCACGGGGTAAAACTGCTGGTGTAAAGCTGTGGCTCTGCGGCTCTGCAGACAGATATTATTGTGCTGCGATCAGTGGCGCGGATACTGACTGACTATATTTGTTTCTGGCTCGCGCACAGCCTTCACTCTCGGACGCGCGCTTTCTTTGCCCGCTTCATATTAGAAAACTGGTCTAGCGGTCTCTGGTGGTGCAAAAACGTATTACAACTAAATTCAATGCACGCCATTGACGCCACTTAACCGAGCAAAATGTTTCACTCACTCGGTTACGCAATTTTTAACGGTTAATCGGTTAACCATGGACACCCCTATTTTCTATTAATAAATAATCTTCCACAGGTTTGTTCTAATTGTCAAATTCAGTTATATGCGGATGATACCGTAATTTATTTTTCTAGCTCTGATATCTCCTATATTCAGCGATCACTGCAGTCTGATTTTGACGTAGTTCAAAACTGGTTTACTTATAACAAACTTCTGCTAAACAAACAGAAGTCTTATTATATGTTGTTTTAAGGAGTCATGACCTGCAATTTTCACTTTTCCACGAGAATCAATGTATGTTATGATTGCCTAACGATTATACACTGGCCGGGAAGCCGATATTTAAAAGTGAAGCGTTCGTTTACCCCAGGGTTCATAAACCAGCGCGCGTGCACGCGCACTCAAATACGAGATTTTGATTTCAGCTCCAACTTGACGTCATGACGGGGCAGGATATCCCATATATGTACACCGCAGACCTGCCGCAGGAAGTGCGCCCTGGCGCCCCTCCTCCCCTCATATTCAGTCGAGAAAGAAGCAGAAACGTAGGGCACACTGAGTTGCTCTGTTGTTGACTGCCAGAATCAACATGTAAATGTGTTTTCTCTCCCAAGAACGGACCAAGCTGTCAGAGACCAGTGGATTAAATTCATTTTTAATGACGCGGTTTCTACAACCCTTCCCACTGGCTTAACGTTATGTGTCTGTGCTAACTAACGTTAAACATTTTACGCCGGAATCCTTCACAAATTTGAGGCAATATCAGGCGAAGTTGGCATCGAAGCTCGGGAAAAAGGGGCCATTTTCAACAATCAGACACTTGCCTGCAATTGAAACAGTAAGAATGTGTTTTTATTGCTCTACTCTGTGTCACAAACAGCAGCCAACTGCTAATGCGGCTATTGTATGCTAGCGGGAGTATTAGCTTCGAGGTAAACATGGGGAATGGCTGCTAACGTTACTTTGCAAACAACAAATGACTGAGATCATCATGAATTCGGCTATTGTATATTGATTGCCTAACGCTTATATATGAGGCGCCGTCTAGTTTGTGTGTGTGTGTGTGTGTGTGTGTGCTCACGTCTCATATGAGTAACTATGTGTATGAGTATGTGCGTGGAGAGTTCATATACATGTATGTGTGACTACTTAGTATGTATGCAAGCGTGTTTCATATATGTGTGCGTGAATGAAGTTTGATTTAAGCCCTTATACACTGGCCGGGAAGCCGGTCGCGGCCAGGTCGGGTTCATTCATAATTTGCGCCATGATGTCATTTTGGAATGATATGCTAAAGCGAACCCCCCTCCTTCCTGCCACCAATCAACGCGCCCCTCATTTGCATTATTAAAATGACTGTCCACGACAGCCAAAATATCGCATCAGATCTCGCGAGACAATAATGCCTTCAGAAATAAGGGTCTGAGGAGCTCTGTGTTTATTTTTTTTCCACTTTTCTTTTTTAGAAGGGCCTGAAAGACTATAATACAGCAGTAGGTATCCAAGGTAATACTAGGTCATGACTCCTTTAATACAAAACAAATCTCACCTCCAACTGCCTACTCAATTCATTTTATAGATGGAACTTCAGTGTTAAAAGTAGATGAGTTTAAATATTTAGGTCTTCAGCTTGATTCTCAATTGTCATTTAGATCACATATTGACTCAGTTATTAAGAAAATATCATATCGACTCAAGTCAAGTCAAGTCAAGTCATCTTCATTTATATAGCGCTTTTAACAATGTAGAATGTTTCAAAGCAGCTTTACAGAGATAAGCGTATAATTTAAGGTAACAGAGATTGTTTCGGCTTTACAGCAGAGTTAAGTTATTTCCATCTAAAGTTAGTTTTGATTGATTTGCTTCCGTCGCAATGATCATTTGTTATTAAATTAGGGGCCGCTAAGACGACACCATTCCCTCTACACAGACTTTAAACGCGAACCTGTGAGAAACACTGATGGCGTTCACATGCGCATTTAGAATGGGTTCTATAGTTATGTGCGTTTGAATATATGCAGGTTTGGAATTCCCTACAAACCAAGCCTAAACAAAGTACTTGTCTTTCCCTATAAATTTTGATAAAGAATTTTATTTTATTTTGTTGCTTTGGGGTAGGAACGCGAAACGAATTTTCCCGACAACGCCTTATCTGTAGAGTGGTAGTGGGATCCTCCATAGGGAGAGACTAGTTGGCACTTCAGCACTGCGTTGTCATCGGTCCAGGTGAAGGTCCTTCGTCAGATCTGGATACGGCCTGGATCCGGCAGGCTGCAGGAAAACCTCGGGATAAACACAGACACTAAAATTAGCGTAGATGCCATTCTTCTTATGATGTAACGAGTACATCAGGATTTTTGGGAAGTGTTCCCGGTTCCGGCTGACCTAATATATGCAGCCTAACATTAAATTATAGAAGTCTATAATGTATTATGTGAAAGCTAGGTCAAAGAGATGTGTCTTTAATCTGGCTTTGAACTGACAGAGTGTGTCTGATTCCCGAACAATGGTAGGAAGACTGTTCCAGAGTTTTGGTGCTAAATAGGAAAAGGATCTACCGCCAGCAGTCGATTTTGATATTCTAGGTATTATCAACTGGCCGGAATTTTGAGATTGCAATAGACGTGACGGACTATAATGCGTTAAGAGCTCGCTCAAGTACTGCGGAGCTAAACCATTCAGTGCTTTGTAAGTGATCAGCAATATTTTAAAATTGATGCGATGTTTAATAGGGAGCCAATGCAGTGTTGACAGAACCGGGCTAATATGGTCATACTTCCTGGTTCTGGTAAGAACTCGAGCTGCTGCGTTTTGAACCAGCTGTAGTTTGTTTATTAAGCGTGCAGGGCAACCACCCAGTAGAGCATTACAATAATCTAGCCTTGAGGTCATGAACGCATGAACTAATTGTTCCGCATTTGTCAATGAGAGCATATGACGTAATTTAGATATATTTTTAAGATGGAAAAATGCAGTTTTACAGATACTAGACACGTGACTTTCAAATGAAAGATTGGTATCAAAGAGCACACCCAGGTTCCTAACCGACGACGAAGACTTAACAGAGCAGCCATCGAGTGTTAGACAGTATTCTAGATTATTACGTGAGGAAGTTTTTTGTCCAATAATTAGAAACTCTGTTTTTTCAGAATTTAGAAGTAGGAAATTACTAGTCATCCAATTTTTTATATCCGCTATGCATTCCGTTAATTTTGTGAATTGATAAGTTTCGTTAGGTTTTGAAGAAATATAGAGCTGAGTATCGTCGGCATAACAGTGAAAGCTAATGCCATGTTTCCTAATGATATCTCCTAAGGGTAGTAGGGCTGGGCGATATGACGAAATATATCGTCTGGACGATAGAAAATGTCTATCGTTTTATATAAGGCTCTATCGTTTACGCCACGATAAGGCGTTTTACGGCAGAATTAACCTCACGGCATGCCCATGCACGCTGCAATACATAAACAAACATGGAGGAAGACGGTAGTAAACGCGGTTCAGACCAGGGTAAGTTAATTCTCAACTAGATGACCAGCCAACCCAACCCGTTAGTAGCTCCACAACAGCGCGCATCTGTGCATTCATTCATTCACACACACACACACACACACACACACAGAGAGAGAGAGAGAGAAACGCGATTCATATTTAAACAGTCTTTTTGCGTGTACAGATTGCGATTAGAACAAAGCAAATATAGAACTGACCTATTCCTCAACCGGATCCGTTGCTCCTCGAAATGAAAACGAGGTGAACCTGAAAGTGAACATATCCAACTGATTGTGGGTGTTCACTGTCACAGGTTTGCGTGGATTGCCTCAGATTATTTGCTTTTGAATAGCGCGCGCTCTCCGTAATTAAGATCAAAGTCAACAGAATATTTTGAATCTCTTTTGCACTTATAAGAAAAAAAAAAACTATCGCGCCGGCGCGATTGTCGAACCCAGGGGGTTAAAAAATAGATTTTCGCCAAAAATCCTCTTTGGCTCCGCGGCTGCCATGGTAAACAACGTTAGCCTGCCGGTGACTGAAGTCTCACGTCACGTGCGAGTCAAGAGCGAAGTGATTGACATGACCAGGCTACTGTAGCTATGGCTTGGATTCGTTAGCAAACATTGCCCCCCTGTGGTATTTGCATGTTACTATCACAAGCATAATGTTGTGGCCTGCCCAGAAAAACATTGGTTCTAATAATTATTTACCTCCGCCAACAGCGAGACCGGCCAATGTTAGAGACCCGGCCGGTAATGGAATACAGGCCAATATTAGAGGATTTACGGTAGACTATTCATGAACTGAATTAACAGAAAAATTGCTATATCGTTATGTATATCGTTATCGGGATATCAAATGAGCTATATCGGGATATGAAATTTTGGCCATATCGCCCAGCCCTAAAGGGTAGCATGTACAGAGTGAACAGCAGCGGTCCTAGTACTGAGCCTTGTGGTACGCCATACTGAACTTGTGATCGATGAGACTTCTCTTCATTTACTGCTACAAACTGATAACGGTCAGATAAGTATGATTTAAACCATGCTACCCATATGGAAAAGGTTTGCTAAAAACTCCTGTGATTCTTATATGTTCCAACAGAATATTGTAAGGGACATATATGCTGCAAAAACCACATATATAAATTGTATAATATTAGTGTATTTTTAATCATATTATGTCATATATGTCCTACATACAACTGAAGCCATATAGATTTTCATGATGTAAAAACATAGGAAAATAATGCTAATTTAATATGAATGTCCAACATGGATGTGTATAAAACAGTGCAGTTTACCAATCAGTATAAGGCTGTAATTCACTTATGCTTGTTCTTATCTTGTCCTAAGTCAAGCCCTATGCCTGTAGTCAATCATGGTTACTGTATATACTGTATAATCAGCCTTAGATGAAACACAATATTTAAACTTCGCACACAAGCACACATTTATTAGAGTGTGTTCTACAAGATACAGTTGCATATTTCACATATAAATAGTTTTCATTTTAAATCCTGCATCACCTGTTTTCATTTTCATTTGTGAAAATTTCTCTAAACATTATCACAGTACTATGGTATACAACATGTAGTTCTATTCTTAACATAACTTTCCTAAATGTCGAAGTGATTCTTATGGGTAAAATAAAAAATTAATTCTAAAAAAAATAATTCAGTGGCTTAGTAAATATCACAGCAATAATTAACTTTATTCACTTAAAAAAATCTCTGAATATTATTTACTTGAGTTGAACATACCGAAATAGGCTAATTGACTAAAACTCCAACAATTAATTTTGTCTGAAATTTACAGTTATATTTAAGTTTGAAGTTTTTCACTAAAATAATTTAGTATTTGACTAACCAATTATTTATTTAAAATACACTGAGCTAATATATTTGTGAAATTTCCATCACCATATTTGAGAATGGATAATTAAAATGATCTGTTTCAAGAACCACAAATATTACTTAAATAAAATCAATATTATTAATATTTAACACGCATAAGAAATTAAGTTTACTCAATAGGCCTATTAAAACAATGCGCGCACCTCCCCCCTCCACTCTGACGTGACGACAGCTCAGCGGTTGAGTGAGCGCGCGCTGTTTGAATTCTCTTCAGTCTTCAGAGAGTTCTCCTCTTCTCTTCTCAGCGGCGCAGAATTGGTGCATTTCCTCTGTGAAATTCAGGTGTGTGCATGTTTTATTTGATCTGTATAATCATTAATGTGCTTTAAATCATTTTATTTAATGCGAAAGAACATACAGAGATGCAATGTTACTCACCGAGTGTCGCTCGCGTCTGCCTTTTCACATGATTGTAACGCCTTGCATAAACACACGACTATATTCCTAAAGATAATGAATATAACTAATTTAGATGATAAAATGTCCTCAGAACTGTGCACTGTTTGTTTATTGGCAGGTTATGGAGTCAGTCGCGTCGCAGCATCTTTCGGCTGTGAGTGACGCAGGACGGCGGTGTAAAGTTAGAGGCTCCCCCGCAGAGGCGAGTCCATCTCCGGCACGGGAACCAGCGCTGATCCGGTGGATACTGGATAACAGACCGGTTGATTACACTTGAATTACTTTAATGTTTAGGCCTAAATGTTTACTTTTTACTTCGAAAATGTTTCTTACATGAGTTTAAATATTGTATACGTGTTAAAAAGTTTATAAAATATGCTGTATTGTTGTAGGCTACTCATTGACAATAAAGGCCAATGTCATGTAGTTATACCGGTGGTTGTATGGAATATTTTTTACAGAGGTTTAGAGGAAATAAAAAAGTTAATATTACTGGCATATAAACACAGTTAATATTACTCCTAAATAATTGTTTTTAAATGTTCTCCCCAAATTTTTCTACTCAATTTTATTTGTTAATGTACCAAATGCAGTTACTCAGATCTATTTAATTAGTTTTACTTACATTTACTCAGTTAATACAGCGTATGTTATTTATTTCACTGCTTAAAAATCTAATCAATATTCTAAGTGTAAAAATGTTTCACCAAAAAAAAAGAGTAAATAATATTAAAAGTTTTTTGAGTGAATCACCACCAGAGTTCATATACAAAAGCATATTCCTGCCAATTTTCAACATTTTAATCACTGTTCTAGAAACATATTTGACTCAACTTTGTTCATTTGCAATAATATGTTATGATTTGTTCACAAACAACAGGCCCAGACAGTTCACAATTAATGTAAATGCACGGTCTTACAATGTCATTGCTTTATAACTGCTCTTTCAAATCCTGTAGGAAAATTAACAGTCTTCATAAAGGTCAGTGATATTCTGACAGCTAGTAATCCTCGAACCGGCTTCTGCACTGTGTACAATTTAAAGGGATACTCCACTTTAAAATGAAAATTCTGTCATCATATACTCACCCTCATGTTGTTTCAGTACTTTATGAATTTCTTTCTTCTGCTGAACAGAAAGGAAGATATTTAGAAGAATATCAGTAACCAGACAGTTTCTGGTCTCATTGACTTCCATAGTAGGAAAAAAAGTCAATGAGACCAGAAACTGTCTGGTTACTGATATTCTTCTAAATATCTTCCTTTCTGTTCAGCAGAAGAAAGAAATTCATAAAGGATTGAAACAACATGAGGGTGAGTATATGATGACAGAATTTTCTTTTTAAAGTGGAGAATCCCTTTAAAAATTTGCCAACTGCATATAAGTGAATCAGATGAAATCTGTATGAAACATATAAACAAATGACACAAAATGTGTATAAATTCTATATGACTTTAATTTGACTAGCATATGATTCAATATAAGAACTTTAAATGATTTATATATGAATTTTATATGAGTTTTATATATTTCTACTAATACCATACACATTTGCATACTTTTGTCATGTAAAACTCATATAAGTCTTTTAACAGTATTCATATATAATGCAAAAATCCCCTACAAGTTGTATGTGTGCTATTTAGTATGAAAGTGGCCATAATCGGTCTGATTTTGTATAGGACATATATTGGCCTTATATGAAACACAGAAGGTAATTCTGGCCGATTTAAGTAAGGAAGATATATGGTTGCTGTATATGAACCATGCAGGTTTTTTTCATATGGGTAGTGCATTTCCCGTAATGCCAACATAATGTTCTAATCTATTTAAAAGAACGTTGTGGTCAGTGGTGTCAAATGCAGCACTAAGATCGAGTAACACTAATAGCGAGATACAACCACGATCGGATGATAAGAGCAAATCATTTGTGACTCTAATGAGAGCTGTCTCGGTACTATGGTACGGTCTAAATCCTGACTGGAAATCCTCGCAGATATCATTTCTTTCAAGAAAGGAACATAGTTGTTAGGATACTGCCTTTTCTAATATCTTTGACAGAAAAGGTAGATTCGAGATCGGCCTGTAATTGACTAATTCTGTAGGATCAAGTTGCGTTTTTTTAACAAGCGGTTTAATCATAGCCAGCTTAAAGTTTTTTGGTACGTATCCTAGAGACAAAGACGAATTAATGATATTAAGAAGAGGATCTATGACCTCTGGAAGTATTTCTTTCAGTAGCTTAGTCGGTATAGGGTCTAACATACATGTTGTAGATTTAGATGATTTAACGAGTTTAGTAAATTCTTCCTCTCCTATAGCAACGAATGAATCAAATTTTTCCTCAGGGAGACTACAATGCACTGCCTGATGCGATACTGTAGTAGACGGTTGGATAGTTATAATCTTCTCCCTGATATTATCAATCTTATAATTGAAGAAGTTCATAAAGTCATTACTGCTGTGTTGCTTGGAAACTTCGGTGCTTGAAGCTTTATTTTTCGTTAGTTTAGCCACCGTTTCAAATAAATACCTAGGATTATGTTTATTTTCTTCTAATAGGGTTGAAAAATAAGCAGATCTAGCAGCTTTTAAAGCCTCTCTGTAAGCAATAGAGCTCTCCTTCCATGAAATGCGAAATACCTCTAGTTTTGTTTTCTTCCAGTTGCGCTCCATTTTTCTGGCTGCTCTCTTAAGGGCCCGAGTGTGCTCGTTGTACCACGGCGTTGGACTATTTTCTTTAATCTTCTTTAAGCGCAACGGAGCAACTGTGTCTAAAATGCTGGAAAAGAGAGAGTTAAACGTTTCTGTTGTAATATCTAGTTCTTCTAAGCTATCTGAGATGCTGAGATGATGAAACTGATTAGGAAGATTATTAATAAAGCAATCTTTAGTAGCAGAAGTGATAGGTCTCACATATTTGAAACACGGAGTCGGCTTTGCAGCTTGCCTAAATGCAAATTACACGAGACTAGGTAATGATCTGAGATGTCATCGCTCTGCTGCAGAATTTCAACGGCATCAACATACTCAGAATACTTTATTCCTCTATTAATTGTTTTACTCTTCAGGTTAGAAAAATAATTATTACTCAGTTAATACTTCCAATCCTTGACTATGCCGATATAATCTACCAGAACACGTCTGATACAAATCTCCGTCCTCTTAATGTTATTTATAATTTGTACTGAGATTTGTACTGAGATGTCCATACAAAACGCACCACTGCTAAATGTATGAATTATTAAAATGGTTATCTTTAAATTCAAGAAGGCATTTTCACTGGCTTCAGTTTATTTTTAAATGTTATTACTTAAACTATCCTTTGTATCTAAAACAATATCTAATTCCATTTCGCTCTTCATATAATTTAAGGCACATTGATCAATTCTTTTTTTATGTTCCTAAAATTAATAAAGAAGTTGGTCGTCAGGCATTCCAATGTAAAGCTCCATCAGATTGGAACAGTTTACCAAGTGTTATCAGATCCATTACTTCGTTTAATTTTTTTAGGCCATTAATATATGATCATTTGCAGAATACATGTTTTTGCTTTTGATTATACCCACTTTACATGTGATTTTCATTATACTGAACGGTACTGAACCTGCATGTTATATGTGATGAGTGATGACTGTATATTTTCTGTTTCAATGTACTTAGAGGGCTGGTATGTGAGGAGATACGGAGAGCTAAATGTTGGTATGAATGTGAAGTATTATGTGTTATACAATGTAACCTGTTGTCTGTATCTGTATTTGTATTTGTGTTTGTTTTAAGGACCCCCTCGAAAACGAGATGGTGCATCTCAAGGGGTTATCCTTCAAATAAATTTCACTATTTCACTATAGATTAGATCAGCCGGAACCGAGAACTCTTCCTATAACACCTGATGTACTCATTACATCATGAGAAGAATGGCATCTACGCTAATATTAGTCTCTCTGTTTATCCCGAGTGTAAGAGCTGGGTATGTTTTATTTATTCTGAACACCCTTTTGGCTATTTACGGTAATCAATGCACTTGGTGGTTGGGAGGAAGTAGAGTTTATCAGCTGTTCACCTGCGTGGTTCGAGTAGGGAGAAAGGAGGTGACTGGGGAAGTCATATTTTTGTTGACCGCTATCTAAACGCTGTATATCGAATGTCTGAGAAACAATTATGGAATGTTTTAATACACAACCTTGTTTGCTTCTCACGATAATAAAACGACAAAATGCAGTCCTTGGATTTTGTCATCATTGAAGCGCGTCTGGCAAATTAGTTTTCCCTGTTCAGCCTCTCGGTCGACAATTTTTTGTGGCTCTCAGATTGTCGCCCACATTTGTCAACAAAAATCAAGATACACTTGGAACATAAGCCACGCTCATTGAAGGTCGTGATCACTCACGGAGATACGGGATCATCGGCCATTGAGACCACACACACACGGATTCGGCTGAATATCCTGGAGAACGGCGGCCGCGGGAGAGCATCGCACACAAACAGTGGTATGTAACCTGCGTTTTGTTTTGTGTTATGGCTTGTTTGGAAGATAGTTTTGAACGGGTTACTGCCACTTGTTGAGGTTTGGTGTTGCTGATGTTTGGAGCGGGTTGATTGCCGCTGATCGGGTTTGTGTTTGGAGCGATCAGCTGATGTGTGTGCGGTGTTGCTTAGGTGCATTGGTTATTCGTGTCGGCATTTAATTATTGTGGCTACTGGCTATTGATTGTTGCTTTACGTTGGATTCATACTGCGATGTTCAGTTGCATCTGTTTGTGCACAAAATGAGTGGATCAAGGGCTGGTTCAACTAAATCTAATATGGAAAAAAGAAAAATCTCTCTGACTGAAAAGGCTCTGGCAAACAGGATTGAGTCAATTCAGAAACAGCGTAAAAAGGAAATAAGCAACTTAAAGAGACAGATACAGTCTCTAAAGGGCTCATGAGAGATGATCAAAATGCTTCACAAGTTAAAGCACAGTTTGATGTTCTGCTGCAATTGTATGAAAATGCCACTGCATTGCACAACTCTTTGATGCCTTTAATCCCTTCTGAGGAACAGGAGAGACAAAATGCATGGTTCAAAAGCATCACTGAATACAGCCAAGGGTTTATTAAGGATGCCAAAGAATGGATCTCAGAAACCTACAGGCCTCGTTCAGAGCTAACTCATAATTTGGAGTGTGATCAGGAAGTTCTGTTTGGGGATGAAATTATGATTCATGAGAATGTAAAAATGGGACAACGGCATCCATCTTCTCAACATGATGACCAGGATGACATATTGCCATGTGACAGCATATCAAACCTAAGCAGTGGAAAACAAGGTTCAAAATCAAATGTTTCCACTACTTCATCTGCACGTCTTAGAGCAGAGGCTGAAATGGCCGCTCTACTTGCCCGTCAAGGTTTGCTGAAGGAAAAACATTCTCTTGAGGAACAGGAAGAGAAATTAAGACAGCAAAAGGAACAACTTCAGCTTAAAGCCGATATAGCTGCATCAGTGGCTAAATTGAATGTTTTGAGGACCTCTGGATCTGGTGTGCGGAGTGTGGTTTCTCAATCTAATGGAATGGAGTCATATTTTGAGAAAAAGGGGAAAACGGTTGAAGCTCTTAACACTGATGCAGAGACTTTTGTTCCACAGCTTGGAAAGGATAAAAAGGGAAAACCAGCAATGGGAAACGCTGATTTACAGCTTGGAAGGCCAAAACAGAAAATGGCTGACAATACCATCTATCTCCAGCAGGGGCCTTCAGAGCTTATGAGACAGAGCACAGTTCCAAATACTACAGCGCCTCCAGTGTTTAATCATAGAGATGTTCATACACCATTTTCCACGAACATCAACAGTGACCAGAACAACATGTTGTCTATAATGAAAAAAACAGAATGAGATAACATCAATGTTAGTACATCAGCAATGTCTTTTATCGCTGCCTAAAAGAAATATCCAAATATTTGATGGCGACCCTCTACAGTACCATGCTTTCATGCGGTCTTTTGAACAAGTAATTGAGCAAAAGTCTGATAATGCTGAAGACAGCCTGCATTTTCTTGAACAGTACACCAGGGGGCAACCACAACAACTTGTCAGGAGCTGTCAACATTTGATTGACGGCTCAGGCTATGCAAAGGCAAAGACTTTACTGCATGAACACTTTGGAAATGAGCACATGATAGCATCTGCCTATTTGGATAAGGTCTCTTCATGGCCAGTGATTAAGCCAGAAGATGGCAAGGCTTTACATGCATACAGTCTTTGCTTGCGTGGATGTTGCAGTGCCATGGAAGAGGTTCATAGTCTTTGTGAACTGAATACACCTGCCATTATGATCACTGTGATTAAAAGATTACCTTACAAACTGAGAGACAAGTGGCGTACAGTGTCATGTAACATCCAGGAAACGCATTGCCGGAGAGTTATGTTTGCTGACATTGTGACTTTTCTGGAGCGTCAAGTGAAGATCATGACAGATCCTGTGTTTGGAAATCTACAGGACGTACCAGTATCGGTGGCAAATAAGGAAGGCAGCAGGACAAAATCACTTCGCTCAGGGGCTAAAGGAAGTAGCTTTGCCACTGCTGCTACTACAGTTGAAAGGACACTAACAGAACATAAGGTTAAAGATGGACATTCACCTGAAAGGACATGCCTGTACTGTAAGGGTGGACACATGTTGGGGTTTTGTACTCTGCTGGAGAAGAAAGCTCAAAGTAAGAAAATCGATTTCCTGAAAAAGTTGGGAGTTTGTTTTGGCTGTTTGTGTATTGGTCACATAAGTAAGGAGTGCAGGAAACGTCTCTCTTGTAAAACATGTGGCTTGAGGCACCCTAGTATGCTTCACATCCACCACAAGGATAAAGCAGCACATGCAGAGAAAGGTAAGAGCAACTCAGAGAGTGCAGTGGGCAGTTCTTTGGTTGCAGTCCAAACCAGTGGTCTTACTGGGGCCGGTGAACAAGATTTTAAGCTTGCCATTGTACCAGTAAAAGTTAAATCAAAGAGTGGGCAAAGGACCGTGGAGACCTATGCCTTTTTGGACCAGGGCAGTTCAGCATCTTTCTGCACAATGGGCTTGATGGATAGATTAAATCTCTCTGGGAGAAAAACTAAGATTCTGCTGCGCACTATGGGCCAAGAGAGAATTGTGGACAGTTGTATTGTGTCGGACTTGGAAGTGGCTGGATTGGACAGTGGCTGGTACTGTGAAATGCCAGATATCTTCTCACAACCTAGGATGCCGGTGAATAGGAGTAACATCCCACGACAGGACGATTTGGCTAAATGGCCTCATTTGAAACGTGTACTTGCCTGAGATAGATACAGACGTGGAGCTTCTGATAGGAATGAATGTACCCCGGGCGTTGGAACCACTTGAAATCATCCGTAGTGTGGACGAAGGGCCATATGCCATCAAGACAATGCTTGGTTGGACGGTAAATGGACCCCTGGGTGGAGAATGTTGTGATGGACCTGATGTGTATCAGTCCGCATTTACCATCAACAGAATTTCGGCTGTAACACTTGATGAACTCTGGAAGCAACAGTTTAAGACAGACTTTCCAGAATGCAGTCAGAAAGAACAGCTAGGACTTTCAAGGGATGACTGCAGGTTCTTAGAAATGGCTAACAATACTGTGAAATTGGTTAATGGTCATTACAGTATTGCTTTACCTCTGAAGGACAGGAAGATAAGCATGCCTAACAACCGTAAAATTGCAGAACAACGCACCCTTAACCTGAAGAGAAGGTTTATCAGAGATTCATCACTCCATAAGGACTACACTGCTTTCATGAATAACCTTATATTCAGTGGCTATGCTGAGATTGTGCCAACCACAGATCTGGAACGCAGCGACGGAAAAGTTTGGTATATTCCCCACCATGGGGTATACCATCCAAAGAAAGAAAAAATCAGAGTTGTCTTTGATTGTGCAGCATCATTTCAAGGCGCATCACTCAACACGCAACTCCTGAACGGCCCTGATTTGACTAGTACGTTGATTGGAGTCCTGACCAGGTTCAGGAAAGAGCCTATTGTTTTGATGTCTGATATTGAGGCGATGTTTCATCAGGTTCAAGTTCCAGGGGAGGATGCCGACCTGTTGAGATTTCTTTGGTGGTCCAGTGGAGATTTCAGTCAGTTTTTGGCTGAGTACAGGATGGTTGTCCATTTGTTTGGGGCAACTTCTTCTCCGAGCTGCGCTAACTTTGCTCTACGGAGGTGCGCAGAAGACAATGAAGAGTTCTTCAGCCAGCAAGTGATTGATACCATAATGAACAGTTTCTATGTGGATGACTGCCTTGCTTCTGTAGCCTCAGAACAGGAAGCTATATCCCTTTATAAAGGCCTTAAAGCCATCTGTGCCAAGGGTGGCTTTCATCTAACAAAATGGATAGGCAACAGTCGCAGTGTGTTGGCCTCAATACCTGAGGAGGAGAGAGCAAAGGAAGTTAAAGACCTGGATCTGGACCATGACTCACTACCTCTAGAGAGAGCACTGGGTGTGCGCTGGTGCGTCCAGTCTGACACCTTTAAGTTCAGCATAACTATTCAGGAGAGACCATTGACTCGCAGAGGCATCCTGTCAACTGTCAGCTCTTTCTATGACCCTCTGGGGATCCTAGCTCCTGTGGTTTTTACAGCTAAAAGAATTCTTCAAGATCTGTGTCGAAGCCGGCTAGGATGGGATGACGTCATACCAGTAGCAGTTGCCCAGGAATGGATGGACTGGTTGAAAGAGCTTCATCAGTTGGAAGGCTTCAGCATCAGACGATGTTTAAAACCTCTGAACTTTGGAAATGCAGCCACTGCTCAGTTGCACCATTTTGCCGACGCAAGTGAGGAAGGATACGGTGTTGTCACCTATCTACTGCTGCGTAATGAACATTCGCAGATACACAGTGCCTTCATAATGGGAAAATCCAGGGTGGCACCTTTGAAGCCTGTTACTATCCCACGTATGGAGTTGATAGCTGCTGTTGTAGCAGCTCGTATGGACAAACTGTGGAGAAAGGAGCTAAGATTGCAGCTTCAAGACTCTGTTTTCTGGACAGACAGTACCTCTGTATTAAAATACAAATAAGAATGAAACTTCAAGATTTCGAATCTTTGTGGCAAACAGAGTCTCCGAGATTCTCAAGGTTTCTGATGCATCTCAATGGAGATTTGTGAACACTGCACACAATCCCGCAGATCTTGCCTCCAGAGTTGCGAGGGCGGAACCATTCCTAAACAACGAAACTTGGATTTCTGGTCCCTCATTTCTCTTGCAATCAGAGGAAGACTGGCCTGTTAACCCAGATGAATTGCAAGAGCTTCCACCTGGAGATCCTGAGGTCAAGGTATCAGCTGCAATTGAAGTTTCCGCAATAAGGGAGGAGAATGATGCCATAACTTGTTTGATCAATCGCACCTCATCTTGGACACGTCTGACAAGAGTAATGGGTTGGGTCCTGAGATTCAAGGTTTTGCTTCTGAACCTCAGGAAGATGAAAGAGACCACTGTATGTCTTACTCGGCCAGTGTCAAATGCAACTCAACAGAGAGATGCTCTCACCAAGGACATGTGTGATTTCAAGAATAGGTTCTGCGGTGGTTATCTCTCATTGGGAGAGATCCGAGAAGCTGAAATTGGAATAATTATGTTTTGTCAGAGAAGAAGGTTCTCAGAAGAATTTTCCTGTCTCCAAAAGGGAGAAGGTGTAAAAAGAAACAGCCATGTATACAAGCTCAATCCAATATTGGAAGATGGTGTGTTAAGAGTTGGAGGACGGCTGAGTAAGGCTGCTATGCCTGAAGAGTCGAAACATCCTGCCATATTAGCTAAAGACCTTCATATCTCTGACCTCATTCTACAACATATTCATCAAGAGGTTGGCCATGGAGGTAGAAACCATATGTTGTCAAGACTACGCCAGAGATACTGGATCACTGGTGTTAGTGGTTCCATAAGGAGGATCTTGGCGAGATGTGTGGTGTGTCGGCGGCTACATGGAGCTGCAGGTCAACAGCAAATGGCAGACTTGCCTGAAGACAGAGTTTCTTCGGAAGAACCTCCTTTCAGTCACGTTGGAGTCGACTACTTTGGTCCGTTTGAGGTCAAGCGTGGTAGGAGTCTTGTAAAAAGATATGGAGTTATCTTCACGTGTTTGGCGATAAGAGCAGTACACATTGAAGTTGCCTCGTCGCTGGACACAGATTCTTGCATTAATGCAATACGACGCTTCATTGCGAGAAGAGGACAGGTCAAGGAGTTGCGGTCAGACAACGGCACCAACTTTGTCGGAGCAGAGCGTGAGTTGAGACGAGCCATTGAAGGATGGAACTTGGAACAGATCAATGATGCACTCTCGTTAAAGGGAATAAAATGGACCTTCAACCCTCCCACTGGGTCACATCATGGAGGAGCATGGGAGAGGTTGATTCGGTCTGTCAGAAAGGTCCTTAACTCAACTTTAAGGACACAAAGTCTGGACGAGGAATCACTCTGCAGAGTGCTCTGTGAAGTGGAATCAATTCTCAACAGTAGACCCATTACCAAGGAATCGACAGATCCCAACGATTTGGAAGCATTAACTCCGAACCACCTTCTGCTTCTTAAAACTAAACCTTGTTTACCTCTTGGACTATTTCAGAAAGAGGACATGTATGCACGACGAAGATGGAAGCAAGTCCAATACATGGCTGATTTGTTTTGGAAAAGGTGGACTAAGGAGTATTTACCACAACTGCAGGAACGACAAAAATGGACAAAGATCAAGCGGAATTTCATTCCTGGAGACATCATACTCATAGTGGATGATTCTGCGCCCCGCAACTCATGGATTGTTGGAAAGATAACTGAAGTGGTACCAGACAGAAGAGGACTTGTGAGACAAGTCTGGATTAAGACCCAAACCAGCCGTATATGCCGGCCTGTGACCAAGATCTGCCTTCTTCAGGAGTCAGCTGAATCCTGATTGCTGTACTTGGATAACATGACTTTTGACTGAATTGACTGGGCTATTTTTTGACTTTTTTTTTTTTCTGAGAGAAAACAGAAGATTGGCTCACATTTAAATGATGGACTATAAATAATTTTGTTCTTTCCCCTGCATGTGTAATGTTTGTGTAATTATTACTGTGTATTAACTGTAATAATTAGGGGCCGGAATGTAAGAGCTGGGTATGTTTTATTTATTCTGAACACCCTTTTGGCTATTTACGGTAATCAATGCACTTGGTGGTTGGGAGGAAGTAGAGTTTATCAGCTGTTCACCTGCGTGGTTCGAGTAGGGAGAAAGGGGGTGACTGGGGAAGTCATATTTTTGTTGACCGCTATCTAAACGCTATATATATCGAATGTCTGAGAAACAATTATGGAATGTTTTAATACACAACCTTGTTTGCTTCTCACGATAATAAAACGACAAAATGCAGTCCTTGGATTTTGTCATCATTGAAGCGCGTCTGGCAAATTAGTTTTCCCTGTTCAGCCTCTCGGTCGACAATTTTTTGTGGCTCTCAGATTGTCGCCCACACCGAGGTTTACCACAGTCCGCCGGATCCAGGCCGTATCCAGATCTGACTAGGACCTTTGCCTGGACCCGACGACAACGCAGTCCTGAAGTGTCAATAGTCCCTCCCCTGTGAAGGCCTCCTTCCCTTTACCTCTGTACAGATAAAATGTAATCAAAATAATTCCAGTTCGCATGGATCCGCGGAAACGACTAAGGAAATGATGTGTTATGCCAGCCCGTTCTCATCCCAAGGCGTCATATACTGACGCTTTTGACATTTCGTCTACATCCAACGCACATGGCACCCTTTAGCGTCAATATGAGACGCAGATAGAAATGGGCCAGAAGGCGCCTCCTAGCGGTCTAACCCTAACCCTAGCCCAGACCTAAACCTACCCATAACCGAACAAAGCTCTGTGCGTGTCATATTGACGCTAAAAGGTGCCATGTGCGTTGAGTGTAGACGAAATGTCAAAAGCGTCAGTATAATGACGCCCTAGGATGAAAATGCATTGGTTATGCGGGTCAGACAAGTAATTTGGTGAGGTCACTTTGTAAAGAAAGATTACACGCCTGCACACATACACATTCAAATTTTCATACCTGTAGACTGAACACATAATATGCATGTGCACGCCGTCACCATTTTCACAGGTTTGCGTTTTTTAAGTTTACAAGGAGATGATAACATTTTTCAAAAAATGTTAAACTTACACCTTGGAACCTATTTCAAAGTTTGCATTCTCTAGCCACCAAACACTAAAATAAATTATTTCTATATACCTCTTTTTGCCATTTTATTTATTTGACTGACTGGACTGACATGTACTCTTAAATGCATTTGTTACTAGATCTCCTCACTCCCAGGAGGAGATGCCTCCCAGCTAGCGCAAGGTATAGCCGCGCCACTAAGAGGAGGCTGAGCTGGAACAGAGGGATTGATGGGAGGTAGAGATGATTGGGTGGTAGGAACCAGATATTAGCTTACATAGCAGAAGATAAAGGTAATGTTCTTGGACATAAAGTTATAACTTACATCTGGTATTACTGGTTTCATGAGGCAACGATTATGGTATACGTGATTGATTATCATCGTGTTTGTATTACGTTTGTGGTTGTGCTCAGTCTTTTTACAAATAAATGCTCACGTTAACGTTAGGGTTAAGTAAACTTTGCATCATGCCATAAAGTTATAAGTTCGATAACTTATGTATGGTGGTAGCTAGTAGCTGTGTCTGTGTGTCATATTTGCGTGAAAGGTGGTTCATTTGGGTAAGGTTATCTCCATCGGTTATAGTTCATTTTAAAAAGCTTTTGAAGGATACAACGCTGTACAAATGCTTGTACTGTTAAGTATACTGTGAAAAATGGTTCTTATGAATTTCTTAAACAACTTTCTGATGAATTTATTTAAAAATTCTGCAGTTTGTTCTCAAATAAAAAGAACATATGTTAAAATACAATGTGTTCATTGTTGTTTAACCAAACTTTAATGTTTTCTGAAAATACATGTTTCCTATTAACCCACGTCCAAATAACAATATAATACAATACAATACAATATTTTTTTTTCAGGGAAGGCATAAACCAACCATATCACTCTGTAAAACTGGTCACTCCTTTTTTATACTTCTGTACATCTGGAGTGAAGCTATATTGTCATTTAGTTGCTTAAATGATCAGTTCTAGTACATAGCAGTGGTAATAGCACTGGGTTGGTGTTTGTATATCAGTTCTAACACTGCTATTATGAGGTATCACCATATGTCATCATTCTGTTTTCTTTAGATTAGAAGATTATGAGATATCAAGGGGAATGTCTATACTTAAAAATTTTGGACTTGGTCTTGACTACAGCCCTATTAGAAAATAAGGACTTTTTAGGCCTGTGAAGTCGATAAATGGCATATATCTCTAAAATGCTGCAGTAAAATTGTTTAAAATGAGGTGTGTATACTGTATGGGACATCCCTTATAAGAGCTGGCCATTGATTTGTTTTCTACTTATTAGAAATGAGGTCTTTATGGGCCTCTCAATTGGAATAATGTGACATTTTTTCAGAAAGCTGCCGTAAAATTGTTTGATATGAGGTTTGTTTACTTTATGGGACATCCCCTATAAAAAACGGTAGTAAAAAAAGTAGTAAAATGTGACATAGAAAAGAAAGAAAGATATATATCTTAGGGGCTGTTTACACCTGGCAACTTCATGCATTTTCTCAGATCGGATAGCTATCAGATCGTGAAAAGACCAGGTGTAAATGCCCTCCGAAACGCATTCGAGACGCATTTGAATCCGATCGCTCACACCGCTTTAGGAGGAGGTCTGAGACGCATTCCAGACGAGACTGGAGAAGTGTAAATGCATCTGGTGGTTGAAACCACATATGTAAATTGTACTCCTCCCAAAAATCCCAAAAAATAAACGTGTGAGAGCGTGTTAATGGGCTATATGTAATGTTTTAGCCAATGTGCAAACTATCGCAAATCAAAGTAAAAGTAAGTCGCAGACGCTTAACACACAATCATCTTCATTAAAAGGAAATAAAAGAGATGATGTTTTTTCCAGGGCTGTTCCTGCTTTCTCTTATTGCTTTGATTTAGAAATTTTAGCTGATGATCAATAAAATGCAGCTCATATCAGTTGCTTTTGGTGACATGCACTCCATTAAATCTGCATATAGCGCGGGAATTGAAGATCGGATTTAAATCTGTTTCACAAAAACACATTTATGTGACCAGGTGTAAATGGAATCGTTTTGATAAATCAGATAGCTATCCGATCTGAGAAAACGCATGAAGTGGCCAGGTGTATACAGCCCCTATAGATAGATAGATAGATAGATAGATAGATAGATAGATAGATAGATAGATAGATAGATAGATAGATAGATAGATAGATAGATCTGGGTAACTCAAGCGCCCTGAAAGCGTGTTCTCTCTCTGCTTTTCCTGAAATTACCGTCATCATAGTCATAGGCGCATGTGTTTTTTTGAGCAAGTTTGACCACAGTGAGTTATTGATTTTACGGGAAGCTCACCCCAGACAGGGCTCAAGATAAAGATCCACTAAGTCCACATGTCATGCAAACAAGAAAGTCTGCTATTAACCACAGGTCGACATCTGTTGTTTGTTGGGACTATGATTTCGGGAAACAGACTCGTTGAACTGCTGATGACGACGGAACTTGTCGCGACCATATTTGGCTAATGATGCTTTCAGTAAACACACCCCTGAATAGCTTTGGCTCCCGTATTAGATCTAGCTCTATAAAACGTCCCAACAAAGATTTCTGCACAGCACATCCTCATACTCTCAGAAATATTCAGAGGACATCGAGACACAAACTTGAGCTTGTAAGTTGTTAAGAAGTGTTTGCTGTAGTTCAGTCAAATCGAGTGAAGGTTCGTGTTCTCAGACTGCTGGCGTTAGAAGACTGATTACTTCTCTGATACAGTAGACACGTAAGAACATTTTCATAGATTTATTCACCATTAATAACATTCAATGTATAACTGTTTTAAAAATGAAAGAAAAGCAACAAAACCTCAATTTGCAATTGATTGTTTCATGATCTCAGAAAAGAAAGAATTAATAACAATGTTAATGTACACCAGTCTCATCTTCTCGTGACTGTTTGCTGATATTCCACAGATACTGAATGATGGGTTCCAGCGCGGTCTTCATCTTTGCTCTGATACACATCTTCATACTGTATGATGGGGGGAACTCAGAGGATCTTTCTAACATTAAAAGCACTGGTGTGTTCACCTTCAGTTCTTGTGTTCAACATTCTGCAGTAGTTTTAACTCCTAAACTAAACTATAATCCATGTGTGAAGCTATACTTATTTAAAATGATTGTAAATAACATAAGTTATCAGTCTTTGGTTTGTTCATTTCTTTTGGATTTGTCTTGCAGACTCTTCTAACCATCATCACATTCATCCTCGTGATCTTCCTAGCAGCAGTGCTAGAGCTGAGAAAGAGGAGAACCCTCTTCAGATGAAGCGTTACTTGGATCTTGTTGAATCAAACAATCCACCTAAAGATGCAGTCCTAGTTTCTGATGACAACAGCAATGATTATTACATTCTTGGATCTAAGAAATGTAATAAGAATTTAGAGATAATTAAACGTTCCGAAATATTGAAGCCAGGTGCTAATAAGGCATTACGTGAATTTCTAGTGAATAAAGACAACTTTGAAATTTTAGAGTGGAAAACATGGGCAGATATAGAGAGTGGCCAGATTCCATTTTATGCAGTAAAGCTTTGTAAAAATAGCCTCATTGCTAAAGATAACAAAGGTATCAGTCCTGTGAACATAAACTTTTTAAACCAGAAAAAAAACATGCAAACTGAAGTTCTCTCCGTAAACTATGACATAATAGGACAGCATTTAGAAATTACTGATTATGTAATCAAAGAAGAGGAAAAGTCAGAAAGGGAAGAAGTGCTAAAACATTTCAGTGCTAAAAACATGAACTGTAAGCCAGCCAAACATGTGGTGAAGCTGGATCACGGCAGCGACAAATCAAGATCTTTCCTAAAGGGCCGCACACACACGGTTGGAGGAGCGATAGAGGCATCGGTCTCCGGTAAGATTTTAGAATTAGTTAATGTAGGTGGAAAAATGAGTTTGAAATCTGAACAGAGTCGCTTAAATTCTGAAACGACATCTAATCTTAATAAGGCCCTGCACTCAGTGAGTATGGAGATAGAGATTCCACCCAACCATTCTTGCGTCATTGAGATTAAAAGCAAAACCTTTAGTGCTCGAGTCCCGTACTCTGGTCAGCTCATCCGACAATACAAGAACGGTGAAGAACGCACAACCTCCATTACCGGCATCTACGATCATCAGGAAATAGCAGACCTTGAATCATTTGTGTATCCCTGCACACCCGTGCCAGTTGCGACGAAATGCTCATGAAACCTGCACAACTTCTGAAAAAATATATGACATGTTGCAATGTGTGTTCATAATAGAATGAAAAAAAAAAAAGATTTAAAAAAATGTTTGCTTTCAAAATTACTACCAAATATAAACCAAATAACATTTGTATTCACAGAAATGTCTATTTGTACAAATTGCTGCACGTTCATTAAATTCTTAATTTTGCACACACAAGTTGAAAGGCATTTGGTTGTGGTTAGTAAAACATACATGCAACATTTATCAAGTTCATGGGTAATTGTGCATGTATTTATTAATCAATTTGAGACTAAATTCATCCCATACAGAAATGGCACAGAAACAGAAGATGCTTTCAGATTATAAAGAGCTCAGAAAGAAACTTCTCTAATATACGTCTACCACACAACATGCACGAGGTAGTGACTCGACAACACACAAGCCAACCTTGGCTTTAAAGCAGCCTTTCTCTCATTCCACACTGTGCGTTTACACACATCAGATGTCACCTATGACAACATGTAAGGGTATGAAAGATAAATGTAGTGATGCAGAAATAGTCCAGTCATCTAAATCAGAAAAAATAAAAACAGAAAAAAATAAAAAAATACAACCAAGGATGTGTTCTTCTTGCACACAGCACATTTTTACACCAAGAGCAAAACTAATATGAAACTGAATCTGAATGTGCCGGCAGGATAAAGGAAAGGCAAATGTTCATGGTTATACAGTAGAGCTGCTATTCTGGATATCACAAGAACAAAGTCAAATTTCACTGAGAAAAGTAGAAATGCTCAGGCATTTCAGAACACATGCTATTTTACGAGAGCTGGTTAGTCCAGTTACGCCGGCCACATTGCAGGGTCACGTCTTTTTTGATGAACATTGAGGGATTTATTCAGTAAATGTGCTAGCAATGTAGTTTATGCGCATGTTTTCTTATCGGCTAAATTTATCCGACTCAATTGAGCTCAAACGTTTTTATAGAATTTATGTGCATTTGGTGTTTCCATCCAGAGGTTTTATAAAAGAAAAATGTGCATAAAAATAGGTGGATGGAAACACAGCTACAGTTAGCAATATTTTCACCAACATTAACAAACACTCCACAACACCAAACACACTAGAAAGCTCTTATTTTAATATACTTTGACAAGTTCAGCATAAGACACACATTCATAGAAGACAGAAAAAACACATGAATATAAAGTGGAGAACTACAGCTGTACAAGAGTGTAAAAGAGCAGAGAACAAACTCTACAGTTCATTTACATCAAACATCTCAGACTCATTAACAGTCAAAGATCTTTATCCAAATAATGTCACCAACACACACACTCTCTCTCTCTCTCTCTCACACACACACACACACACACTCTCTCTCTCTCTCTCACACACACACACACACACACACACACAGGCCCGTCGCGACAAGGCAGGCAAACCAAGCAATTGCTTGGGGGCCCGAGCTGGCCTGGGGCCCCAAGACAACGACTGGTTAAGAATAAAATGCAATGACAAACTGTGTGAGCGCCCCTTTGATAGTCAGTGCAGTAAAGTGCAATGACACTGTTATCGGGATCCCCCTCAAGGGGGCCCCCCTCAGTAGTCGCTGACAGCAGCCAGCCAACCACGCGTCTCTGTTGCCGGCAAAATACAAAACCTCCTCGGCAGTTATCATGAAGCGAATTATGCTTAAGGAAGCCAGAAAAGAAAGAAGATAAAGGTAAAAAAATATAGTGATAAGTGATAAATTACACTGGATAAAGTAGCTCTACTTGTCTTGTACAAATGGTGTAATTTTGCAGCAGGTAGGCTAGCAAAAATATGTTTATGTTAGCTATCTGCCTGACGGCAAATGCTGCTTGTAACGAACAGTTAGTGCAACTTTTTTTTCGAAAGGACGGAATATGGTTACATACTGTAATATGTTTTTTAGCGCAATTTTCCACCGGACAAATTGCGATTGTTAACTCATGATTTCTGTTCTGTGCGTCTGTGCGCACCAATCTTGCACTTCTATCTACTCCTCAACCAGACCACCTAGAGACTTCGGGTTTTCGGCATTATGTTAAGGAAGGTCTAATCTCGGGAACGCACAAAAAAATCCAGGAAAAGATTTACTATCTCTTAGTGTTGTGATCCCATGAGATGAGAAAATTGCGCTAAAACACTCACCGAGTTTGTATTACTTGTTTAACGGGATAAGGAAGACGCAGATCTGTTCCAGAATCACTGTTTATCGTATTTAATGACATGACATTGCTATAGCTTTGTAATAGGTTTTGATGAAAGTGGCATAGCATGCTATAACGTTACTAACTATTCCACCGTTATAATCTATTTCCCAAATGGGGGTTAGGAAAACCACACAATAAATTCCGTGCATCAAACATTAGCTCGGGATGTTTTTAAGCATTGGTAGTTGTGAAAGCAGCTGCATCCCTTCCCTTCTAATATCAAAATATGGAATTGCTAACATATCTTTTCGGTAACACTTTATTATAATCAAATCAAATCAAGTATATTTGTATAGCGCTTTTCACAATACAGATTGTATCAAAGCAGCTTCACAGTATTACATTAAAATAAAATAATACAACAAGGTTTGTTTCTAGTGGAATTTATTGATTGATAGAATAAAATTAAATATCCCCAAAATATCCCCAACTGAGCAAGCCAAAGGCAACAGTGGCAAGGAACCGAAAAAAACTCCATCAAGTGACCTAATGGAGAAAAAAAAAAAAACCTTGGGAGAACCCAGGCTCAGTCGGGGGTAATAACCATCATTAATAGATGGTAAATTGTTAGTCTTTAATTTAATCTATAGTTAATTGTCATTTAACTGTTAGCAAACAAGTCTTTTTACTTAATAAATACTTTGTAAGTTAATCCATCTATAAACATTATTTAACCAGAAAGTGGCAGAGGAACATGATTTTTTCATAGCTTATCTTAATGTGCTAGTGTCGGGATATAGGCTTCTGTAGTGACAGTTTATGCAAATATGACATTATTTTTAAGTTACCAATGGTCAATGGATCTTGAACAGTAACTGCAAATGTTCAATTGTTGAAAATGTTCAAAATTTTATGCACAGTATATGCAACTGCATATTTGCACTGTAAACATTTTTTATTTATATAAAGTGTGGGTGAACTATGGCTATGCTGCGGTGGGGGGGGGGGGGTGTATTGGGGGGGCCTCCATGTCCATTTTGCTTGGGGCCCCCA